>NC_056749.1:257754151-258053674 GCF_019279795.1 Protopterus annectens
CTCTATAGATCAGTGTGTGTATATGTACATTTAAGAAGCTATCCAAGGGCTTGCAGAAGTATATAAATAATGAGCATGTGGGAGCCTGACTGCCATTTTGTAGTTTGCTGTTGAGATATAAGCATGCATGTATGCAAGGTCTGTCTGTTAACCAGTTCGTTTGTATTAAATGATGCTGCTATCTATCCTGATGTCTATGTATTAAAGCATCTAAACAAAATACCCCCACCTCCTTGTCATCTATGTTAGAGAAGCACGAGAAACTTGGTGTCAGAAGTGGTATGTCTAAAGGACATGATGAAAGAGGCAGCATGGCTGGAACGACTTAAGGCATTCGCTTGTAACTGGTAGAATATACAAGAGTGAATCATCCCGACAATGTGCATACTTTGCAAAACAGGTCAGACACGAATTTCAGATGTTACAACTTGCTCAGCATTACTCTTAATTCTCAAAATATTAAACGAGGCATACAGAACATTCAAGAATATTCACATACACAGATATGTATATTGATAAAATATTCAAATTACCATTGAAAATGTTTGAAATAAAGTCCAAATTGCATAAAAAAAAGACCTCATTTTTCAGTACATGCCTAGCAAACCCATATTTTTTGTATTAATCAAAAATATTGGTGTTATCTTGACATCTGAGTTACCAGAAGTGTATTAAGTGTTTGCATGTCTGTGCAGTGTTACAGTAAAATATTTCACAAAATACAGTCATTACAGAGCATATTTTGCAAAGTACAGTACTTCAGAGAGTTTACGGAGCATCAGAAGGATATTACAAGCTCACGGAGTAGTTTATTCGTACATAATTACAACGGCCATATTTTCAGTGTGTTTGTACGTACTTTGTGGGCATGGTAGACAGAAATTGGAAACCCAGGGCACTTGCATTTGACAGCAATACTGCAGAGAAATAGAGAATGTTTGAGCAACTGTACATTTACATACAGGCTGCATTTTCTGATAAAGATGACCATACAAAGGCATTTATTCTACTTAATGTAGCTGGGTCAGAAGCCACAGAAAGGAAACGTTCATTTGTGTATGTACCTGCTATCTATACAGGAGAGTGGGGAAAGCAGTCATTGTTGTACAGGCTGAGTCAAGGGAGGATCCGGAGTGCTTAAAACATAAATTTAGAGAAATCCAACGCCCAGACAAATGTTACAATGGAAAGGCACTTATTTTATACAAGGGATAAAAAGCCTGGTGAAACTTTTGCAGCATATATAACTGACCTGAGAAATAAAGCTAAAATATGCAGATTTGGTGATTTAAGGGACGAGTTTATAAAAGACTTATGTTTGGTATTAAAGATGCTGTGAGATTTTGCTTCGTGACAGTGATTTAACTTTGAATAAAGCCATTGAGATTTGTCAGATATAGGTGATCACAGAAAAGCACACAAATATGCTTACAAATGAAATGAAAACAACTCTAAAAGGCACAAAGTTCATGTTTACAGTATGCAGCAGGAAGTTAAAAGAAACAGGCCCAAGCACATGGCAGCAACTGTAGCCCTGGCAGTACTCACTGGTAAACCCAAGAACTTTCAAGCAAATTCCAGAGTTCGCACAATCTCAGTAAAGTACAAGACTCAGCAGACAAAGTATGGACCCCAACCCAGTTTAACAAAACTGTCGTAATTGTGCTGGAAGTCATGAATCTAAAAAGGAGAAATGTTTAGCTTTTGGTCAGCAATGCCACAAATGTAACAAATGAACTCATTTCAAAAGGTTTTGTAAATCAAAAGGCCCACATTCTTTCATCAGAAGGGAACACTAAGAAATGAGCTGCTCAATCAGAAAGCTGGAATCCTACTCTGTGTTGATAATGTGACAGTGCTTCATGAAACAGCCAATGCAGTAGATTTAAGGGGAAAGAATGAACTATTCTGTACTGTTTGGATAAACGGAAAACCCAAACAGCTCAAAGTTGACAAGTTCCAAGTGCAATGTTACGTCAGCAGAAACATTTGCTAGTGGGTGTCATGGTGAAAGGCTTGATTTGGCAAGGTGTGCGAAGCTTGTTGCTTATGGAAGTGAAGAAATTCAAACGTAAGGCTCAGTACCGCTTTCATGTTACTCTGCTGGAAGATGCTAGACCTTATTTTATGTGGTCAAGAGGCACGTCCAGTCATTATTAGGGCTCAGAGACTGTTTGAAAAGGGGACTGCTTTCATTTAATAAGGCACTCAGTTATCTTGAAAGACCACTACTCTAATTTCTCCCAGTACCTTTGTTTTTTTTTTTTTTTTTTTAAATACCTATGCTGATCTTTTCGAAGACAAACTAGGCAAACTTCCAGTTGAGTACTCTATGAAGTTAGACCCAGAAGTGAGTCCAGTTATCAGGCCAGAAAGTACAGTTGTGTACACTTACCATAACTGTAGATGTTTGAGTGTATTCACTGTTGCAGTCATTACATTCGGTTAATCCTGTCAGGTTGCCCTCAGTTGGCCTGAATTCTAAAGTCCTGGGTCCTGAGTTGGCTGCTGTTGCCCCTTCCCCGACGTCAGGTCATCAGGGGGTATAAAAGATGCGGCAGACGCCATTTTCTTTAGTTTTTCTTGCCCCAAATGTCAGGTGCCCCCTAAAAGGGTAGCCAAAATTTATATATATTATAAATACATGCACCAATATAAACTTTACCTTCATCTACAAGCAAATACAACACATAGGTTGTATAAATCAGAGAAGGAAAGATACGTGCTATCAGAAGAAAAGGGGGATGGCGGGTGGGTAACCTGGACTGCAACAGTGAATACACTCGAACATCTACATTTATGTTAAGTGTACACAACTGTTCTATGTTCTTCGTGTTTCACTGTTGCAGTCATTACATTTGAGTAAAGTCCCAAAGCTATGGTTAAGAGGCTGGAGCTACACAGCATTAGGAACAGCTATGAGGCCCTGCAGAACTGCAGTGGCAAAGCCTGCCCTGGCTTTAGAGTAGAGTGGCAGATGATAGTGCTTTGTAAAGGTGTGCACTGAACTCCATGTAGCAGCTTCTAAAATGTCCTTGGTTGATACTCTCCTGAGAAAGGTTGCTGAAGTGGCTGCAGCTCTGGTTGAATGTGGCCTAATGCCCTTAGGCACTGGCTTGCCATAGTGTAAGTAGCAGAAACGAATGCAGTGGCCTATCCACTTTGAAATAGTCTGCTTTGAGATGGCCTTTCCTTGTGATCCTGCAGCATATGCCACTAGTAATTGCTCTGTCTTTCTGAAAACTTTGGTTCTGTCCAAGTAGAATCTAAGCTGATACATCCAACGAATGCAGAATTCTCTCCCCTTTGTTCTGTGGATTTGGATAAAAAGTTGGCAGATGAATAGTTTGGTTAAGAGCCACACTGCACACCACCTTAGGCATAAATGTTGTGTTTGTCCTCAGAGACCCTGTCTGGATAAAAAAAGATAAAAGGTTCCACAGCTATGAGTGCCTGTAGCTCTTAAACTCGTATTGCAGAAGTTATTGCTAGGAGCAGAGCTGTTCTCCAAGATAAAAACTTTATATCAGCAGTAGCAGCTAGCTCAAAGGGAGGCAGGGTGAGTTTTTCCAAGACTTAGTTGAGGTCCCATGCAGGCATTGGCGATCTCCTTGGCGGCCATAAATGTTTGGCTCCTCTGAGGTACTGTTTTAATAAGGGATGAGAAAAGATTGGTGGGCTCTGTATTGTAATGAGCCAAAATGGCAGAGGGATGAATTTTAATAGATGAAAAAGATAGGCCTTTATCCAGCATCTCAGTTAAGTATTGCAAAATCTGAGAAATATTTGGCACAACTGTATCTGTTCCTTGTGCCTGGTTCCAAGCACAGATTCTCTTCCATTTTCCAGCATAAGATTTTCTAGTACTAGGCCTTCTGGCCTCCAAAATGACATCCATCACAGCTTTACTGAGAGGTGTACATTGTATGACTCCATTATCCGCCATGCTGCCAGGTTTAAAGTCCTGAGTTGGCTCTGCAGGATCTGATTGTTTTGCTGGGACAGTAGATGAGGTCTATGAGGTACGGTCCAAGCTGGGCAATGAGACAAGTTCCTTAAGATTGGATACCAGTACTGGCAGGGCCAGTCTGGGGCTATCAGTATCATCATTGACTTCTCGTCTGAACTTTAGTAGAAGTACCTTGGGGAGGAGAGGCAGTGGAGGAAAGGCATATACTGATAGGTTTTTCCAGCTGAAAGCTAGGGCGTCCACTTTCCATGCTCGTCTGAGAAGTCCTTGTGCAGAATCTTTTTAGTTGGTAGTTGTGAGGGGAGGCAAATAGATCTATGTCCGGGCAGCCCCATTTCCTTGTTATGCTGAAGACTTGTGGATCCAGCTGCCACTCGTGGGGATCCATGATGTTTCTGCTTAGTTCGTCTGCCAGAGTATTTTTCCTTCCTGGCAGGAATTGTGCCTGCAGATGTACTTGGTAGGTTAATGCTGTGTCCCACAAAGTCATGGCTAGTCTGCAAAGGGGGTAATAATGTGTGCCCCCCTGCTTGTTTCTATACCACATAACCGTGGTGTTGTCTGCCATCAGTAGTTGTCCCCGATGAAGTAGGTCCTTGAAAGCTGTCAGGGCATTCTGAACAGCTAGCATCTCTTTTTGATTGATATGCAGACGCATTTGGGTTGAGGACCATGTGCCCTGAATGCCTCTTCCTGCCATGTGGGCCCCCAAGGCATAATCTGATGCATCCTTTGTTAGTGTCTGCCTGGCTGGGGGTAATGTGAATGGCTGTCCCTTGTTTTGGTGACAAGCCTTTGCCCACCATCGAAACTCCTGTTGCAGGCAGGGAATAAGAGTAATCATTGTTTCCAGGCTGTGGCAATGTTGAGTCCAAACACTTTTTAGGTACCATTGAAGTTTCCTCATATGCAGTCTTGCATATGGAATTAGAAGGATGCAGAATGCCATGAAGCCGAAAGCCTGAAAATTTTTTTTTGCAGGTAACTGGGCCTTTGTTGCCAACATTTTGAAATAAGTAGTCAGTTGCTTTTGTTTGTCTGGCATGAGATAAGCCATCTGGGCAGTTGTATTTAAGCTTGCACCCAGGAATATCATCTCTTGTGAGGGTACTAGTTTTGATTTCTTTTCGTTGACTGTGTACCCTGGGCATGTTAGTAGTCTTTTCACAAACGCCAGATGCTGTAGAAGAATGTCCATGTTCTCTGCTTGAATTAGACAGTCGTCCAAGTAAGGATATATTTGTATTCCTCTGTCTGTAGAATACAATTACTGGTGCCAGGCACTTTGTGTAAAGACCCTGGGTGCAGTAGATAAGCCAATGGGCAGTGCAGAGTATTGGTAATGCATTGAGCCTGCTTTGAATCTGAGGTATATTCGGCATAATTGTCTGAATGAGACATGCAGGTGTGCCTTTTTTAAGCCTAGAGTCACCAGCCAAGCGTTCTTGCCCAGCATGGGCAGAAGCTGTTGCAAAGTCATCATTTTGAATTTTGGTATATCCAGGAATGTGTTCAGAATAAAGAGGTCCAGTATTTGTCTCCAGGTCTTGTTCTTTCTGGGTACCAAGAACAGTCTTGAGTAAAATCCTTGTCCCTGCTCTTGCTCTGGTACTTGCTGAATGGCCCCCATGTCCATGAGGGATGAGACTTGTTTTTGTGCCTCTGCCCATTGATGTTTTGGCAGATCTAGCCAGCCGTTTGCCTTTGGCAGGGTATGGAACTGGAATTTGTACCCTTGTGACAATATTTAGAACCCACTTGTCCTGGGTTATAATATGCCAATTTTGAGAAAAAAGTGCTAATTTTCCCCCTAACGGTGCTGCCAGGAGATAAGTGCTTGGTGCAGGCAGGGGGAAGTCATTGGGACTGTTTCCTGTATGGTTGTGATTTGTCTTCTCCAACTTTGGAGGTAGAAGCATCCCATTGCTTTGATCTGTAGGAACCTTGTGCCTGGATTCTGCCTCTAGGGCGTCTGGATCTGCCCCTTTGAGGTCTGTCTGACACAGGAAAGGACCAATTCTTTGTAGGCCAGTGTCTACTAAACCTACGTGGCTGCACTTGTAAAAAAAATCTTTGACAGTTTGCATAGATTTAGCTTTGTCCTCCATTTTAACACCTCCTCTGCCTTAACACCAAACAAAGTATCATACTGTAAAGGTACATCTAATAATTTAACTTTGACATGATCAGGCAGATTTTGTTCCTTTAACCAAGCATGCCTCCTAATTACAGAACCCGTAACCCCCGCTCTGCAGGAGGCCTCCAAAGAATCAAAACCACATTGCAAAGTATGCTTTCCAACTTGTTCAGCTGCATGCAATAAATCCTGCATTTCCTTGTTTTCTGCACATTCAGAGTTTAATAACATTTTCCGTTTAAGCAATGCCATGACATGTTGCTGATATTTGAGCATATGAAACTGACAGTTTAAGGCCCTTATAGCCAAGGTAGCAGATGGGTAAACCTTTTTTCCCCATCTATCCAGTGCCCTAGAATCTCTGTCAGAGGGGGTAAGGTTTTTTGCAGCGGAAGCCTTAACTCCTTTGGGACCCTGTGAAATAGTTTCTGGGTCTGCAGCAGGGTTTTTAAAAAGTATTTCTGAGAGTCAGGAACCTTATAATATCTGTCAGGCTTAACAGGAGCAGGAGGTAAGGAGTCAGGGGTAAGACTAGACTCCGAAAACACATCTACAGTATCTAACACAGGTGGGATGGCTAGTGGCCTATGCTGAGGTAGTAAAAGGAAATCCCTGAGCCTCTTTTTAAATTCTGAAACATTTTGGCTCTCACAATGGAAATGCTCCCTCATGGTATGCAAGGATTCCCCAAAAGACTAGTCCTCTGGAGGAGAAGCTGAAGGTATAGATTCTTCAGCATCAGAATCCTCATAGGGGGGAAGAGAATATTCCTGATCAGAAGAGGAATCAGAAGAAATAGAAACCTGATCTGAACAGTCATAGTCAGTCTCTTGCCTAGGCCTCTTATCAGGAGGGGGATGGGAACCCTTGTTCAAGGTAATTAAGTCTTTGGCCATTTTGAGCATCTGCTTTTTGGGCATAGAGGCCTGTCCACGTGGCTCTTGAGTTTGTTTCTTTGCTTTAAGCAGGTGCTTTAGTCCTTGCCTTTGAAGCTGAGGTTGGCTTAATGTAAAGATGTTTAGGTCTGAATACACCCTCAGAAGCCGGTGCCTGCTCAGCGGCTATCCAAGGCTCCAATACCTTGAAGTTTCCAGCGGCATGGCCGACTCCACGTGGGAGGCGGTAGCAGGCTGCGACTCTAAAGTAGCGAGCGTCAGGGGTTGCAAAAGCGCCTCACGGCGAACCGGCGACTGGCCTGGGAGAAGCTTAGTCAGTTTTGGGCCTCGGTTGTCTATCTCTCTCCTTTTCTTTGCGTTTTTGTGAACTTCGGTAGTCAGATGGCTATCAGACGACATTTCTGGATACTTAAACCGGCGTCCAAAATAGTTTAAAGCAAAATCATACCGACGCTTAATAGTGTGTTGGTTAAATCTAGCACAAAACCGGCTACCGGCAACGTTGTGATCAGGGCCTAGGCAAGGAATACAGTAAGAATGAAACTCTTTATGAGGTATTTGCTTTCCACAAGAAATACAATTATTAACTTTTTCTGACATCGGTCTGGAGCAAGAAAAAAGTTTCCCCAAAGGGGTGCTTAGCTATATTGAAGACTTTGGATCTGAAACTCGAACACGAAAATCTCAGGAGTCGGCTGACCGGCACTTGTAAACTGCTTCTGCTTCAGGCACTGCACGGCAAGAAAGACTTAAGAAAATGGCGTTGGCCGCATCTTTTATACCCCTGACGTCAGGGAAGGGGTGACAGCAACCAACGCATGACCCAGGACTTTGGAATTCAGGCCGACTGAGGGCAACCTGCCAGCAGTATTACCCAAATGTAATCACTGCAACAGTGAAACACAAAGAACATCGTAAAGTTCCAATAGCCTTGCAGGACACAGTAAAAGCCAAGCTAGACAAAATAGTGCGACTTCTCCAGTTTATGAACCTATTGAATGGGCATCTTCCATGGTGGTAGCTAATAAAAAAAGCTCAGATGACATCAGAATATGTATTGATCCAAGAGATTTGAACAAAGCCAGCTCCAGACTATGTTCAAGCCCTGCAATGTCTTCTTAGCATGGTTAACTATCTAGGCAAGTTCATTCCAGACTTGAGCCAACTTTCAGCACCACTTAGAGAGCTGATATGCAAATATAGAGCCTGGTCTTGGTTAGAGCAACACCAAACAGCACTTTATGCCCTGAAACAGAGAGCTGACAGTCCAACTCCCAGATACTATGATGTTCACAAGCCAATTACTCTCTTTGGTCTTGGTGCAGTTATTCTACAAGAGGAACAACCTGTTCGCTATGCATCGAGAACTCTTACCCAAACTGAGATACAGTACGCCCAGACCGAGAAAGAGCTTTTGCCAATTTTGTCTGCATGTTCGAAGTTCCATGATTATGTTTATGGTACACCTATCCAAACTGAAACACACCACCAGCCTCTAGTCACTATCTTGAGAAAGCCTATGCATTCAGCTCCAGCCAGACTGCAAAAGTATGATGCTCAGATTGCAAAAGTATAATTTTAAACTTGTCAACAAGAAAGGCAAACTTCTTTATCTTGTGGATACCTTATCCAGATCATCCAGAAATACCATAGAACTGCATGAGAACCTTGATTTTGAAGTCTTGGAAGTGAGAAATTTTTCTTCCACATGTCTACACGAGTTGAGAGATCATACAACTACAGATCCAGTTTTACAATGGCTCAACCAATTTATCAATCAAGGATGGCTGTCAAAGTAATCTAGTTTACCTCAAGAAGGGCAACCTTATTTTTCATACAAAGATGAGATTTTGTCTCGACAAAGGTATCATTATGAAAGGTCCAAAAGTAATTGTTCCGACATCTTTGCAAGAGTACATTACTATCTTTCATCATGATCACCCAGGAACTGACTCCACCAAAAGAAGGGCGAGTGAGCAAGTACTTTGGCTTTCTATGTCACAACCTATTCAGAGAGCACTTTCATCTCGTTCTGTGTAATAGTACTAAGCCACATCAACAGAAAGAACCACTTCAGCTAAACCAGATTCCTGAACTACCTTAGTCGACAGCAGCTAAAGACATCTTCAAGTGGAATGGTCAACATTATTTGATATTAGTGGACTCGTACTACAATTGGTTAGCGACTGACCTAGTTCCTAATCTAGCATCCAGTGCTGTCATTACCAATAAGCGTCATTTTGCAGTATACACAAAGTTACTTCTGAAAACGGCATGCAGTTTACAACCCAACAGTTAAAAAGACTTACTGAAGAATGGGACTTTACTCCTGTCACAAGTAGCCATGAGTACTCACAGTCAAATGGTTTGGCAGAATGTACAGTTCAAAGTGCAAAACAGTTACTAGAGAAGTCAAAACAAGATAATAGTGCTGTTTTCCTGAATCTCAGAAATGTTCCTCGTGATAAACATCTTGGTTCACCAGCTCAGAGACTTCTGTCGGGACAAACCAGAACCACATTACCAATCAGTAGTCAATTGTTGGCTCCCTGTCTCAACAAAAATAACAGGTCAGTGAAAGTCAGTCTGTTGAAGTGCTTAACCCATTAGCCCCACTACACTAAGACCAGGAAACTGCTCACTCCATTACGAGAAGTGGTGATGTTGCAAACGTCCAAAGGTTATGATCAGATTGGTGTCGTGAAGAATATTTGCCCAGAGCAGAGACCATACATTGTGGAATCACAGGGAGCAAACAGGCAGAATAAGAAACATTTGAGACCGGTGTCCAAGCCTATGCCACAGCACACAGCCCATGAGAAAGACCATCTCAGAGCGAGTTGTCTGGTGTTCCAATTCCTGAGGAAGCTCCAGAGGATATTCCCATTCCTGTGAAGAATCCAGAAGTTCATGATATGAGTTTTTCACCAAAGACTGTCCCCTGCTGCTAAATTTTGTCCAGATTGTGTTACAAGATACAGTTATATCTCTAAACCATGTAACAGATACAAAGCAACTTGGACATGAACACTGTATTTTGTTACTAATGTCTACAGTAATGCATGTCTGAACTCTGACAATTGTTTTTGCAAAGGGCAATATTTTTAAGAGGGAAGATGTAGATCAATGGATGCGCAAGAACCTTTAAGAAGCTATCCAAGGGCTTGCACAAGTGTATAAATACTGAGCATGTGCGAGCCTGACAGCCATTTTGTAGTTAGCTGTTGAGATGTAAGCATGTATGTATGCAAGGTCTGTTAACCAGTTTGTTTATACTTTATGATGCTGCTATCCATCCTGATGTGTTTCTATGTATTAAAGCATATAAACGAAACACCCCACCTACTTGTCATCTATGTTAGAGAAGAACAAGTGATGCCCTCCATGAAATCAGACCACATTATGTGAAGTGGATACATAACCATCCCTCCCAGACAGGTATACTCATCCTCCTTAGCCAGCACCATAGGTCTCCGAGACACTAACTGATCCCATGCAGCCTGTCTTGCACTCAGGGGTTTAACCCTGTGTCATTTTTTTCCTCTAGCACTTTGCAGTTGCTCCTCCTACTACTCTGAAAGATTTCTTTTTTATTTATTTATTTTACCTGTAGTGATTTAACTTTTACCAAACCTTCTAAAATTTCCTATTTCCTTTTCCCTCATTTATATCATTTTTTGAAATCTATTTTCAATGGTCTTAAGCACAATCTACCCCTTCAGGGGCAGTTTCTACCTGGCACGGCACCTCTTGTATTGCAACTGTTAAGCAATCAAACTTCTCTCTGCAATAAGTATATAGGAACAAAAAGTCTCTCTCTCCTTTACTTTACTACCCTGTGTCTGCATCCTAATCCTCCAGGGGGGGGGGGGGGGCAATCATATATTTACTGGATGAATGTCAGTACTCAAACATGCACCTGTGTTATCTATATATACACAGACAGACACAGACAGACACACACACAGACACACACAGACACACACAGACACACACAGACACACACAGACACACACAGACACACACAGACACACACAGACACACACAGACACACACAGACACACACAGACACACACAGACACACAGACACAGACAGACACAGACAGACACAGACAGACACAGACAGACACAGACAGACACAGACAGACACAGACAGACACAGACAGACACAGACAGACACAGACAGACAGACAGACACAGACAGACACACACACACACACACAGACAGACACACACACACAGACACACACACACACAGACACACACACACAGACACACACACACAGACACACACACACACAGACACACACAGACACACACAGACACACACAGACACACACACAGACACACACACACAGACAGACACACACAGACACACACACACAGACAGACACACACAGACACACACAGACACACACACACACAGACACACACACACACACAGACACACACACACACAGACACACACACACACACACAGACACACACACACAGACACACACACACACAGACACACACACACACACACACACACACACACACACACACAGACACACACACATTCTACTTGAGTTCATGCCACTGAAATATCTAACATACCAAATCCTTCCATATTTATTTCAAAACTGACCCTTTCTGCTTGTAACCTGAATTCCGACTCCCCTGATACATCCTCATTATTAAAATAAAACTCCCAAGTATAACCCATAATTAAATATCTTGAGAAATTATCACTCACCCCTAGAAAATCCTTCTCAGCACAAACAACTTCATTTTAGGGAAGATAAACATGACAAAATAAACCTCCTTCCTTGACAATAACCCTCACTGCCATAAATGTACCATTACTGTTTAAATATTGGGGGCCTGTCTCCATACCAATATGACTTCACTCTTCATTTGTTTCCGATACTCTGGTTAGTACTCCTGCAGAATCCCTTGAGTCATCAAGTTCACACACACATTCCTAAGCAGGTGTCTTTCCTGTCTGTACTTCTTCATGCAAGTCATACCCCTTTTACCTTTCACCCATAGTGGTAAGGCCATTAACATTACATGTTAACACTGGCAAAAACAGCCATTCTAATAAATTAACATTACTATCACTAATGTCTGATTTTTTTAAATACAATATTCCATTTTGCAATTTATATACACACTGCAAATGGCAAGCACCACTTCAATAAATTGAATTCTCAACCCTGTTTGAAATTAAATTACTTTTTTTCTCATTTTATTGTAATTCGCAATGCATACACACACACTTCCTTCCCTTTCTAAAACACCAATCATAAAGAAGTACATATTATTTAAAAAGGAAAGAACACAACCCTCCTGGGCAACAAATAATGTTCCACTTCAATGACAACTCACAATGACTTTACCTAACCAAAAGCAGGGTTTATTCATGCTACACAGCACAATTTTGCATGTGTGTGTGGGGGAGGTACAAAGTAATACAATTAGTTACATAGCAATTTATTTTGACAAAATGGTAATACAATCGAATACAAAAGTAGGTGCAGGATTAAATTAATGCAAGGTTGGCAAAAGGCTGCTAAACTTCTTACAACAGAAGTAGACTAATAAAGGCATTTATACTACATAAGAAAAAGTTATTTACCTACCATAACGTTCCATGTTGGTTGTCTTCATCTCGCCTTCTTTCTTCCTGTTTGGGATCAGAGCCGATCCTCGGCCATCTTCAACAGCTCGAGAGCTGTTTACGGGCTCGAGGCTACCCCTTATCCCATGATGCCTAGCGATAGCTACCCAGATCTCGTTTGAAATAGCTAATCCAGACATGAGGGAAACCAGTTATCAAAAAACTGGTTGTTCCATACATTCTAATATCTAGAATAGGTTAGGAAAACCGGGCCAGAAGAATAAAAATACTCAGCCAGTGAAAAAGGGGACTCCTCTCAATCGACTAGGACGAGGACAGGGGAGGGAGGGAGGGACTCAAGAAAGAAGGCGAGACGAAGACAACATAGAACGTTATGGTAAGTACATAACTTCTTAATGTTAAGTTGTCTATCTGGCCTTCATTCTTGCGGTTTGTTACAGCGTCCATAGCACCTAACACCCTGGGTGGCTCAGTGGAACAGACTCTTCAGAACAGTGGAACCAAAGTCAGCTCTGCTCTGGGAGAACATATCCACCTTGTAATGAGAAATAAAAGTATGAGGGTTTGCCCACGTGGCAGCTGCACAGATGGAATCCATGGGCAACCTAGACTGAAAGGCTACGGAGGTGGCCAACGCCCTAGTAGAATGACCTTTCAGTTTAATTGGTAACTCTTTGTTCCTTAACTGGTAAATAAAAGTAATAGTGTGGGACAACCATCTGGATAAGGTCACCTTGGAAACTGGGAGACCCTGTTTAAGGCAAAACAAAGAAATAATTGGTCTTTCTTTATTATTTCTTTAGTTATGTGCAGGTAAAAACACAACTGTCTATGAATGTCCAATTTAAGTTTGTACTCTGCCTTGTTGCTATGATTTGGGAAGAACACAGGGAGATCTATAGATTGGTTTAAATTATTTTCTGAGCAGACTTTAGGAAGTAACGAAGGATTAGACCTCAGAGAAAGTCTGTCCTTGTGAAACACCAGGTAGGGAGGACGAACACATAGTGCTTGAAGTTCCGAGACACGATTAGCTTAAGTGATAGCTACCAGAAAGAGTGTCTTCCAAGATAGAAACTTGGTGGAGCAGGATGCTGCTGGTTCAAAAGGAGGCAGAATTAAGGAAGTTAGGACTAAATTAAAGTCCCAAGGGGGAGGGGGATCTCTCAATGGAGGTCTAAGAAGAGATGTTCCTCTCAAAAAAGCTTTACAGAGCTTAGGAGACAATGTTAGAATTTGACAAACCAACATGAAAATTAGAAATGGCTGCTAATTGTACCCGAATCGTAGCGGAAGCAGCACCAGAGTGAAACAGTTGTGCCAGGAATTCCAGAATTTCGTGGACTAGGGCTGAGAAGGGATCCACATTCCTAGACTCTGCCCAACAAGAAAAACATGTCCATTTGCTAGCATAAGTTTTTCTCATTGTAGACTTATGAGAGGAGACGATAATCTCACGGACTGCTGGGAAGCCTGGCTAAGGTTGGAAGTGGAGCAACCAAGCTGTGAGCTGGAGAGTTTGGAGGGATTGATGCAACCCGCCTGAATGATGAATCAGATCATCTGGAATTGGGTCCAGACTCCAGGGCTGATCGAGAAGGTAATGGTGCAGGAACGGGAACCTTATCTGTTGAGGCTAGTAGGGAGCAATGAGAATCATTTTGCAACCCAACGATTTTGCTTTCTGTATGAGTTTCGTTATCAGGGGAAACAAAGGAAAAGCATAAAGAAGTCAGTTTGGCCAATTGTGGACTAGATCGTCTCTAGGTATGTGACCTGGAAGCAGAAGGGAAAAGTAGTTGCTGCATTTGCTGTTGAAGGGGGAGGCAAAAAGATGGCAGCAAGGCTGTCCCCATTTGCGGAAAATAAGATCCGCAACTTCCTGATTCAGAGACCACTCGTGAGGCATGAGGATAGCTCTGCTGAGCCTGTCCGCTATGACGTTGGCTCTCCCAGGGATGTGCGTCGCAATCAGAAAATGTTGGGAAGAAATCGCACACTGACAAAGTCTGAGTGCTTCTTGACATGGGGTAGGATCTCGTTCCGCCCTGCTTGTTGATGTACCACACCACTGACATGTTGTCTGTTTGAATTGCAATGGTCCCGAAAGGAAGAGTGTGTGTTGAAGAGCTTGCAACGCTAGAAGCATGGCTTTCATTTCTAGTACATGTGCAGATGGTACCCGTGAGGTTGCCAAGTGCCTTGGACTACCCTGCCCAGATAATGCCCCCCCCCTTACCTTATCAAGGAGGCGTCTGTCACTGTGGCTACCGGAGGCAGCTGTATGAAAGGTCTGCCCTGAGTAACTAATGGGGAGACCATCCACCAAGAAAGGTGTCTTTTGCATACCTCCATGATCAAGATCATGTGAAACATGGGTAGCTCTTGGAAAGAACACTGCGTTAAAAGAAGCTACTGAAAAATTCTCATGTGGAAGCATGCTAATGGGAGTAGAAGAATGGAAGCTGCCATGGAGCCCAGAGTTTGAAGGACATAACTGACTTGGATCCTTTTGCTCTGCATTAGGATTTGCACTTGACAAATTGTGGACACTCTTTCTAGTGGCAACCTTACGAACATATCCCTTTGTGTTTAAGTCTGCTCCTATTGAAGTGATAGATTGACATGGCAACAAGGCAGATTTTTTGAAATTTATTGTAATACCTAGCTGGGGGTGCAGGATGTGATTGTATAATCCCGCGCTTCTAGGAGATGATGCCTGGTGGTAGCAGTGAGGAGTCAGTCGTCTAGATATGGAAACACCTGGAATCATTGATGTCTCCAGTGAGCCGTGACCACTGCCATACATTTGGTGAACACCCTGGGGGCTGTGGTGAGACCAAAGGGCAGAGCTCTGAACTGGTATTGACTGGCCCCCACCCGAAAGCAAAAAAATCTCCTGGAGCGTCTGTCCATCTTGATATGGTAGTACGGGTCCTGAAGATCTATCGAGCACATCCAATTGTCCTGACCCAGGAAGGGTAGAATGGACTGTAGCATGACCATCTGAAACTTTGTTCTTTGTACAGATTTGTTTAGTCTGCTGAGATCCAGAATCAGTCACCAGTCTAGTGTCTTTTTTGGTACCAAAAAGAACCTTGAGTAAGTTCCGGATCCGTGCTGGTCTGCGGGGACTTCCTGGATGGTTCTTTTTTCTAGCAGTTTTGAAACTTCTATTACTGCTTTCTCCTTCAGATTGGGTGGAACACCTGGAAGGATCTTCTTTGACTGTTAGGGGGATTTGATGGAAGGGAATTTTGCAACCTCCGGATATAAAGGACCGTACCCCATCTGTCTTTTGTTAAATTTTGCCAGGCTTTTGGGTACAGTGAAAGTCTTCCCCCCGACTGCCTCCAGAGGTGGGCAGTCGGGCAACCCTTCAGGGATGCTGGAAGGGCTTATCAGAGAGAGATTCTCTGTTGCCCTGGTTCTACGGACCCCCCCTCTGCCACGAGGGCGGCGCCAATTATTTCCCCCTCTGCCTCTGGAGGAAAAATCACTAGGTGTGTCAGGTAAGGCTCCCTGAGATTTACGGAACCACATCTTCCCACTCTTCTGACCCTTGGGTTAAGGTCAACAGGGAGTGGAAAAATGGACTCCCACGGCAGAGAGAGTCTTGACTTCTTATTCACACCTAGTCAACGTGTCTTTCACCTGTGGCCCAAACAGAAAGGGGCCATCAACGGGGGTACTGGCGAAGGATGCTTGAAAGGGTTCCGCAAAGTGACACAGCCGCATCCATGCATGCCTCCTAAGGGCTACACCCGTGCCTCTACTCGCTCCATCAGCTGCATACGAAATGAGCCTCATGGAGGAGGTAACGACAGAATTGAGTGGCGCTAGCTGGGAAGCTACTTTGGCTTGTGCTCCCTCAGCTGTAGGATCCTGAAGGGTATCTCCAAGCTCTTTAAGGAGATCCCTTTGATGTAGAGTAAAATGACAGATAGTTCAGTGACCTCATGGAGAAAATCGTTGAAGCAAATATTCACTTTCTGTACCTGTCCATCATCCTAGACTCCTTGCTAGGGGGAAGAACAGATGAAGAGGTCTCCGCTAAAGTACAGTTGTGTACCTACCATAAATATAGATGTTAGAGTGTATTCACTGTTGCAGTCACTACTCTTGGGTTATCCTGCTTGCAGGCTACCCGCAGTCGGACAGAATTCCAAAGTCTAGGTCCAGCGTCGGTTGCTGTCGCCTCTTCCGTGATGTCAGTGCGCCAGGGATATAAAAGAAGCAGCCAACGCCATTTTCTTCAGTTTTTCTTGCTCCAGATGTCAGGTGCCCCCAAATTGGTAGGCTGAAAAAATATGCCAATAAAAATACATGCACAAAAACATTTCCTTCATCTACAAGCAAATACACCAACTAGGTTGTATAGGATACAGAAGTGCAGATAAATCCCAGCAAAGAAAAAGGGGGATGGTGGGTGGGTAACCTGGGCTGCAACAGTGAATACACTCTAACATCTACATTTATGGTAGGTACACAACTGTACTATGTTCATCGTGTTTCACTGTTACAGTCATTACTCTTGGGTTGAATCCCAAAGCTGAGGATGGGTGGCTGGGCTAAATAGGAATAGGAGAGGCTATGAGGCCTTGCAGAACTCCAGTGGCAAAACCTGCTCTGGACTTAGAGAAAAGAGGCAAGTGGTAGTGCTTTGTGAAGGTGTGCACTGAACTCCAAGTTGCAGCCTCTAAGATATCTCTGGTTTGTACTCCTCTGAGGAAGGCTGCTGAAGTGGCTGCTGCTCTGGTGGAATGAGGCCTAATGTCCTTAGGCACTGATTTGCCATGTTGAAAATAGCAGAAACAGATGCAATGGCCTATCCATTTAGAAATAGTCTGTTTTGAGATAGCCTTTCCTTGTGATCCTGCAGCATATGACACTAAAAGTTGCTCAGTCTTTCTGAAACCTTTAGTCCAAGTAGAAGCATAACTGCCTCTATGTCCAGAGAATGCAGAATTTCCTCACCCTTGTTCTGTGGATTTGAAGGTAGGCAAGTGAATGGTTTGGTTGAGGGCCACACTGGACACCACCTTAGGCATAAATGTAGGGTTTGTCCTCAGAGAAACCCTGTCTGGATGAAAAATGATGAAAGGTTCCACAGCCATAAGTGCTTGCAACTCCGAGACTCGCCTTGCAGAGGTTATTGCTAGAAGCACAGCTGTTTTCCAGGATAAGAATTTTATATCTGCTGTTGATGCTGGCTCGAAAGGAGGCAGTGTGAGTTTTTCTAAAACATAATTGAGGTCCCAGACCAGAATTGGTGCTCTCCTTGGAGGCCTAATGTTTTTGGCCCCTCTGAGGTAAGGCCTTAGTAAAGGATGAGAAAAGATAGGTGGGTTCCGTATTGTAATGGGCTGAAATGGCAGAGGCATGAATCTTAATTGATGAGAAAGAAAGGCCTTTGTTAAGCATCTCAGTTAGGTATTGTAAAATCTGAGGAATATTTGGTGCACCCATGTCAATGCCTTGTTCCTGGTTCCAAGCACAGAATTTCTTCCATTTTTCTGCATAAGATTTTCTTGTACTGGGGCTCCTGGCCTCCAAAATAACATCCATAACAGCTTTTGAAAAAGTAGTGTTCTGAATGGCTACATTACCCGCCATGCTGCCAGATTTAAGGTCCTGAGTTGGCTGTGCAGGATCTGCTTGTTTTGTTGGGTCAGCAAGTGAGAAGTCTGAGGCAATATCCATGCTGGACCTTGAGACAACTTCTTTAGGATTGGGTACCAGTGCTGGCGTGGCCAGTCTGGTGCAACCAGTATCATTTTTGGCTTCTCTTGTCTAACCTTTAGGAGTACCCTGGGAAGGAGAGGCAGTGGGGGAAAAGCATAAACTGTTAGATTTTTCCAGCTGAAGAATAGAGGTCCACTTTCCATGCTTGCTTGTGATAAATCCTTGTGCAAAATCTCTGCAATTGGAAATTGTGAGGGGAGGTAAATACATCTATTTTTGGGCATCCCCATTTCCTTATTATCATGCTGAAGATTTGTGGATCCAGTTTCCCCTCGTGGGGATCCATGAGGTTTCTGCTTAGTTCGTCGGCCAGAGTATTTGTTTTTCCTGGCAGGAATTGTGCTTGCAGGTGAACTTGAAAAGCCAATGCTGTGTCCCATAAAGTCACTGCTTGTCTGCACAGGGGGTATGAATGTGTACATCCCAGCTTGTTTATGTACCACATGACCGTAGTGCTGTCTATCAGTAACTGTCCTGGATGAAGCAGGTCCTTGAAAGCTGTCAGGGCATTTTGAACAGCTAGCATGTCTTTTTGATTGATGTGAAGATGCATGTGGTTTGCAGGCCATGTGCCCTGAATACATTTTCCTGCCATATGGGCCCCCCAGGCATAATCTGATGCATCCGTTGTCAGTATGCCTGGCTGTGGGTAAACTGAATGGCAGACCCTTGCTGTGGTGACAGGCTTCTGCCCACCATCGAAACTCCTGTTGCAGGCAGGGAATGAGTGCAATTACTGCTCCAGGCTGTGGCAATGCTGAGTCCAAACACTTTCTAGATACCACTGTAGTTTCCTCATATGCAGTCTGGCATATGGAATTAGTAGAATGCAGGATGCCATGAAACCCAAGGCCTGCAGGATTTTCCTTGCAGATAAGTGGGTTTTTGTTGCCAATTTCTTGAAGTAGTCAGTTGCTTTTGTTTCTCTGGCGTGAGATAAGCTATCTGGGCAGTTATATTTAAGCTTGCACCCAGGAATATTATCTCTTCAGAGGGCACTAGTTTTGATTTATTTTCGTTTACTGTGTACCCTAGGCCAATTAGTAATCTTTTTACAAACGCCAGATGCTGCAGAAGAATGTCTTTGTTCTCTGCTTGAATTAGGCAGTCGTCCAAGTAGGGATATACTTGAATTCCTTTTTGTCTGCAAAACACAATTACTGGTGCCAGGCATTTTGTAAAGACCCTGGGCGCAGTAGATAAGCCAAAGGGCAGTGCAGAGAATTGGTAATGCATTGAGCCAGCTATGTATCTGAGGTATTTTCTGCAAGATTGATTGAAACATGCAGGTATGCCTCTTTTAGGTCCAAAGTTAAGAGCCAAGACTTCTTGCCCAACATGGGCAGTAGCTGCTGTAGAGTCAACATCTTGAATTTTGGAACTTCCAGAAACCCATTTAGTATAGACAGGTCCAGTATTAGTCTCCAGGTTTTGTCCTTTCTGGGTACTAGGAAAAGTCTGGAGTAAAATCCTTGCCCCTGCTCTTGTTGTGGTACTTGCTGAATGGCCCTCATGTCCATGAGGGCTGTAATTTGTTTTTGTGCCTCTGCCCATTGATTGTGTGGCAGGTCTGGCATACCTTTTGACCTTGGTAGTGTGTGAAAGTGGAACCTGTAGCCTTGGGACACTATGTTCAGGACCCATTTATCTTGGGTAACCATTTGCCAATTTGATGAAAAAAGCGCTAGTTTTCCCCCTAAGGGGGCTGCCAAAAGAAAAGTGCTTGGATCTGGTAGAGGAAAGTCATTGGGACTGTTTCCTGTAAGGTTGTGATTTGTCTTCTCCACTTTTGGAAGTAGGAGCACCCCATTGTTTAGGCCTGTATGAGCCTTGGGGCTGAGATCTGCCTCTGGGACGCCTGTATCTGCCTCTCTATGGTCTGTCTAACACTGGAAAGGAGCAATTTTTAGGACAACAGTTCCTGCTAAACCTGGGTGGCTGTACCTGTAAGAAATCCTTGACTGTCTGCATGGATTTTGCTTTATCCTCCATTTTTTTCTACACCTCTTCTGCTTTAGTACCAAAGTGTCATGCTGTAATGGTGCATCTAATAATTTTGCTTTAACATGATCAGGCAGATTCTGTTCCTTTAACCAAGCATGGCTGCTAATCACAGAACCTGTAACTGCGGCCCTGCAAGAGGCCTCCAGTGAATCATAACCACATTGCAAAGTATGCTTTCCCACTTGTTCAGCTGCATGCAATAAATCCTGCAATTCCTTGTTCTCTGAACATTCAGTATCTGTCAACAATTTCTGTTTCAGCAGTGACATTAAATATTGCTGATATTTAAGCATATGAAACTGACAATTTAAAGTCCTTACAGCCAGTGTAGCAGAAGTGTAGACTTTTTTCCCCCATCTGTCTAGAGCCCTAGAATCCCTATCAGAGGGGACAGGGTTTTTTGCAGTGGAAGCTTTAACCCCTTTGGGACCCTGAGATATAGTTTCTGGGTCAGCAGCAGGGTTTTTATATAGGAATTTATGAGAATCCAGGACCCTGTAGTATCTGTCTGGCTTAGGGGGTGCAGAGGGTAAAGAGTCAGGGGACAGGCCGGACTCTGAAAATACATCTACAATGTCTAGAATAGGTAGAATAGCAAGGGGTCTGTGCTGAGGAAGTAGCAGAAAGTCTCTGAGCCTTTTCTTAGATTCAGAATAATCTTGGCTCTCCCAGTGGAAATGCTCCCTCACGGTATGCAGGGTTTCCCCAAAAGAATAATCCTCAGGAGGAGAGGCTGAAGGAATGGATTCTTCAGCATCAGAATCCTCATAGGGAAGCATGGAGTAATCCTGTTCAGAAGAGGAATTACAGGAAATAGAAATCTGATCAGAAAAATCATACTCTGTCTCTTGCCTAGGCCTCTTACAGGAGGAGGATGGGAGCCCCTGATCAAAGTAATTAGATCTTCGGCCATTTTGAGCATCTGTTTTTTAGGCATGGAAGTCTGAGTAGGACAATGCTGTACTTGTTTCTTTGTCTTTAGAGCTGCTTTAGTCTTTGAAGCTGAAGATGGCTTAATATATAGTTGTGTAGGTCTGAAGACACCCTCAAAAGCCGATGCCTGCTCAGCGGCTCCGGACCCATCTGAGGGAATGATTTCAGAGTGTCCAATACCTTGAGTATCCAGAGGCCCAGTCGGCTCCACGTGGGAGTCGGAAGCGGCCTGTGGCTCTGAGATAGCGGGCGCCAAGGGCTGCAAAAGCACCTCACTGAGGACTGGCCTAGCAGAGGCCTCGTCGTCGGTTTTGGACCTCGGATGCCTATCCTTTTCCTTGTCCATGAGTTTTTTTGTAAACTCCGGTTCTCAGCTGGTCAGACGGCATTACATAATTAAATTTTCGGCCAAAGTAATGAAATACAAAATCGAACCGAAGCTTCATAGTGCATTGGTTAAATCTAGCACAAAACCGACAGCTAGCAACTTTGTGATCAGGGCCTAGGCAAGGAATACAGTAAGAGTGGAAATCCTTATGAGGTATTTGCTTCCCACAAGAAATACAATTGTTAACTTTTTCTGACATCGGTCTGGAGTAAGAAAAAAGTTTCCCCAACTGGGTATTTAGCTTTAATGAAGACTGTTTCTGAAATTCAGATTTGAAAATCTCAGGAGTTGGCCGACTGGCACTTGCACTGCTTTTGCTTCGGGCACCGTGCGGCAAGAAAGACTGAAGAAAATGGCATTGGCTGCATCTTTTATACCCCTGGCGCACTGACGTCAGGGAAGAGGCGACCGCAACCAACGCCGGACCTAGACTTTGGAATTCTGGCCGACTGTGGGTAGCCTGCCAGCAGGATAACCCAAGGGTAATGACTGCAACAGTGAAACACAATGAACATCTCTGTTTTGGTGGCTGCTGCTACCACCATGGCATCAAGGGCACACCTTTAGAAAGGAATTGCTTATCCCGGGGAGCTGTAATAAATTTACCAGGTCTCCTCGGAGTTGGTTGCACTGTGTCTGGAGCTGACCGAGCCTTTCGAGCCACTACGGACATAAGTGGGTCGGAAAGGCAGAGAAACCCAGGAGGTAGAAGGTCGGGAACTGAAAACATCCAGGAATACAGACTCATCCTCGGTAGGGGCTAGGGGATTCCAGTTCCCCCTCTGCATAAGCATTTCCAGGATGTCAGAGAAGGAAACATCTTCAGAGATGGATCTCGATGACCCTTCTGATTCATCTATGTCTGTATCAGAAGTGACAGACTCAGGGGAGTCAATGTGCTTTCCTCTTGCACTTCTTCTTCTGAGGGGGACTCCTCTGAGTGATCAGGGGAGGACTGGGAAGAGGAGGAAACACCCAATGGGGTGTCCTGGAGCATCGGTTCCCTACGCTTGGGTTCTGATGGAGGAGCAGAGGTTGGCACAGGCACTATGGGGGATGGGAACGGTGGGGCTGGTAGTGGAGCTGACTCAGGGGACAGCACACTCCGCATGCCCTCAAAGGCGTCCCTGCCTTGAGGCAGAGAAAGCTCCGGTTCCGAAGAAGTAGGAATCTTTCTCCGCGCCGAGGGGGATGGCTTCAAGGCCGATGCTGGAGCCGTGCTCACGTGCGCTGATGCTCCGAGGGGGAGAAAGTACAATTTTGTACCTACCATAAATGTAGAGGTTCGAGTGTATTCACTGCTGCAGTCATTACACTTGGGTTATCCTGCCGTCAGGTGGTCCCGCAGTCGGCCAGAGTTCCAAAGTCTTGGTCCGGCGCCGGTTGCTGTCGCTTCTTCCCTGACGTCAGTGCGCCAAGGGTATATAAGATGCAGCTGACGCCATTTTCTTCAGTTTTTCTTGTCCCAGATGTCAGGTGCCCCCAAATAGGTAGGCAATACATATTGCTAATAAAACCTACATAAGAGGTAAAACCAACACCTTCAGTTACCAGCAAATACAACACATTGGTAGTATAGGGGAGAAAGGTATAGATAAGTCCCAGCTAAGAAAGAGGGGATGGAGGGAGGGTAACCTGGACTGCAGCAGTGAGAACACTCGAACATCTACATTTATGGCAGACACAAAACTGTACTATGTTCGTGTTTCGCTGCTGCAGTCATTACACTTGGGTTGAATCCCAAAGCTGAGGTAGGGTGGCTGGTTCTATAGAGGATTTGGGGTGGCTATGAGGCCCTGCAGCACCGCAGTGGCAAAGCCAGCTCTGGATTTAGAATAAGAGGCAAGTGATAATGTTTGGTAAAGGTGTGCACTGAACTCCAAGTTGCAGCTTCCAAGATATCTTTGGTAGGTACTCCTCTAAGGTAGGCAGTTGAAGTGGCTGTTGCCCTGGTGGAATGTGGCTTAATGTTGCTAGGTACAGTTTTCCCATGCTGTGTGTAGCAGAAACGGATGCAGTGTCCTATCCACTTTGAAATGGTCTGTTTTGAACTAGCCTTTCCCTGTGATCCTGCAGCATATGCTACACAATTACTTAGTTTTCCTGAAAGCTTTTGTTTAGTCCAAGTAGAAACGTAACTGTCTGTGCATGTCCAATGAATGCAGAAGTCTATCTCCTTTATTCTGGGGATTTGGATAAAAAGTTGGCAAGTGAATAGTTTAAGAGCCACACTGGTTACCACCTTTGGCATAAATGAAGGGTTTGTTCTTAAAGAAACCCTGTCTTGGTGAAAAATGATGAAAGGCTCCACTGCCATTAGTGCCTGTAACTCTGAGACTCTTCGTGCTGAGGTTATTGCTAGAAGCAGAGCAGTTTTCCATGACACATTTTAATTCTGCTGAATTGGCTGGCTCAAAAGGAGGTAAAGTTAGTTTTTCCAAGACAAAACTGAGGTTCCAAGTTGGTGTTGGTGCTCTCCGGGACGGTCTTATGTTTTTAGCCCCTCTAAGGTACTGTTTTAGCAATGGATGAGAGAAAATAGGAGGCTCTGTGTTGTAATGAGCCGAGATAGCAGAGGTGTGGATCTTAATGGATGAAAAGGATAGGCCTTTGTCCAGCATCTTAGTTAAGTATTGTAATATCTGAGGAATATTTGGGACAAGAGGGTCAAAGCTTTGAGCCTGGTTCCAGGCACAGAATCTCTTCCACTTTGCTGAACAGGCTTTCCTGGTGCTAGGCCTCCTGGCCTCAAAAATGACATCCATAACAGCTTTAGAGAGAGGTGTTGTCTGCTTGACTAAGGAATCTGCCATGCAGCCAGGTTTTGAGCTGGCTGTGTAGGTTCTGATTGTTTTGTTGAGTCAGAAGATGCAGAATTTGAGGCAAAATCCATGGTGGGCCTTGAGCTAAATTCTTTAAGATCAGGTACCAGTGCTGGCGTGGCCAGTCTGGGACAATCAGGATCATTTTTGGCTTTTCTTGTCTGGCTTTTAGGAGCACCCTTGAAAGGAGAGGCAGTGGTGGGAAGGCATAAACTTTGACGGTTTTCCAGCTGAAAGTACAGTTTTGTACCTACCATAAATGTAGATGTTCGAGTGTTCACCCTGCTGCAGTCATCACACTTGGGTTATCCTGTCGTCAGGTGGTCCCCGCAGTCGGCTGGATTTCCAAAGTCTTGGTCCGACGTCGGTTGCTGTCGCCTCATCCCTGACGTCAGTGCGCCAGGGATACATATATTGCAACAGACACCATTTTCTTCAGTTTTTCTTGCCCCAGATGTCAGGTGCCCCCAAAAAGGTGATCCAAATCAGTACCAAAAAGTGAGAACACTGTACAGACACAAAAACCCTTCAGCTATAAGCAAATACATC
The DNA here is from genome assembly GCF_019279795.1 of Protopterus annectens. Lineage (NCBI taxonomy): Eukaryota > Metazoa > Chordata > Ceratodontiformes > Protopteridae > Protopterus > Protopterus annectens. Next base: position 257,779,222 of record NC_056749.1, read on the forward strand.
AGTAAGGCATAGCAGAGGTTTAGCCAGTAAATCAGAGGGGTTGGAGGGAGGGTAACCTGGACTGTAGCAGGGTGAACACTCGAACATCTACATTTATGGTAGGTACAAAACTGTACTATGTTCATAGTGTTACCCTGCTGCAGTCATCACACTTGGGTTGAGTCCCAAAGCTAAGGTAGGGCGGAGGCATTATACAAGGTTAGAGGAGGCAATGAGCCCCTGCAGAACTGCAGTGGCGAAGCCTGCCCTGGACTTAGAATAAAGAGGTAAGTGATGGTGTTTGGTGAAGGTGTGTACAGAACTCCAAGTTGCAGCTTCTAAAATTTCCTTGGTAGGAACCCCCCTGAGAAAGGCTGTAGAGGTAGCTGTTGCCCTGGTACAGTGGGACCTAATGGTAGGAGAAACTGGTTTCCCATGATAGGTATAGCAGAATCGTACACAATGGCCTATCCATTTAGAAATGGTTTGCTTGGAAATGGCCTTCCCTTGAGAAGCTGTAGCATAGGAAAAAGAGCTGGTCAGTTTTTCTGAAAGCCTTAGTTTTATCCAAGTAATATCGAAGCTGCCTGTGAATGTCCAAGGAATGTAGGAGTCTCTCACCTTTGTTCTGTGGATTGGGGAAGAAAGTGGGTAGATGGATGGTTTGATTTAAAGCTACACTGGAAACCACCTTAGGCATGAAGGAAGGATTAGTTCGCAGAGAAACTCTGTCTTGATGAAAAATGAGGAAAGGTTCCACTGCCATAAGTGCCTGTAATTCTGAAACTCTCCTAGCAGAAGTTATTGCCAGGAGCAAGGCAGTCTTCCAAGATAGGAACTGAAGGTCTGCAGAAAAAGCTGGTTCAAAAAGAGGTAATGTTAGTTTTTCCGGAACAAAGTTGAGGTCCCATGTAGGCGTAGGCGCTCTTCTTGGTGGTCTAATGTTTTTTGCCCCTCTGAGGAACTGCCTTAGGAGTGGATTTGAAAATAAAGGTGGATTGGTGACGTAGTGAGCTGAAATAGCTGAAGCATGGATTTTAATAGGGGAGAAGGAAAGTCCTTTATGCAACATCTCAGCTAAATACTGCAGAATGTGAGGCATATGAGGCTGAGCTGTATCTAGGCCTTTAGCTTGGTTCCAAGCAGAAAACCTTTTCCATTTGTCCGAGTAAGCCTTCCTGGTGCTTGACCTCCTGGCTTCTAGAATAACATCCAGTACTGCTTGAGAATGAGGGGCTGGTAGGCTACTTAATTGGATTTGTCATGCCGCCAGGTTTAAGGTTTTGATCTGGCTGTGTAGAAACTGCTCGTCTTGCTGTGAGAGCAAATGAGGTATTTGAGGCAATATCCATGGTGGGCTGTGAGCCATATTCTTCAATAGTGGGTACCAGTGCTGGCGTGGCCAGTTGGGGGCTATGAGAATCATTCGAGGTTTCTCCTTTTTGACCTTCAAAAGAACCTTTGTGAGAAAAGGTAATGGAGGAAAGGCATATGCTGTCAGGTTTTTCCAACTTGAAGAAGAGAGCATCCACTTTCCATGCTTGTTGGTGGAATGTCCTTCTACAAAATTTTGTCAGCTGGTAGTTTTGAAGACTGGCAAACAGGTCTATATTTGGTAGGCCCCATCTTTGAGTTATCATTGCAAATATTTGTGGGTCTAGCTTCCACTCGTGGGGATCATTGATGTTTCTGCTTAGGTTGTCTGCCAATGTGTTTTTCTGTCCTGGCAGGAAGTGAGCTTGTAACTGGACTTGGTAGTTCAGAGCTGTGTTCCATAAGATTACTGCTTGCCTGCAAAGATGGTAGGGATGTGTGCCCCCTTGTTTATGTACCACATTACTGTGGTGTTGTCCGTCTTTATTGCCAGTTGTCCAGGCTGTAGTAGATCCTTGAAGGCTGTCAGAGCTTTCTGTACAGCTAGCATCTCTTTTTGGTTTATGTGCAGTTTTCTTTGTTCTGCAGTCCATAGGCCTTGAATGCATTTCCCTGCCATGTGAGCCCCCCAGGCGTAGTCTGAAGCATCTGTTGTGATAGTCTTTCTGGGTGGGGGCAAGGTGAAAGGCTGATCCTTGTTGAGGTGACATGCCTGTGCCCACCAGAGAAATTCCTGTTGAAGGCAGGGAATGAGAGATATCACTGTGTCCAAGTTGTGGCTGTGTTGAGACCATACGCTTTTTAGGTACCATTGTAATTTCCTCATATGCAGTTTTGCAAATGGTATCAGAATGCAAGATGCCATGAAACCCAAAGCCTGCAGAATTTTTCTTGCAGTTAATTGGGTCTTTGTTGCCATTGTCTTGAAATATTGAGTCAGTTGTAATTGCTTGCCTGGTGTAAGATGAGCCTTCTGGGCCGTTGTGTCCAAGCTGGCACCCAGGAATGTCATTTTTTGTGAGGGTACTAGTTTTGACTTCTTTTCGATTACTGTGTACCCCAGGCAATTTAGTAGATGCTTCACAAAAGCCAGATGTTGTATGAGAATATCTTTTCTTTCTGCTTGGATGAGGCAGTCGTCCAGGTATGGATATATTTGAATTCCTCTTTGTCTGCAGTATGCAATTACTGGTTCCAGGCATTTTGTGAATACTCTGGGCGCAGTAGATAAGCCAAAGGGCAGTGCAGAGAATTGATAATGGGTTGAACCTGCAATGAAACAGAGGTATCTTATGCAACTTTGTCCGATAGGGACATGCAGGTATGCCTCCTTGAGGTCCAACGTTACCAGCCATGCTTCCTTGCCCAACATGGGAAGTAGCTGCTGTAGTGTTAGCATCTTGAATTTGGGAACTTGTAAGTGTTTAGAATTGAAAGGTCCAGAATTGGTCTCCAAGCATTTTCCTTCCTGGGTACTAGGAATAGTCCTGAGTAAAATCCTTGGCCTTGCTCTTGAGTTGGTACCCTTTGAATGGCTCTCATGGCCATGAGAGCTGTAATTTGTTTGTGAGCCTCTGCCCTTTGATTTTGTGGCAGGTTTGGCATTCCTTTTTTATTGGCAAGGTGTGAAAGTGGAATCTGTATCATCGTAAAATTATGTCCAGGACCCATTTGTCCTTTGTGACCATGTGCCAGTTTTCTGCAAATAATGCTAGTTTTCCCCCCAGGGGAGCTGACAAAAGAGCTTTGTTTGGCCAGTTGAGGTGCAAGTCATTGAGTTTGCCTTCCGGTGGCTTGAGACCTGTCTTCTCCTCCCTTCTGGGTTGAAGTGGTCCATTGGCGAGGTTTATACTGAGCTTGTGGTTGTCCTCTGCCCCTTGGGCGCCTGTATTTACCCCTGTATTTACCCCTCTGAGGCCTGTCAGTGGCTGGAAAGGACCAATTTTTGGTTGTCCAGTTTCTGCTGAAGCGAGGGGGTTGTACCTGTAGGAAATCTTTGACTGTCTGCATTGATTTTGCCTTATCCTCCATTTTCTTTAAAACAACTTCTGCTTTAACACCAAAAAGAACATCCTGCTGCAAGGGAGCATCTAGTAGTTTTGCTTTAACATGTTCAGGCAGACTCTGCTCCTTTAACCAGGCATGCCTACGTATAACTGATCCAGTGACCTCTGCTATGCAAGAGGCCTGCAAGGAATCAAACCCACATTGTAAGGTATGTTTGCCCACCTGCTCGGTGGCGTGCAACAAATCCTGTACTTCTTTCAATTCAGATTGTTGGGGAAGGGTTGTTATCTTTTCTTTTAACTGAGAGATCAGAAATTGCTGATATTTAAGCATATGAAATTGACAGTTTAGAGCTCTCATAGCTAAAGTGGCTGAGGTGTAAATCTTTTTCCCCCATCTGTCTAGTGCTCTTGAATCCCTTTCAGAAGGTACTGGATTTTTAGCCATGGAAGCCTTAGCCCCCTTGGGACCCTAGGAGATGGTCTCTGGGTCAGCTACTGGGCTTTTGTAAAGGAATTTATGGGAATCAGGTACTCTGTAATATATGTCAGGCTTGGCCGGGGCAGGAGGCAGTGAGTCAGGGTTGAAACTGGATTCTAAATAATCATCATCCACAATGTCCAGAACAGGAGGGATGGCTAGAGGTCTGTGTTGGGGGAGTAAAAGAAACTCTGAGCCTTTTCTTGGAATCAGAGTAATCCTGACCTTCCCAGTGAAAATGCTCCCTTATAGTGTGCAAAGTTTCCCCAAAAGAGTAATCTTCTGGAGCGGAAGCTGAGGGAATAGAGTCCTCAGCATCAGAATCTTCATAAGGAGAGAAGGAATAGTCTTGGTCTTCAGAGGAATCCGAAGAAATAGACAGTTGTTCAGAGGAAGCAGATTCTTCCTCTTGTCTAGGCCTTTTGATAAGAGTAATCAGATCTTCAGCCATCTTAAGCATCTGTTTCTTAGGCATAGGGCCCTGAACAGGAGACTGAAGTGAAGCTTTTTTCGGTTTGGAAGGGGTCTTCGATTTTGAAAACGTTTTGACTGTAAGAGTCGTCGGTCTGAAAACGCCTTCAGAAAGCGAAGGTGTTTCAGAAGTACCGGCATCCTTGGAAGGTAAGTCTTCAGTAGGGCCTGAAGTAAAAGGCTGCATCGGCCTAGTACATTCCGTCAAAATATCCGTAGCGGTCTCGGGTTCCTCAACTGCGGTAGTCAGAGGCTGCGTTGGAGCCTCACAGATAACCGGAGAACCGGACACCGGATCAACCGAGGCCTCGGAATCAGGCTTAGGCCTGGGCTTACCATCCTTATCCCTGCGTTTCTTGTGCACGCCGGTAGTCGGTAGCTCAGACGGCATGTTATAATGAAATTTTCTGCCAAAAAAGTGTTGTGCGAAATCAAATAGTCTTTTAATAGTGCGCTTATTAAATCTAGCACAAAAACGACAAGTGACGTCGTGATCAGGGCCTAAGCAGGGTATACAATAAGAATGAAAATCTTTGAGGTATTTGCTTCCCACAAGAAATACAATTGTTAACTTTTTCTGACATCGGTCTGAGGCAAGAAAAGTTTCCCCAGCAGGGTACTTAGCTTTATAGAAGACTTCAGTCTGAAACTCGAATTCGAAAATCTCAGGAGTCGGCCAACCGGCACTTGCCAACTGCTTCTGCTTCGGGCACCGCGTGGCAAGAAAGACTGAAGAAAATGGCGTCGGTTGCAATATATGTACCCCTGGTGCACTGACGTCAGGGATGAGGCAACAGCAACCGTCGGACCAAGACTTTGGAAATCTGGCAGACTGCGGGACCGCCTGACGACAGGATAACCCAAGTGTGAGGACTGCAGCAGGGTAACACGATGAGCATCCACTTTCCATGCTTGTGTGTGGGTAAGTCCTTGTGCAGAATTTCTGTAGTTGGCAATTCATTGGAGAGGCAAAAAGATCCATGTCTGGGCTCCCCCATTTTTGTGTTACCATGCTGAACACTTGTGGATTTAATTTTCACTCGTGAGGATCCATGATGGCTCTGCTCAAGTAGTCTGCCAGAGTATTTTTCTTTCCTGGCGCAGGAATTGTGCTTGCAGATGAACTTGAAAGGTTACAGCTGTGTTCCACAAGGTCACGGCTTGTCTGCGTAGGGGATAAGAATGAGTAACCCGTTGCTTGTTTATGTACCACATAACTGTGGTGTTGTCTGTCTTTAGTAATAGTTGTCCTGGATGCAGAAGGTCCTTGAAAGCTATTACGGCATTTTGTACAGCTAGCATCTCTTTTTGATTGATGTGAAAATGCATTTGGTCTGCGGCCCACTTGCCCTGAATACATTTTCCTGCCATGTGTGCTCTCCAGGCGTAATCTGAAGCATCTGTTAGTGTCTGCCTGGCTGTGGGTATAGTGAAAGGCTGTCCCTTGTGGTGACATGCCTGTGCCCACCATCGAACCTCCTGTTGTAGGCAGGGAATAAGTGGTATTACTGTTTCCAAACAGTGACAGTGTTGAGCCCAAACACTTTTTAGGTACCATTGTAATTTCCTCATATACAGTCTGGCATATGGTATTAGTAGTATGCAGGATGCCATGAACCCCAAGGCCTGCAGAATTTTTCTTGCAGGGAGTTGGGTTTTTGTTGCAATCAATTGAAAGTACTGAGTCAGTTGTCTTTGCTTGTCTGGCGTGAGATAAGCCATCTGGGCAGTTGTATTTAAGCTGGCACCCAGGAATATCTCTTGTGAGGGCACTAGCTTTGACTTCTTTTCGTTTACTGTGTACCCCAAGCAAATTAGCTATCTTTTTACAAACGCCAAATGCTTTAGAAGAATGTCCTTGCTCTCTGCTTGAATAAGGCAGTCGTTCAAGTATGGATATATCTGAATTCCTTTTGTCTGCAAAATGCAATTACTGGTGCCATGCATTTTGCGAAGACCCTGGGCGCAGCAGATAAGCCAAAGGGCAGTGCAGAGAATTGGTAATGCATTGAACCAGCTATGAATCTGAGGTATCTTCTGCAATTTTGTCTAATAGGGACATGCAGGTATGTCTCTGAGGGCCAAAGTAACAAGCCAAGCCTTCTTGCCCAGCATGGGAAGAAGCTGCTGTAGTGTTAACATTTTGAATTTCGGAACATCCAGGTAAGTATTTAGAGCAGAAAAGTCCAGTATGGGTCTCCATGCTTTGTCCTTTCTGGGGACCAGGAAAAGTCTGGAGTAAAATCCTTGTCCTTGTTCCTGTTGTGGCACTTTTTGAATAGCTCTCATGTCCATGAGGGCTGTAATTTGTTTTTGTGACTTTGCCCATTAATTTGGTGGTAGGTCAGGCATTCCTTTTAGCCTTGGTAGAGTGTGAAAGTGGAACCTAAAACCTTGAGACACAATATTCAGAACCCATTTGTCTTGGGTGATTATATGCCAATTTTGTGAAAAAAGTGCTAGTTTTCCCCCTAAGGGAGCTGCCAAAAGGTAAGTGCTTGGCATTTGAAGGGGGGGGGGGTCATTGGGACTGTTTCCTACAAGGTTGTGACTTGTCTTCCCCCCTCCTTTTGGGGTTGAATTACCCCACTGCCATGGTCTGTAAAAGCCTTGGGGCTGAGATCTGCCTCTTGGGCACCTGTATTTGCTTATTTGTGGTCTGACACTGGAAAGGACCAATTTTTTGAAGGCCAATTTCTGCTAAATCGAGGTGGCTGTACCTGTAAGAAATCCTTCAATGTTTGCATAGATTTTGCCTTATCCTCCATTTTCTTTAATACCTCTTCTGCCTTAACACCAAATAAAATATCCTGCTGTAAAGGAGCATCCAATAACTTTGCCTTAACATGATCAGGTAAACCTTGTTCTTTTAACCAAGCATGACTTCGAATCACAGATCCTGTAACTGCTGCTCTGCAAGAAGCCTCTAATGAATCAAAACCACATTGCAGAGTAAGTTTTCCCACTTGTTCAGCTGCATGCAATAAATCCTGCATTTCTTTATAGTCAGGATGTTCTGAACTTGTAAGCATTTTCTGCTTTAACAGATACATTAAATATTGTTGGTATTTAAGCAATTAAGGCAATTTAAAGCCCTCACTGCTAAAGTTGCAGAAGTGTAAACTTTCTTCCCCCATCTGTTTAATTCTCTAGAATCCCTGTAAGAGGGAACTGGATTTTTAGCCGTGGAAGCCTTTACCCCTTTCGGACCCTGGTAAATAGTTTCTGGGTCAGCAACAGGGTTTTTATAAAGAAATTTGTGAGAGTCAGGGACTCTGTAGTACCTGTCTGGCTTGACTGGAGCAGGGAGGTAAAGAATCAGGATTTAAACAGGATTCAGAGAACACATCGACAATATCTAACACTGGCTGAATAGCAAGGGGCCTGTGCTGAAGCAATAAAAGAAAGTCTGAGTCTTTTCTTGGATTCTGAGTAATCCTGGCCCTCCCAATGGAAATGCTCCCTCATGGTATGTAAAGTTTCCCCAAGAGAGTAACCCTCAGGAGGAGAGGCTGAAGGAATTGATTCTTCAGCATCAGAGTCCTCTGGGGGGGGGGGGGGGTAAAGAGTATCCCTGGTCTGAACAGGAATCAGAAGAAATGGAAAACTGGTCAGAGGAATCAGTCCGTATCCTGCCTAGGCCTTTTATCAGGAGGGGAATGGGAACTCCTGATCAGAGTAATTAAGTCTTCGGCCATTTTGAACATCTGTTTTTTAGGCATGGAGGCCTGAACTGTAGTTTTATTGTCCGTTTTGGGTCTATTCCTGCTTCTTTCAAGCCCCTGCTATCAAGCACGCCTTAACGTGCTTTAGCGCGGAGTTGCCACTAGAGCTGCATCGGGCAGCGCCGGTTTAACAAGGTTAAACTTTTTCTGGCTCCATAAAGTCTGTTCTTCAATTTTTCCCTTAGAACTGCTCTGTTAGGAACCTAAACAGTTTACACCTTCACTAAAAAGCACAGCACTTGTTCCTAACTGCTTTTTCTTCTCAAAATGCTCAGCACTTGTCTTAAAAGCATATCCCTTGTCTTATAAACATTTTCTTTGCAGGTCAAGCACTCCTATATTATACAAATCCCTCACTTGCAAAACCCCCCAGGAGTGCCCATTTCCCTAAGCCCTCTACTTTTCTGTCTCATACCAACTCATAATTCTTTCTAGCATGTCGAAGGGTCACATGCTGGCGTCCTCTCCTGCCCAGTTGGTGAATCTGGGAATTCTGAGGCAATGTTACAATTGCCTCATGTACACGGACAACCCTCTCCTCCTCCCACATAACACTAACACTTGCGAGAGATGCAGCTATTTAGCCAAACTGGAGGCTGAGCTCTCTCAACTCAGGACTGGCAAGACCAGGCAGGAGGAGAAGGCAACTACACACACCACAATACAAGTCTCACATAACTCAACCACACCACTGAATCAAACACAAACACACTAAGACATACTCGGAGGCTCAGAGTAAAAATTTACCTAAACAGCAAAGGCCTCCAAAGCAGATACCCAAGCAACTGCAAACTCAAGACACCACACAAACACACAAAAATCAAAATCAGTGTACAAAGCAGTCACTGCCCTTAAGGCCAAATACAACACCAAACATACTTGTCATAGGTGACTCCATAGTCAGACACACTGACGTCCCACTCACCAGGCTGAACAAGGAGAAGGTCACGGTAAGCTGCCTATCGGGCGCTAGAATCCGCCACATAACACAAGCACTCAGGTCACTCCACGGCAAGTACAAGTATGACACAGTCATTGTCCATGCTGGTGTGAACGACCTGAGACGTACCTCCCTGGACTACATGAAAAGAGACAGAGGAGCTCTCTGATTATGTAGCCCAGGCAGGTATGACCCTGACCCTGAGCAGTATCCTTCCTTCACCACGAATGATGCCACAATATAGTGACAAGATGATCAGCTTTAACAATTGGCTTAATTTCTGGTGTCATTCAAAGGGGATCCTGTGTCTGTCTGCTTGGGATGACATGCTTGACAAGCCAAGCTGCTTCGCAAGGGACGGCTTGCACCTGTCACCCCTGGGATTCCGGATATTGGCTAAGGCTCTTGCCACCCCCATAGTGCCTTTTTTAGGCAAGGCTCAAATTCTAAACCTACCATCCTAGAAAACAAAAATGGGAAGAAACTAAGGGTAATGCTGCTCAATGCCAGAAGTCTAAATCTCAAAATGCACGCACTAGAGGCCCTTCTCAGTATGGAGAACATCGATGTCTGTGCTGTGACTGAAACCTGGTTCAAGGCTCCTGAGAGCACCTCGGCACTATCAGGTTTTACCTCGTATCATGCGTTCCGGCCCCAAAACCCGGACCATACCACAAAAGGAGGGTGTATCCATATTCATCAAGGATACCCACACCTCCAGGTTGGTGGCTACGCACGAAGCATCGGAAACCATCCAGGTGCAATTAACCATAGGCAAAACTGCTCTACAATTGGTAGCATGCTACAGGCCACCCTCTCAAACTCAGGAAACCCACACAGCCTTCCTGAAGACACTGGAGGGTATAAATGTATCACCAAACACCATCATATTGGGTGACTTCAACTACCCGAATATAGACTGGGAACATTACTCAAGCCCCAACTTTCTAGCCCAAAGGTTCCTGGAGTTCATAAATTCAAATGCCATGGAACAACTAGTCACCGTCCCCACAAGAGGAGAAAATATACTAGATCTCATCATCACAAACATGGGGACAAAATGCTCCACACCGGAAGTATATCCCTCTTTGGTGAGATCAGATCATAAACTAATATCACTAGAAATCCACATCCCGCCCCCACCCCAAACAAAAAAGACCACAGTGAAGAACTTCTCTAAAGCAAACTTCACACTACTCAAGACAGGTGTGGTGTCCTTCAAGGGCCCGAGCCAATGGAAACCACAACCCAAGCTGGAAGCCCTTACAAATGCCTTCTATGAACACCTTCAGGACTGCATGGATCAGGCAATCCCAAATAAAACCAAGACTCTTTCCACCAAGGGCAAACATCCAGTCTGGTGGACCCCAGCCATAAACAAACTTTACAATAAGAGGAGAAAGCTATTACATGACAGAGCAAAATCCCAAAAAGGGAAGGCATCTTTGATCAGTACTAGCAAGAAACTACGATCCCTCATAAAATCATCCAAGGCCAACTTTGAGAAAAAAATTGCCATAGATTCAAAAGACAATCATAAGGCCTTCTTCAGCTATGTCAGAAACCTGGGTGGAAACTCCCAGATATGCTCAGAATTGGTCCAAAATGATACAAAAATCACTGAACCTACAGACATTGCCAACATACTGGCAGACAGGTTCAGCGCAAACTTCACCCCCCTCTCCCCCCCCAAAAGGAGAGATAACTATCCCAACAGAGTGTAGCCTCCCAGACATCTCAAAGGCGCAGGTGAAAGCTGCTCTCTCTAAAGCTAAAAACACAGCATCAATGGGACCGGATGGTGTCCCCGGCTGTGTGCTACATGAACTCAATGAAGAACTAAATCCGCACATAAGACAGCTGTTTAATCTTAGCCTTACCACAGGATATGTGCCCAAGGAGTGGAGTACAGCAACTGTGGTCCAACTCCACAAAGGCGGTGCCTCTACAGACCCTGGTAATTACCGCCCCATAAGCTTAACAAGCCTGGTCTGCAAAGCTATGGAGAGGATCATAATGGAACTCATAAACAAGGACACAGGGGACTTGCAGACCTTGGACCCAACCCAGTTTGGCTTTGTCAAGGGCAGATCTTGCCTTTTGAAATTGGTCGGCTTCTTCGAAACAGTTACCAAGGCCATTGATGAGGGAAAGGCAGTCCATACAGCCTACCTTGACCTGGCAAATGCTTTCGACACAATACCCCCACTCTGGTATCATAGAGAAACTTACCAACTTAAATGTAAACTCATATGTCACAAGATGGGTTGCAAACTGGCTAAAGGACAGAACCCACAGGGTTAGAGTTGCTGGAGTCATGTCAGACTCCAAGCCGGTTACAAGTGGTGTCCCACAGGGCTCAGTCCTTGGCCCCCTATTGTTCAGCATCTACTTCTCAGAAGTACAGGCAAACATAGGAGGACTAGGGCTGACAAAGTTTGCGGATGACTGCAAACTGGGTGCCATAGTGGATAGTACATCGGACACAGACATCCTTCAGAGGGGTCTCACGGAAACTGATAGCTGGTGCCAGAGCCATGGCCTGAAGTTAAACGCAAAAAAGTGTATAGTCATACCCTTCGAGAAAAACAAGGTAACCCCAAGCTACCATATAGGTGGCAACCCACTAAGCACAGAAGAGGTTATCAGGGACCTGGGTACCCAGGTTGACAGTGGCCTCTCGTTTGACACTCACGTTGCTAAAGTGGTTCGAAAGACCTTCTACATTGCCCATCTGATCATGAAGGGATTCACATCCAGATCAAGTGAGGTCATTGTTCCCCTGTACTCTTCACTTATCAGACCAATGATAGAGTACAATGCCCCATTCGGGATGTATCTCACTCGACACCTGCAGCAATTGGAGAGACCCCAAAAGTTCCTCACCAAAAGGATAAAGGGACTCCAAAACCTGTCATATACTGCCAGACTGAAGAAACTCCAACTCTATTCAGTTGCATACCGTCTGCTCAGAGGTGACCTGTGCCTGACATACAAGGCCATGACCAACCCGGAATTAATGGACATGCTCCACCTCAAAAAATCCAAATCCACCAGAACCACTAGAGCAAGTGACTTAAACCTTAGCACGGATAAAAATAGGACGTGCTGGAGGGATAGATTTATCACCCAGAGACTCCCCATGCTGTGGAATAAAATCCCGGTCCATGTGAGGCAGAGCACTTCGCTGGCTCTGTTCAAGAGAAATCTTGACCGGTGGATGGGAGATCGTAGGTTTACCCCGGGAATCATCTCTGTGTCACTGCTGGACAGAGGCACAACAAACTAATGGGCACATTATTTCTAACATAAGGGGTGGCGTAAGCCACATAACTTTGGGCTAGGCTTATAAATGCCTTAGGGCAGATAGCCTAGTATAAACCTATGAACCTATGAATGCTGTACTTGCTTCTTTGTCTTTAATGGAGTTTTAGACTTGGCTGTAGTTCTGATGGTAAGCTGTGAAGGTCTGAAAACACTCAGAAGCCGATGCCTGCTCAGCTGCTCCAGACCCATCTGAGGGGTTAGTTTCCGTAGGCCCAATACCTTGAGTTTCCAGAGGCCTAGACGTCTCCACGTGGGAGACGGAGGCGGCCTGTGGCTCTGAGGTAGCGGGTGTCAGGGGCTGCGAAAGCATCTCACTGAAAACCGGCAACTGGCCTAGAAGAGGCTTCATCAATTTTGGGCCTCGGATGCCTATCCTTATCCTTGTCTCTGCGTTTTTTGTGTATTCCGGTCATCGGTTATTCCGACAGCATGGCATAATTGAACCTTCGGCCAAAGTAATGGCGAGCAGTCAAACAGACGTTTAATAGTGTGCTTGTTAAATCTAGCATAAAACCGACAACTAGTGACGTCGTGGTCTGGGCCTAGGCATGGAATACAGTAAGGATGAAAATCCTTATGAGGTATTAGCTTCCCACAAGAAATACAATTATTAACTTTTACTGACATCGGTCTGAGGCAAGAAAAAGTTTCCCCAATGGGGTACTTAGCTTTATTGAAGACTTCGGTTCTGAAATTCAAATTGAAAATCTCAGGAGTCGGCCGACTGGCACTTGAGAACTGCTTTTACTTCAGGCACTGCGCGGCAAGAAAGAATGGAGAAAATGGTATCTGCCGCATGTTATATACCCCTGGTGCACTGGCGTCAGGGAAGAAGCAACAGCAACCGACACCAGACCAAGACTTTGGAACTCTGGCTGAATGCGGGACCGCCTGATAGCAGGATAGCCCAAGTGTAATGACTGCAGCAGTGAAACACGAACATCGGGGTTGGACAAGGGTCCGATGCCACTCGGGCCCCTTGGAGCCGATGAGGGAGCCCCGGTGTCCAGATCCCTCGATGGAAGGTACCATCAAGGTAATCAGAGCCGACACCGGAACTGAAGAAGATATGGTTATCGGAGCCGACGGTTCCACTACTCGAACCCCAATGAACTCTGGCTCAGAGCTCAATTGAAGAGGAACAGAAAGGAAGGTGGATGGAGCAGATACCTGTTGAGGAGGGCTAGACAACATTTCAGCTAGTGCCTGTGATTTTAGCAACCTACTTAATACTCTCTCCACATCATGATCCGACAGCCTAGAGGATCTAGAGGAGTGTGAAGAGCGGTGGCTAAGTTCACTTTGCAATAACGGAGAGCCAGGAGCCAAATGAACTGAATAATGAAGGGTACCTCAGCCTTTTATGGCTCCGAGACGGCTCCGATGGAGCCGATGGAGGAGCTGTCTTGTCGGTGTCAGCCAGAACAGACATACTAGGCAAATCCTGTACCGGGGTTGGCTCCGAAGGTGGAGCAGACGGTTTAGAGAATTTTGGGGATTTCACTGGCTGTGAACTCTTTGCCGGTGTATCCTGAGGTTTTAACAGACCCCCTATGGATCAAACTTGTTCTTCCGTACCTGCAGGACTCTTGGACTAAAGGCACAACAGACAGAACAAGAGTCCTGCAGGTGAACAGCGCCCAAACAATAAACGCAACTAGTGTGCCCGTCTGTCAGAGACATTTTCTGACAGCATGGGTCATTTTTTAAATCCAGATACTTTAGCTTCTTTAGACACATCAACCACAAAAAAACAAGCACCAGAAGAGAAACACAGACGGGAAAAAATTCTACTGTAGTCAACAGACTATGTCAAAAATATATAAAACAAGCCCCCCCCCCCTTTTTTTTTTTTTATTAACGATAGCAAAAAAAAAAAAAACAGAGGAAAGGAGAGCCTCTAAGTTAAACGGCTTCCTTGGGAAGGGAGTGGGGGAGGGGAGAACTCTCTAACAAACAAGTTCTACTAAAAGGGACTAAAAGAGAACAAGGTACTCAACAACAAACACTAGTAAATAAAACTAAGAAAAGGTAATTTATCTAATAGTTTTATGGAGTATAAGAATATATTTCTACACAAAAAATTTGAAAATACAAGCCTGAGCCAGAAAACGACACAACTTGCAGCAGAAGCGGCAAACGAGATCTGGGTAGCTGTCGCTAGGCATCATGGGATAAGGGATAGCCTTGAGCCAGTAAACAGCTCTCGAGCTATTGAAGATGTCCAAGTCGGAGCCGAGGATCAGCTCCGATCCCAAACAGCAAGAATGAAGGCGAGATAGACAACTTAACATTGAATATTGTACTATACATTTAGTAAAGAAATACTATTTTGTACTACATAGTGTAATGTATGGTTATTCTACCACTAAAAGTAATTCCCTTACCAGCACAGAAAACAACTTGCATACATTTAGCTGAATAACTATTTAACTAGCTCTAAGAAAAAGGTCCTAACCAGCCTTCATCTAATAAACTACAAAAAAGTTTGCACACTTTCTCCCACTGTTTAGAGATCACAATCACAAAAAGAAAAGCTAAATTTTTGAAGAGCAGAATTTCAAAGAGCTGTAACAGATTTTCATTTTAAACAAAAAAAGAAAAAAATCATTGATGAAAAGCATTAAAACCCTACAATACTTACCATACTCTGCTATACTTTTACAAAGATAAAATGTAGTTTGTCAGAAAAACTTTTCAAAAACAAAACAACACAATTTCACATCTTCCATTCTTTTTTGGTGCTAAAAACTACACAGAGATTAATACTTCAGTTCCCTACCAGTCAAAATAGTTTAAACTTCCTTACAGAGCTTCCCATGCCCAGTCTAAATTCTTAACCATAACACTACTTTAAGGTTATCCTACTTTATATCTTTCATGCACCTGTGCTTCACCTTCTCTTAGCACCAACATCTGGTTTGAGAAAAAGTTTCTCCCTATCCATCAGGACAGTTCCTGGGCGTCTTTGAAAGAGTGAGAATAGTTTCACTACCTTCGCCAATCCCTGGCCATGTCAGGTAGAAGACAGAGAAACTGAATCACAGTCTGCTTTCTGGTTTGTTTTCGGCTGAATGAACTTTATCTGCACAATCTGCTCTGAATTTATGTACATCTTCGACCCACCAGGAAAAATATTATACCTAACAGTTTTCTATGTATCTGGATCAGTCTAGCCTCACTACATACTCTAAATGCTGGAACAAATTTATTGTATTCTGTCTGGCGTACAATGCATAATTATTTTCCAAAGCTCTGGTGCCACAACCCTACATTCTCCCCAAGAGCATCTCCTTTTACTGTCATGTTTGCATCTTCACCAGAATTAGCTGTTTCCAAACAAATATTTGTGGCATTCCAGTGATGTCACTCTTATCTGGTAATTTCTGAAATGCAACAGTACAATTACTTACTTGTGTCCTTATAAAATGTACTCAAATCTGCTGTCCAATTTCTCTAAGATGAAAGCAAACTTTAGATTCTCTCCCTGTACTGTTCTTACAGATCCTTTTTTTTTTTTTTTAAACAGTTCTTCTAGGAAACCTCATTTTTGACATTCTTTCCTTTAAATTAATCTCTTGTGTAGATCAGTCATCTGAATGTTTACTAAGCATTTTCTCTCTTTTCCAACATTTTATCAATTTTATCTTCCTTCAGCTGCTCCTGTTATGGGTCGCCACAGTGGATCATCTTGTTTCCATTTCCTCTCATCTACTGCATCTTGCTCAGTCAACACCAACAATCTGCATATCCTCTCGCACATCTACAAACTTTTTCCTAAGCCTTCTTTTCCTCTTACCTGCAGCTCCATATTTAGCATCCTTCTCCCAATACACCCAGCATATGTCCAAACCAACACAATCTTGCCTCTGTGACTGTCTCCAAACTGTCCGACCTGAGCTGACCTTCTAATATACTCATTCGTAATCCTATCCATCTTCGTCACACCCAATGCAAATCTCAACATGCTTAACTCTGCCACCTCAAGCTCAGACTCCTGTCTTTTCATCATTTAACTCTGTAGACTTCAATTTCTCACTTACTTGGTAAACTTAAAATTTTTTTTTTTCCTTCTATGTTGCTGGAAGCAATACTCTGCACAGAGTACAAATAGATCTGATTCCTGCTAAATAGCCATGAGATTATTCTCAATTAAAACTTTTACTTTTTTTTTTTTTTTATTGGACCTTCCCTAAGATTTCCTAGTTGTGTGTGTGTGTGTGTGTGTGTGTGTGTGTGTGTGTGTGTGTGTGTGTGTGTGTGTGTTTATCGATATATGTATATCTATGGGATCGGTACTGATCCCCGAACGACATCTAATCACTATCGGCAGAGCATACTTAAGTGAAAGTGCTTTCCACTGAAGAAGCACTTTCACTTAAGTACGCCTATTGCGGAAATCGTACTACGGTGCAGATAAGGGAATATTCCCTTTTCCTCACTGTAGTGCGATCTCGGATTGAGAATATTTAAGTAGGGGGCTGGGGGGGGGCATGCTCAACCTCTGAGAGACTTTTTAGGCTACAAACATATGCATTAGAAGCTGAAGTTAAGTAAAACTCTCAGTAGTGTAGTTTAGTCTAAGTACAAACTTACTGTTTTTAAAAGTACTATATTTTCATTTTTTCTGTTTCCTAATTGTATTTCATTAGCAGTGTGCTGTGTCTCTCTCTGCAGTTAGTTCCCCACCCACGCTCCCTGTTCCTATGTTGGTGGCTCTGGAATTGCCCACCCATCCTGTAAGTATGTATTAGAACACTCATCCTGGGTCCATCTCATTTGCACACTTAGCAGAGTACAGTGAGATCATATTCTAAAAGTCTAGTGTTCACTCGACTTAATACAGAGAGATTTGAGAAGGCCAAAAAAATGCACTTCATTCATCTGCTTTTACTGTAATTGTGTTTCCTCCTATTTTATTTTTGTTTTTCTTAAAAGTACTCAGTTTTATTTATTCTGCTGCATTACTGCTTGGTGGTAGCTTGATTAAATTGTAACTGTTATTCTAAGTCTTTTGGTTTAAGCACTTGGGCTTCATACCAGTTATTGCACATTAAGAAGGTTTGCGGTCTTGCACTGTTGTGGCAGGATAGGTAGCTTACATCCTTCTAAGCTGGGAATTGCTGATTGAAGGCCCAGTGTCTGTTATTCTAAAAGTGTATTAGTTCGGGCTTAAGAACATGGGCTTCAGGCCAGTTATTCTACATTAAGAGGGTTGTGGTCAGCACTCTTGTGGGAGGACAGGCTAGATTCTGCCCCTCTGAGCTGGGAATTTCTGGTCACAGGTTTATTGTCCATCCTTATTTGAACCGTTTCTTTCTGAAATTGGTGCGCCTTGTTGCTGTAGCATAGACCAGATTCAGGCCTGCTGAATCTAGCTTTGTTTGTAAAACGTGAGCACTGATCCAGGCCATCTTTTTTTGGAGAAGGTTCCCCTGCACCATAGTAGCAGGAGTGTGCAGTTAGAACTCGTCTGACTGAAGACGGCTGAAACAGGGCTCAGTTTTGAGCTTTTTTCTGGTTAATTAGGTAACTTGTTTAAAATCAGTTTGTTCGTTTTCTATTGTTTTATATGTGTATATATATATATATATCTATATATATATATATATATATATATATATATATATATATATATCTCTCTCTCTCTCTCTCTATATATATATATATATATATATATGGTTTCCCTTCACATGACCGACTTTCTGTAAACTCGAAATTCATAAGCCCGAAACCAGAATCTCGAATTTACAAAAACTCGAAAATGGGAAGGGGAACTAAAAGAAAAAAACAGACACCTTTCTGATGTTTTTGCAGGGGGGTTTCGCACCTCTCAACTTAAATATTCCTACTCGGAGATTGCACTACAGCGGAGGACAGGGAAATCTTCTGGTATGCTCTATATGCACAAGTGCAAACCGGAAGATTTCCCTATCCTCTGCTATAGTGCATCACGGTGCATTTAGATTTAGCTGCGAGGATGCAGGGGGACCTTGCCCCTTGCAAAAAGGTAAGTGAACTCTCTTTTTTTTAACCCCCTAAACTTCCCATTCACAATTAGAGATTCTGGGCTCGAGCTTATGGGTTTCGAGTTTCTTCCTACTTTATTACTAGGGGCATTGACTACAACTCTGATCTGCGATATATAACAGTAAGTATCCTTTTCTGTGCATTTAAATTGTTTGATTGTATCTGCTTTATTTTCTGAGAAAAAACCACAACAACAAAAAAATGTATATACTTGTTTCCTGTCTTTCTAAGCTAGTATAGTCCAGTTTTCAGGTTAGTGCTGAATTCAGGGCTGTGTTACAATCTCTATGTTTGCCCATACCTTACTTTGATAGAAGGAAGTTTCTCTGTTCACCTGTGAGAGAGGGGAGCTTTGAGCAGCCTATCTGTCCCTGGAGGAGTGATTTCAGCCCAGAAATTAGTAGTTTATTGGCCATTGTGGGCTAATTTCTCTCTTTCATTTCCCTGCTATAAATACCGCATTTGCCCGGTTTTGTGTGCCAGGCAGCGTCGTTTAGCTTGGATAAAACTATTCCCAGCTCCACAAAGTCTCTTCACTTTTTCCAGCAAGGAGATGAAAAAGTGAACAAAAAATACTCAAACCAAAAACAAGGTTCACTTTGGAGAAACCAAATAAGGGAATGAGACCTTGAAGATGAAAATAAACCCCAAAATTGTCCAAATCACTTTATTCGGAAGCCAAAACACACTATGTTTTGGCTTCCGAATAAAGTGATTTGGAAGATTTTGGGATTTATTTTCATCTTCAAGGTCTCATTCCCTTATTTGTTCTCATCACTTTTTCCCTTGGAACTAGACAAACTTTAAACTTAAGCACTCAAGCCATTCATCTCTCAGCCTGGCACTTGCTCAAAACTTGCAGCACGCACTTATAAACCCTACCACTAGACCCTCCTATACTGTACAGAAGGAGAAGGCTCTCTATTCGACCTCATCAGCCATTCAGTAAAACAGTTCACTGTAACTATCCAGGCATGTCCAAAGAGGAGTTTCAGGTGTACTCTGCAGTCCAACTGGTGAATCTGGGCATTTTGAGGCAATGTTACAACTGCCTCATGTACACAGTACCCCCTCTCCTCCTACCACCAAACACGAATACATGCGACAGATGTAATTATACAGCCAAACTGGAGGCTAAGCTCTCAAACCAAGACTGGATCAGACAGTAGAGAGGAAAAGGGAAATACTTGCATCACACCACCAGTCTCACATAAACGCATTAAACCAGCACCTGCAAGAAACACACAAATACATGAAAAAGTACAGTTTTGTACCTACCATAAATGTAGATGTCCGAACTGGATAGCATCTGCAGTCATAACAACTGGGTTGTCCTGTCGTCAGGCAGCCCTTCAGTCGGCCGGATTCCAAAGTCCGGGTCCGTCTTCGGCTGATGTCGCACTTCACCCGACGTCATCTCTGTTGGTCTTCGGGTATAAAGGCATCAGCCGACGCCATTTTCCTCAGTGTTTCTTGCCCCAGATGCCAGTTGCCCTCATGGAATGCTAAAATTTGGATAAATGCCAATGTTTCCAAAAGGATAGAAGGTAAACACAAAAAGTAAGCATGTATGTACATATATACAAACAAATACACCATAAGAGACTCCCCCCCACTAGCTAGCTATTAGGAGGGTAAACACCCTAGGAGTACCACAGAGGGGAAGGAGGGAGGGTAATCCTGACTGCAGATGCTATCCAGTTCGGACATCTACATTTATGGTAGGTACAAAACTGTACTATGTCCTTCATGGATGCATCTGCAGTCAAAGACTGGGTAGAATACCATAGCCAACAAGGGGAGGAGGATAAAACTAGATTATGGTGTGTTTAGGATCCCTTGCAGTACAGCAGTGGCAAACCCTGCTCGGGATCTGGAATATAGAGGCAAATTATAATGCTTGGCAAATGTATGCACGGAGGTCCAAGTAGCCGCCTCAATAATGTCTTTGGTTGCCACTCCTCGTAAGAAGGCTGTGGTAGTGGCTGTTGCCCTTGTAGAATGAGGTCTTATGTTCTGTGGAATTGGTTTTCCATGGAAGGAGTAACAGAATCGTATGCAATTTCCTATCCATTTGGAGATTGTCTGTTTGAAATAGCTTTTCCTTCCCTTCCTGTTGCATAGGCTACAAAAAGTTGGTCAGTCTTTCTGCTATTTTTAGTTCTGTCCAAATAGTAGCGTAGCTGTCTATGTACATCCAAGGTATGCAATATTCTTTCCCTCTGTTTTGTGGGTTGGGAAAGAAGGTAGGTAGGTGGATTGCCTGGTTTAAAGACACTCTGGATACCACCTTAGGCATAAATGTAGGATTAGTTCTCATAGACACTCTATCTTGGTGGAAGATTAGGAAGGGTTGCACTGCCATTAAGGCCTGTAGTTCTGAAACCCTCCTTGCTGAAGTAATTGCCAGTAGGAAAGCAGTTTTCCATGACAGGTGTTGTAGGTCTGCTGTTGCTGCTGGTTCAAAGGGTGATAGTGTCAATTTTTCTAGCACAAAGTTTAGGTCCCAAGCTGGTAATGGTGGTTTCCTTGGAGGTTTTACATTCTTGATTCCTCTGAGGAACTGCCTGAGCAAAGGGTGAGAAAAAACAGGTGGATCAAAGCTGTATTCTGCTGAAATAGCTGATGCATGTATCTTGATGGAGGAGTAGGACAGGCCTGAATGAAGAAGTTCGGCTAGGTACTCCAGAATGTTAGGCATATCTATGTTTGACATCTTTTCCTCTTTCAGTACTCCAAATGACAAACCTTTTCCATTTTCCAGCATAGTTTCTTCTTGTTGAAGGTCTGCGTGCTTCAAGAATAATGTCTCTAACTCTTTGGGAAGGTTCTGGATTAGCTGCTGCTATGTGATGTTCCATGCAGTCAGTTGCAACGTTTTTAGGTTTGGATGTATGATGCTGTAGTTGTTCTGAGTTAACATCAAAGGCATCAGGGGTATTGGCCACATATTGTTCCGAGACGTGCTCCTCAGCAGTGGGTACCAGTGTTGTCTTGGCCAGTTTGGAGCTATCAGGATTATCCTTGGACGTTCTTCCTTGATTTTTAGTAATACCTTGTGTATCAAGGGAAGAGGTGGGAATGCATATGCTGTTAGGCCTTTCCAGCTGAAGGAGAGCGAATCCACTTTCCATGCTAGTGGGTGGAATGTCCTTGTGCAGAATTTTTGAGCTGGTGATTGGTAGGTGATGCAAATAGATCTATCTGAGGCATTCCCCATTTCTTTGAGATGGTCTTGAAGATGTCCGGTGCAGCTTCCATTCGTGGGCATCCGATGTGGTTCTGCTTAATATGTCTGCTAGAGTATTCTCCTTTCCCGGTACAAATATTGCCTGTAACTGGATGTTGTAGCTGAGTGCCAGGGTCCACAGCTCCAAAGTCATTCTGCATAGAGGGTATGAATGAGTGCCTCCCTGTTTGTTGATGTACCACATGACTGTGGTGTTGTCTGTCCTTATCATCAACTGGCCCTCTGAGAAATGGTCTGAACTTTTGGATTGCCAGTTTTACTGCCAGCATTTCTTTTAGGTTGATGTGCAGGTGAAGTTGATCCTGTGTCCACAATCCTTGCACGCATTTGTCCAGCATGTGGGCCCCCCATCCTAGGTCTGAAGCGTCTGTTGTGATGGTCTGGCTTGCTTGACATCTGCGAAAGGGTAGCCCTGGGTTTGACTGGCATGCCTGAGCCCACCATAGGAACTCCTGTTTTAAGCATGGAATTAATGGGATTTCTGTTTCTAGGCTGTGTCTGTGTTGGGACCATAAATTCTTTAGGTACCACTGTAGTTTTCTCATATGTAGTCTGGCAAATGGAACCAAGATTATGCATGATGCCATGAAGCCCAAGGCCTGCAGTACTTTTCTTGCTGTTAACTTGTTCAGTTTTGTTAGTGCCAAGAAGTAAAGAGGGAGTTCTTTTTGTTTTTCTGTAGTTAGGAATGCCATCTGTTTTACTGTGTCCAATTCCGCGCCCAAGAAAGTCCTTGTTTGGGATGGTATCAGCCTTGACTTTTGTAGATTGACTGTGTATCCCAGTGCTTGCAGCAAGTAAATGACCCTTTGTAAATCTGTTGTCAGCTTGCTTTTGTTGTCCCCTTGTAGCAGGCAGTCGTCTAGGTATGGGTAAATTTGAATTCCCTGTAGTCTGCAATGGGCGATTACTGATGCCAGGCATTTTGTGAATACTCTGGGCGCAGTAGATAAGCCAAAGGGCAATGCTGAGAATTGATAGTGCTCTGATCCTGCAAGAAATCTGAGGTATCTTCTGCAGATTGGTCGAATGGGGACGTGCAGGTATGCCTCCTTGAGATCTAGAGTTACCAGCCAACACTCCTTGCCCAGCATGGGAAGAAGTTGCTGTAGGGTCAGCATTTTGAATTTTGGGACAATGATGTATGTATTTAAGGCGGACAGGTCGAGAATTGGTCTCCAACTTTTTCCTTTCTTGGAACTAGGAATAGTCTGGAGTAGAACCCTTTCCTTGCTCTGCTGTTGGCACTTTTTCCACAGCTCTCATGTTTGCTAACTGCATTATCTGTTGTAGAGCCTCTGTTTTTTGATTTGGAGGTAGATTTGGCATTCCTCTTTGACTGGTAAAGTGTGGAAGTGGAACCGGTAACCTTGATCTATGGTTTGTAAAATCCACTTGTCTTTTGTTATATAGTGCCAGTTCTTTGAAAATAAGGTTAATTTTCCGCCTAGAGGAGCTGCTATTTGTTCCCTGGTAGGCGGATTTAGGGTTAAGTCACTGTGGTTGAGTTGATGTAGTGGCAGAGGTTGTGTCTGTGCCTCTGTTGTTACCTTGCCACTGTCGTCCTCTGTAGGCACCTCCCCTGGATTGGTTTCTGCCTCGAACGTCTATTCCTGCCCCTTTGAGATCTTGTGGAGTCAGGAAAGGACCAATTTTTGGCAGGCCAGTTCCTGCTAAACCTTGGGGGCTGAACCTGCAAGAAATCTTTAACCGTTTGAACAGATTTTGCCTTTTCTTCCATTTTCTTCATAACCTGCTGGGCAGGTGTACCAAACAAACTTGTCTTATCCATAGGAGCATCTAGCAACTTAGCTTTAACATGATCCGGTAGAGCTTGCTCCTTTAGCCATGCATGCCTTCTTATCACTGTGCCAGTCATGGCTGATCTAAATGAAGCCTCCAGTGCATCATAGCCACATTTTAAGGAATGGTTACTAACCTGTTATATGTTATTTACCATTTCTAATACATATTTCTTATCAATAGATTCATCAGTGGTTAGTTTTTTAGTTAACTGATCAAGCATAAACTCTTGGTATTGTATCATGTGAAACTGACAATTTAAAGCTCTAGCTGAGAGAGTAGCTGAAGTGTAGACCTTTTGCCCCATCTGTCTAATGACCTTGCTTCCCTTTCTGAAGGAATAGGGTTTTTTGCTATGGTCGCGGCTACTGCCTTGGGACCCTGGGATATAGTTTCGGGGTCTGCAAGTGGGGCCTTGTAAAGGTGGAGATGAGTGTCTGGCACCCTGTAAAATCTGTCTGGTTTGGCAGGGGCTGGAGGTAAAGAATCTGGCGCGGAGCAGACATCATTGAAAGCATCATCCACCACAGAGAGAACAGGAGGTATAGCTAAGGGCCTGTGCTGTGGAAGGTGCAGAAAGGTCCTAAGTCTTTTTCTGGAGTCTGAAAAATCCTGTTGCTGCCATTGGAACTGCTCTCGCATGGCATGCAAGGTTTCCCCAAAGGAGAATTCTTCTGGTGGGGAAGCAGCTGGAATGGATTCTTCAGCATCAGAGTCTTCAAAATTGGAGAAAGGAGCCTCTGGCTGATCAGTTATGTCTGATTCATCGGCAGACTCATCAGAGGACACTGGCTCAGGGGGCTCTGCCCTAGGTCTCTTCTCTGGGGGCTGAGAGGCCCTGTCTGGGTGAGATTGAGATCCTCTAATTAATGAAATTAAATCTTCTGCCAGAGTAAGCATTTGAGAACTAGAGGATGGCCTGGTTGTAGGGGGTTTAACAGGCACTGTTTTAGTAGTCTTTGCTGCTTTAGCCCTGGCGAAGGCCTTAATGGACATGGCTGCTGGAGGACTAACAGCACCACGTGCTGGGGTAGAGACATCCAAGGGAATGGTGTCTGATAAGTCAGTGGCAACCACCGTAGTGGATAAAATTTCTGAGGCCGTTTCAAGAGTGGTAGCAGGGGCCTCAGTTGTAGAGATAGATTCAGCTGTACTTTGATCAGTTTTCGGTTTCGGCCGAAACCGAGACACTCGCGGTTTGCTTAACCATGGTTTCGGTCTTCATCTTTGCGTTTTTTGGCAGATTGGGTTGTCGGAGGATCCGACGGCATAATGTACGCAAAATCAGAACCGAAAAACTGTTCAGCAAACTCCGACCGACGCCTAAGCGTTAAATCGGTTGAACGAAGCACAGGCCGAACAGGCTGCTACGTCGTGGGCTGGGCCTAAACAAGGCAGACAATAAGAGTGGAAATCTTTATGAGGTATTTGTTTCCCACAGGTTAAACAATTATTAACTTTTTCTGACATCGGCTGAGGCAAGAAAGAGTCCCCAACGGGGTACTTAGCTTTAGAAGTCTTCGAAGTAGTATTCGGTAGTAGTAATCTCTGGATCCGACCGACCGGCACTTGCGAACAGCTTCTGCTTCGGGCGCCACGCGGCAAGAAAGACTGAGGAAAATGGCGTCGGCTGATGCCTTTATACCCGAAGACCAACAGAGATGACGTCGGGTGAAGTGCGACATCAGCCGAAGCCGGACCCGGACTTTGGAATCCGGCCGACTGAAGGGCTGCCTGACGACAGGACAACCCAGTTGTTATGACTGCAGATGCATCCATGAAGGACATCATACTTGGAGGCTCTAAATAAAAATCTGCAAAACCAACAGAGACCTCCAAAACAAACCACCAAGCAACCTCCACCCCCTAACAGAAACCATGAAATAAATACTTCACAAAGCCAGTGTACCATGCAATCTCATCCCTTAAGGCAAAATAACATACCCAACATACTAGTAATAGGTGACTTTTGTAGTCAAGCACACTGATGTCCCACTCACTAGGCTTAGTAAGGAGAAGGTTACTGTTAGCTGCCTGTCGAATGCCAGGATCTGCCACATAACACAAGCACTCAGGTCACTCCAGAACAAGTAAAAATATGACTCTGTCATTGTCCATGTTGGTGAGAATGACCTGAGCTGTACCTCCCTGGTCTACATGAAGAGAGACGTGGAAGAGCTCTCTGATCATTTAGCCCAGGCCAGTATGACTTCGACCCTGAGTAGCATCCTGCCCTCACCAAGAATGATACCACCGTATAAAGAAAAAAAACTCTCTATTACAACAATTGGCCAAGTTTCTGATGTCATTCAAAGGGGTTCCAGTGTCTGTCCACCTGGGATGACATGCTTGACAAGCCACGCTGCTTCGCTAGACGGCTTGCAGCTGTCACCCTTAGGCTTTCGAATACTGGCCAAGGCTCCTGCCACCCCCATAATGCCTTTTTTAGGCAAGGCTCAAAAGACAAACACCGCCGTAAATAGCACAAGTAACAAAAAACTGAGGGCAATGCTACTCAATGCCAGAAGTCTAAACCTCAAAATGCACACACTAGAGGCACTCATCAGTATGGGGGAAAAAAAAAATCGAAATATGTGCAGTAACAGAAACCTGGTTTAAGGCTCCAGAGAGCACCCTAGCACTACCAGGCTACAACTCATACCATACATTTTGGCCACAGAACCCAAACCGAAATACAAAAGGCGGGGGCGTATCCATATTCATCAAGGATACCCACACCTTCAGGTTAGTTTCACAGCACGATGCATCAGAGATCATCCACATGCAACTAACAACGGGCAAAACTGCAATTCACATTGTAGCTTGCTACAGATCACCCACCATGTCCCAGGACCCCCATTCTGCGTTTCTGGCAACACTGGGAAACAAAGGTCCTACTAAACACCCTAATATTGGGTGATTTCAATTACACAAACATTAACTGAGAGAACTACTCTAGTACTAACTCCCTTGCCCAACATTTCCTAGAATTTAGAAACTCAAATGCCGTAGTTCAACTGGTCAACACTCCCACCAGAGGTGACAACATATTGGACCCGGTCATCACCAATATAGGCGACCGGTATTCCACACCGGTCACACCCTCGCTGGTTAGATCTGACCATAAACAAATCACTTTGGATATCCACATTCTACCCCCACCCCCGGACAAGGAAACCACCGTGAAAAACTTTTCAAAAGCAAACTTCAAGTTTCTTAAGACAGAGGTGGAAAGTTTCAAAGCCCCCATGCTGGAGGATAATGCTGTCCAAGCTGCAAAATCCTTCCCAAGTAAAACCAAGACTCACTCCTCCAAGAAAAGGAAACCAGTCTGGTGGACTCCTGCCATAAACAAGCTATACAATAGAAGGAGTAAACTAGTACAGAAAAGAGTAAAATCCCAAGAAGGGAAGACATCTCTAAACAGTATCAGCAAGAAACTACAATCCCTCAAATTCATCCAAGGCGAGCTTTGAAAGAAAAATTGCCAAGGACTCCAAAGATAACCACAAGGTATTTTTTAGCTATGTCAAGAATCTAAGTGGCAGTGCTCAGATCAGCTCGGAGTTGGTGCAGAATGGCACAAAATACACTGAACCGACCGATATCGCCAACATCCTGTCAGACAGGTTCAGCGCAAACTTCATCCCCCTCTCACCCCCAAAAGGGCCCATAAACATACCAGAAGAATGCAGAGTCCCTGAAATCACAGACACTCAGGTTAAAACAGCCCTCTCCAAAGCCAAAAACACAGCATCAATGGGACTGGAAAGCGTCCAGGCTGTTGTCCTACATGAGCTCAAAGACTAATCCACCCCTCACCTAAACACACTGTTCAAAACTCAGCCTCTCCACAGGCTACGTACCCATAGAGTGGAGCACAGCAATGGTTATTCCGCTCCACAAAGGTGGAGCCACAACAGACCCCGGGAACTATCTCCCTATAAGCCTGACTAGCTTGGTTTGCAAGGCTATGGAGCGCATCATCACGGAACTCATTAACAGAGACATTGGGAACCTCCAAACACTGGACCCTACCCAATTCGGCTTTAAGGGCAGTTCATGCCTCTCAAACCTGGTGGACTTCTTTGAGATAGTTACCAAGGCTATGGACAGGGGAAAGGTGGTACACACAGCCTAAAACTGAAAAAAACTGCCACATAGACTGGAATCCAAAAGAAGTTTAATACAGACAATAAATCCAAGGTAAGCGCTTTAGTTTGGTAGCTATCACCAAACTTCTTCAGACCACCTACCTAGACCTCGCTAAGGCCTTCGACACCATTCCTCATTCTGGTATTACAGACAAGCTCACCAGCCTGAACATAAAACCCTACGTCACAAGATGGGTTGCCAACTGGCTCACGGATAGAACTCACATGGTGAGAGTTGTGGGAGCTAGGTCTGACTCTAAACCGGTTACAAGTGGCGTTCCCCAGGGCTCAGTCCTAGGACCCCCTCCTATTCGGCATATACTTCTCAGAGGTACAGGCAAGCACAGGAGGACTATGGCTGACCAAGTTTGCAGCCGACTGCAAACTAGGGGCTATAACTAACTCTCCAGCTGATACAGACATCCTCCAAAAGGGTCTCACTGAGACAGATACCTGGTGTCAAAATCATGGCCTCAATCTAAACGCCAAAAAGTGCATAATCATCCCCTTTGGGAAAAAAAGTACTCACAAAATACCACATAGGTGGAAGTCCCCTAAATATGGAAGACGTAATAAGGGACCTGGGGACCCAAGTAGTAATCTCACCTTTGATAATCACACTGCCAAAGTGGTTAAAAAATCCTTCTACGTGGCCCACCTAATCAAAAATTAAAAGAGGTTATTGTGCCCCTCTACTCATCACTTATCATACCCATCATAGAGTACAACGCCCCATTTGGGATGTACCTTACACGACACCTGCAACAGCTGGAAAGACCACAGACGTACCGCACCAAGAGGATCACCGGCCACAAACAGATACCCTATGCAGCTCGACTGAAGAAACTCCAGCTGTACTCGGTTGCATACTGCCAACTTAGAGGTGATCTCTGCCTGACATACAAGGCCATGTCCAACCCAGAATTGATGGACATGCTCCACCTAAAGAAAACCTTATCCTCTCAAGCCACACGCTCTAGGGATCTAATCCTCACCACAACAATAAACAGGACGTGCTGTAGGGATAGATTCCTGTCCCAGAGACTTTCCATGCTTTGGAACAAGATTCCAATCTACATTAGGCAGAACTCCTCGCTAACACTCTTCAAAAGAAACCTTGACAAGTAGATGGGAAACAATGTTTACTCTGGGGAATCACTTCAGTGGCTCTGCTGGACAGAGACAACTAATCTAAGGGGGCTGCGAAAGTCAACACATTCTGGCTAGGCTTATAAATGCTTTCGGGTAGATCGCCTATTACCTACCTATGAACATGGGGGGAGCAGGGGGGGCTTGCCCTCCTGCATAAAAGTAGATTTATTGTTTTGTGTTTTTTTAACACACTAACGAAAGCGCTTTTTCGGTGAAAGCACTTTCGTTAGTGTGTTCGGTGATTGTGGATTCGGATTATTGAACTTTTGTTCAATAACCCTAGATATATCTATATATATATATCTACATATCTATATATCTATATATGGATCTACTACTATTCACCGAAAGCACATTTCACCCAAAGTGATATATGGCTTTTTCCCCACTGTAGTGCGACCCTGGAGTTAGTATATATAGTAAGGGGGGTGTGGGGGGCACCACCCCCACATATTTTGAATATTTTCAATTATATACATGGATGTATTGTAATTGCAATATATTACTGTTCTCTGACAATATATACATAAATTATGTGGGGGACTACACCCCACACCCCTCTCCCTTACCAAATCCAGGGTCGCACTACAGTGGGGAAAAGGCCATATCACTTTCGGCGAAATGTGTTTCTGTGAAATGTGTTTTCGGTGAATTGTGCTTTCAGTGAAAAGTACACACTAATTTGGTTTTCAGTGAAATGTGCTTTCGGTGAATAGTAGTAGATCCACATTATATATATATATATATATATATATATATATATATATATATATATATATATATATGCGGGTGTATGTTTTTAATATCCAGGTACTGCAGTCACTGGTCAGTAAGTAAATTAATTCTAAATCAGTAACTTGTCAGCATTTTGAAGGAACTCTGTCTTCTCACTGAAAGAGCTCTAATTAATGTGCTTGTTCAGCCAGGTGCCATCTCAAGGCTCCAATATTTCAGAATATTTGATGCTCAGCAATTTCCCTAGTCATGTCTAATTAGTTCAAAATCTTCTACAAAACTGTACTGAATTTTTTTTTTTAAATTAAATTAAATTATATCCTGGATTTCAGACAGGAAATCCCCCTGCTATGCAAGGATATAGTTAGTTTACCTGCAGATTTCTGTATCATTAAGCTCTACACCAGTGGCATTCATTTCTACTCAAGCTGATTTTTCTGGCTTTTGACTTTAGTTTTATTTTACAGACACAAGGACTTTTGTCTAAACTCTGCAGCAATATAAGTACACCTTAAAAATACGTCATGTATTTCGGATTTTTAAACCATCGTTCAGTCACTGTACAGTGACAAAACATTTGACAAAAGAAAAGGTTCTAAATGCACATTTTATTGAGAAGGTTTCTAATATTTAGCAAAGGCATATTTACCTCCAACTTTTTATATTGTGAATTTTTAATTTCTTTTTGCTTCGAACTGTGAAGAAAACACCAGAGGTGAAGACTATTGCCTTCTCAGTACTTGTACTCCAAGAGATACAGGTAAAGTCCATAGGAGACAAAGCACTGCCAGACACTAAATCCCTTCTTTATGACACCATATCATCAGCCGCTGACTCAATGTCAAAATATTTAGGTGCTATACAACATGGCACGAGAATTTCACTGAACATTTGTGCCCTTCCCACATGAGCAACGATGCCTGGTATTGCCATCATCTCTATCTGCATATCTGACAGACTGTCCAATGTGTACAATGACAATGTATAATTATACTATACTATACTACTTTCAGCTTTTCCTGGTTAGGGGTTGTCACAGCAGATCACCTGTCCGCTCATGATTGGCAGTGGAGTTTTACAGTGTCGAGTTGCCAGCCCGGCACCCAACCTTCCATGGAAGGCACAAACACACTCACACCTAGGGCCAATTTGGAGTGTCCAATCCACTTACAGCATTGTCTTTGGGATGTGGGAGGAAACCGGAGCACCCAAAGGAAACCCACTTGACCACAGGGAGGACATGCAGACTCTGCACAGAAGGCACCCAGCTGAGTATCGAACCGGAGAAACTCTTGCTGTGAGGCAACAATGCTAACCACTGCACCCCTTTTATGTTAGTTCAGATGCTTCCAGTTTTGTTCCCAGACTGGCACGACACTGCCTCAAGCTCCTTACAGCATCCAAGGATGTGTATGTTTCTTTCACTCAAAACTGAGTAAGGAATAACTAATCTTCTGCGGTCATATCTGCTTTATGGGTTTTCCAGTTATCTTCACAAATTTCAAACCTCATGGCTTGCTGTTATGGACTTATTCTACTGTCAGTTTATGTCAGAGTGTGTGTGTGTGTGTGTGTGTGTGTGTGTGTGGGGGTCAACATAACATGTTATTATCAAAGAAACTGGTTTTACTGAGATTTTGACTTTCTGAAGTGTGGGTTAGGCTTCGGCTAGTGCACCCCTGCATATGTAGTGGAATAATGCGTTTCTGCGTATGTTCAGAGGGTGTGGTAGCTACTGTGCGATTAACCTTAACACTGTAAATACACTTATCTTCACCTCTCTCACACACACTTATTTAAGGTCAGGTCAATTAGTACCAAGCATGAATTAGTTCCTACACAGCCTGAGGGAACAGTTATCCTTCAAATGGTTGAAATTTAGTACACAATTACACCTCCATACCCTATCTAAAATACTCACCCTTTCTAAATAAAATAATACAGCTAAATGCTTATTGCTCCTTAGTCACAAACCACATTTTACAGTTAATGGGCTACTTAAGTGTCAGTTTTTTTAATAAGGTTTTCTTATAAACAAATGGCTTTCACTGTTTTTTTATCTAATTACAGCTTACTGTGTATAACAGTACTACGTACTGGTATCAATATTTTTAAAAGTTAGTTAAAAAAGGTGACTAAAGCTCTGGGCACTTTGATGGACAGCTAGTGGTTTGAGAGAGAGGCTAAGTTTAATCACTTTAAGGGAAGGGCCTTCACACCATGAACTGGGCGCACATACCAGTACGAGGAAATGAGGAGGAGGGGCTGCTGAAGTCAAAGTCACATAAGGGGTGGCAACTTAAGACCTACTAGGTATATAACCAGGAACGGTGTGCGTGAAGTTGAGGAAAAACAGACAGCAGTCTTTTCAGGCATGTCTCATGAGGTGTCCTTGACCAGACTTCCTCACCTTATAGAAAAGTAACACTATTTAAGAAGTCTTTCCAAAACAGAATCCCTCTTGCACCACAGAAGGAAAAATTAAGTTATTTCTCACCTAAAAAATTTTAATACAAGAAAAAATAATTAAAGCAAACCTAATGCAGACAAAAACAACAAAATAGTTAAAAAAACAGAAAATATGCAAGCTACAACCACAAGTGAGTGAGTGAGTGAGTGAGTGAGTGAGTGAGTGAGTGAGTGAGTGAGTGAGTGAGTGAGTGAGAAATACTCAAACTGTTTCCTGACCAGGTCTCACAAGGAAACCTTGTTCTGCCTCTTTTACCAGAGATGAAAAATAAGTTTTGTACTCACCATAATGTTCCATGTATGTAGTCCATCTCGCCGAACATTATTACGTGTGGGTTCGGAGCAGTTAGAAAACTTGAAAACGTCTGACTGGCTCGTGGCTAGGAGGTATCCCATGGTGCATGAGCACACTCCCCAGATAGTACAGTTTTGTACCTACCATAAATGTAGATGTCCGATAGGAATGCATCTGCAGTCCTTACAAATGGGTTGTCCTGTCGTCAGGCAGCCCTTCGGTCGGCCGGATTCCAAAGTCTGGGTCTGGCCTCGGCTGGTGTCGCACTTCACCCGACGTCATAGCTGCTGTTATTCGGGTATAAAGGCATCAGCCGACGCCATCTTCCTCAGTGTTTCTTGCCCCAGATGCCAGGTGCCCTCTAGGAAGGCTAAATTTGGATAAATGCCAATGATTCCAAATAGTAGATAGCAGACACAAAAAATAAGCATGTATGTACATATATACAAACAAATACACCATAATAGATTCCCCCAGCTAGCTATAAGATGGGTAAATACCCTAGGAGTACCACAGAGGGGAAAGGTGGGAGGGTAATCTTGACTGCAGATGCATTCCTATCGGACATCTACATTTATGGTAGTACAAAACTGTACTATGTCCTTCAAGGATGCATCTGCAGTCCTTTCAAATGGGTAGAATACCATAGCCAAACTGGGGGAGGAGGAAAAAAGGAAGTTATGGTGTAGTTAAGATCCCTTGTAAAACAGCAGTGGCAAAACCTGCTCGGGATCTAGAGTATAAAGGTAAATTATAATGCTTGGCAAATGTATGCACGGAGCTCCAAGTAGCAGCCTCTAAAATGTCCTTGGTAGCCACTCCTCGTAGGAAAGCTGTGGTAGTGGCTGTAGCCCTTGTAGAGTGAGGCCTGATGTTTTCTGGAGTTTTCTTTCCATGGTAGGAGTAACAAAATCTGATACAATTTCCTATCCACTTTGAAATAGTCTGTTTTGAAATTGCTTTTCCTTCCATTCCTGTTGCATATGCTACCAGAAGCTGGTCAGTTTTTCTATTGCCCTTGGTCCTGTCCAGGTAGTAGCGTAATTGTCTGTGTACATCCAAGGTATGCAACAGTCTTTCTCCCCTGTTCTGTGGGTTGGGGAAGAATGTAGGTAGGTGGATAGCCTGATTTAAAGATACTCTGGAGACCACCTTAGGCATAAAAGTAGGATTTGTTCGCATGGACACTCTATCTTGATGGAAGATCAGGAAGGGTTGTACTGCCATTAATGCCTGTAGCTCAGATACCCTTCTTGCTGAAGTGATTGCCAGTAGGAAAGCAGTTTTCCATGATAAATATTGTAATTCTGCTGTTGCTGCTGGTTCGAAAGGAGGAGTGTCAATTTTTCTAGCACAAAGTTCAAGTCCCATGCTGGTAATGGTGGTTTCCTAGGAGGTTTTACATTTTAATTCCTCTGAGAAACTGCCTGAGTAGGGGATGTGAGAAGACTGGAGGATCCAAGTCGTATTCTGCTTAAATAGCTGATGCATGAATCTTAATGGAAGAATAGGACAGGCCTTTGTGAAAGAGCTCTGCCAAGTATTCCAGGATGTTGGCTATGTTTACCAGTGACACATCTTCTCCTTTTGTAGTACTCCAAATGAGGTATCTTTTCCATTTTGCCGAATAATTTTTCCTTGTTGAGGGTCTGCGAGCCTCCAGGATAATGTCTTTAACCCTTTGGGATAAATTTGGGTTAATTGGCCTTATGCAATGTTCCAGGCAGTCAGCTGCAGCGTTTTCAGCTTTGGATGCAGGATGTTGTAGTTGTTCTGTGTTAACAGCAATGGAACCAGGGGTAAGGGCCACATTTGTTTCCGAGACATGCTCCTCAGTAATGGGTACCAATGTTGTCTTGGCCAGTCTGGAGCTATCAGAATGATCCTTGGACGCTCCTCTTTGATCTTCAATAACACCTTGTGCATCAAAGGAAGTGGTGGGAATGCATATGCTGCCAGGTTTTTCCAGCTGAAAGAGAGGGAGTCCACCTTCCAAGCAAGTGGGTGGTACGTCCTTGTGCAGAATTTCTGTAGCTGGTGATTGTTTGGGGATGCAAATAAGTCTATTTCTGGGAGTCCCCATTTTCTTGTAATGGTTTTGAAGATGTCCGGATGCAGCATCCATTTGTGGGCATCCGTGGTGGTCCTGCTTAATCTGTCTGCTAGAATGTTTTCTTTTCCTGGTACAAAAACTGCTTGTAACTGTATGTTGTAGCTCAGGGCCACATTCCAGAGGTCCAGTGCCATCCAGCATAGAGGGTACGAATGTGTGCCTCTCTGTCTGTTGATGTACCACATAACTGTGGTGTTGTCTGTCCTTATCAATTGGCCTTGTCGTAGAAATGGTCTGAATGCCTGAATTGCCAGTTTTACTGCCAGCATTTCCTTTAGGTTTATGTGTAGGTGCAGCTGGTCTGGAGTCCATAAACCTTGAATGCACTTGTCCAGCATGTGGGCCCCCCAACCGAGGTCTGAGGCGTCCGTCGTGATGGTTTGGCTTGGCTGAGTGTTGTGGAAGGGCAATCCTGTGTTTGCCTGACAGGCCTGAGCCCACCATAGGAATTCTTGTTTCAGGCATGGAATTATTGGAATTTGAGTTTCTAGGCTGTGCTGGTGCTGAGACCATAAATTCCTTAGGTACCACTGTAATTTTCTCATATGCAGTCTGGCATGTGGAACCAATATTATGCAGGATGCCATGAAGCCCAAGGCTTGCAGGACTTTTCTTGCTGTTAGCTGGTCCTGCTTTGTTAATGCCAAAAAGTAGAGAGGTAGTTGCTTCTGTTTTTCTACTGTTAGGAATGCCATTTGTTTTGATGTGTCTAGCTCTGCACCCAAAAAGGTTATCCTTTGGGATGGTATCAGCCTTGACTTTTTTATATTGACTGTGTATCCCAGGGCTTGTAGCAGGTAAATGACCCTTTGCAAGTCTTCTGCTAGCTTGTTTTTGTTGTCCGCTTGTATCAGGCAGTCGTCCAGGTAAGGGTAAATTTGAATTCCCTGAAGCCTGCAATGAGCAATTACTGATGCCAGGCATTTCGTGAACACTCTGGGCGCAGTAGATAAGCCAAAGGGCAATGCTGAGAATTGATAATGCTCTGATCCTGCAAGAAATCTGAGGTATCTTCTGCAATTTGGTCGTATGGGGACGTGCAGGTATGCCTCCTTGAGATCTAGAGTTACCAGCCAAGACTCCTTGCCCAGCATGGGAAGAAGCTGCTGTAGAGTCAGCATTTTGAATTTTGGAACAATGAGGAATGTGTTTAAAGCGGACAGGTCGAGAATAGGTCTCCATTTGCTCTCTTTTCTTGGTACCAGGAAGAGTCTGGAGTAAAATCCCTTTCTTTGCTCCATAGATGGTACCTTTTCTACTGCTCTCATCCTTAATAATTGAGATATTTGTTTTAGAGCTTCTGTCTTTTGATTTGGAGGTAGGTTTGGCATTCCTCTCTTCCCTGGTAGAGTATGGAAGTGAAACCTGTAACCTTGGTCTATTGTCTGCAAAATCCACTTGTCTCTTGTGATGTAATGCCAGTTTGTTGAAAATAAGGCTAGCTTCCCGCCTAAGGGTGCTTGTAGTTGTTCCCTGGTAGGCGGTGCCAGAGCCAAGTCACTGTGATTGACCTGTAGTTGTGGTGGTGGCTGTGTCTGTGGCTGTGCCTCGCTGGTTGTTGCCCTGCCACTGGCGTCCCCTGTAGGCACCCCTGGATTGGCTTCTGCCTCTTGAACGCCTATTCCGGCCTCTCTGAGTTCTGGAGGAGTCTGGAAAGGACCAATTCTTGGAGGGCCAATTCCTGCTAAACCTCGGAGGTTGGACCTGTAAGAAATCTTTCACTGTTTGGACAGATTTTGCCTTCTCTTCCATCTTCTTCAGCACTTGTTGTGCAGGAGAGCCAAACAAATTGATCTTATCCATAGGAGCATCTAATAGCTTTGATTTGACATGGTCTGGTAAGGCCTGTTCTTTTAACCATGCATGCCTTCTGATAACTGTGCCAGTCATGGCTGATCTAAAGGAAGCCTCCAGTGCATCATAGCCGCATTTTAAGGAATGGTTACTGACTTGTTGAATGTTATGTACCATTTCCTGCACATATTTTTTATCTACTGTTTCATCCGAGGACAGTTTTTTTGGTTAACTGGTCTAGCATAAATTCTTGATACTGTATCATGTGAAATTGACAGTTCAAGGCCCTAGCTGAAAGAGTAGCAGAAGTGTAAACCTTTTTACCCCATCTCTTTAAGGATCTGGATTCCCTTTCAGAGGGGAGGGGGTTTTTGGCAGAGGTAGCTGCTACAGCCTTAGGTCCTTGGGAGATAGTCTCTGGATCTGCAAAAGGAGCTTTATACAAGTGGTAATGTGTGTCCGGGACCCTGTAGTATCTATCGGGCTTAGCAGGGGCCGGAGGTAGAGAATCAGGAGCAGTACAAGCATCATTAAATGCATCATCTACAACAGACAGAACTGGAGGTATGGCTAAAGGCCTATGTTGTGGTAAATGCAGAAAAGTTCTAAGCCTTTTTCTGGAATCTGAAAAATCCTGGCCCTGCCACTGAAATTGTTTCCTCATAGCATGCAAGGTTTCCCCAAAAGAAAATTCCTCAGGCGGAGAGGCAAAGGGATGGACTCTTCAGCATCAGAGTCTTCATAAGGGGAGTAAGGAGCCTCTGGAGGGTCTGTATCATTTGAATCATCAGAGGAATCATCTGTAGACACTGGCTCAGGTGGCTCTGCTCTAGGCCTCTTCTCTGGAGGCGGGTGAGAGGCCCTGTCTGGTTGAGGTTGGGATCCTCGGATTAAAGAAATGAGATCCTCTGCTAAACTAAGCATTTGTGAACTAGAGCT
Organism: Protopterus annectens; assembly: GCF_019279795.1. Classification (NCBI taxonomy): domain Eukaryota; kingdom Metazoa; phylum Chordata; order Ceratodontiformes; family Protopteridae; genus Protopterus; species Protopterus annectens. The sequence continues at coordinate 257,816,259 of NC_056749.1, forward strand.
AGGCCTGTGAGAGGGGGTCTTAGCAGGCACAGATTTAGTAGCTTTAGCTGCTTTAGCCCTGGCAAAGGCCTTAATGGACATGGCTGCAGGTGGCCTAGCAGCTCCACGTGCAGGGGTTGAAATATCCAAGGGAATAGTGTCTGATAATTCCTGAGAAACTGCAACAGCAGGTGGGATTTCAGAAGCCGATTCCACGAGGTTGGAAGAGGCCTCGGTAGAAGGTAAGTTTTCGGCTGAAGGAAGAACCGCTTGCTCGGTTTCAGCGAAACCGAGACACTCGGTTGGCTTAACCGCGGTTTCGGCGAAACTGCGGACCGCGAGTGTCGGTCCTTTTCCTGCGTTTTTAGACATTTGCGGTCGGAGGATCCGACGGCATAATATAAGCAAAATCGAGCGAAAAACTCCTCAGCAAATTCCGACCGACGTCTAAGCGTCCGCCGGTTAAAAGAAGCACAGGCTAGACAAGCTGCAACGTCGTGGTCTGGGCCTAGACAAGGTAAGCAGTAAGAGTGGAAATCTTTATGAGGTATTTGTTTCCCACAAGTTAAACAGTTATTCACTTTTTCTGACATCGGCTGAGGCAAGAAAAGGTCCCCAACGGGGTACTTAGCTTTTTAGAAGTCTTCGGTAGTAGCATTCGGTAGTATTCTCTGGTTCTGACCGACCGGCACTTGCGAACAGCTTCTGCTTCGGGCGCCACGCGGCAAGAAAGACTGAGGAAGATGGCGTTGGCTGATGTCTTTATACACAAATAACAGCAGCTATGACGTCGGGTGAAGTGCGACACCAGCCGAGGCCAGACCCAGACTTTGGAATCCGGCCGACCGAAGGGCTGCCTGACGACAGGACAACCCATTTGTAAGGACTGCAGATGCATCCTTGTTTGCTGCTAGTCTATAAAAGGAGAAAAAGTAGAAAAGGAGAGCAAAGGAACAGAAGAAAAACCCTAAAAGTGTCCTTTATGGTAAAAAAAAAAAAAACATAGAAACTGTTTCCAGATCCTCCAGGATGGGGGCTGGTGGGTGGGTTCATAATAATGTTCGGCGAGATGGAATACATACATGGAACATTATGGTGAGTACATAACTTCTTTATGTTATGTAGTCCTATCTCGCCTCCATTATTACGTGTGGGACAGCGTCCCTAGCATCTTGTATGGGTGGCTCACTGGAAAATACTCCCGAGTATCGTGAAACCAAATGAGGACCTATCCCTGGAAGTCAGGTCCAATTTGTAATGAGTAATGAAGGTATGAGGGGTAGCCCATGTTGCTGCTGCACATATATTATCAATAGGAGTCCTAGCTCGGAAGGTAGCAGAAGTATAAAATGATCTGGTAGAATGTGCTCTGACTTTAAGGGGTAACTCTCTTCCTTCAGAAGTATAAATGAAAGAGATGCAGTTAGAGATCCAGTTTGATAATGTGACCTTAGAAACTGGCAAACCCATTCTTGTTTCAGCAAAGGAAACAAATAGCTGGTCTGATTTTCTAAATTCTTTAGTTCTGTGGATGTAGAAACGCAAATGCCTATGTACATCCAATTGGTGAAATCTATACTCTGCTTTATTGGTGTGAATGGGGAAGAAAACTGGCAATTCGATAGTTTGATTCAAATGAAAATGGGAGCAGACCTTGGGGATAAAGGAAGGATTAATCCGGAGAGAGACCCTATCTTTCTGAAAAATTAAGTATAGAGGTTTAACGCATGGGGCTTGCAGATCGGAAACTTGTCTGGCTGAAGTTATTGAAACCAGAGTCTTCCACAACAAATTTCAATTGACAGCTATGGGCTGGGTTCAAAAGGTGGCAAAGTAAGTTTAGAAAGGACTAGATTTAGATCCCAGGGACTGATGATATCTTGAACGGTAGGTCTTAACATCATAGATTCTTTGAGAAAAGCCTTGCAAAGTTTGTGGGACATAAGGTTAGTATCATTAATTCCCACATGAAAATTAGATATCGCTGCTAGCTGAACTCTTGAGTGTAGCAGCTGTTGATCCCTGGTGAAAAAGTTCTGATAGGAACTTGGACAATAGGAATAGGAGCTGTAAATGGATTAACCCTTGTCTGCCCACATAGAAAATCTCTTCCATTTGCTGTTATACAATTTTCTAGTCAAGGGCTTATGAGAAGAGGTAATGATATGGGTTACAGGTGGAGACAGAGCATGAAGCCTGACTAAAGATTGAACTGGAGCAGCCATGCTGTCAGAGTGCGGAGACAGGGATGAAAAGAACCTGACGTGCGTCAAAGAGGTCTGGAACTGGGTCCAGGGTCCATGGATAGGCAAGAGCCGAGGAAAGGGAACCAAATCTGACGAGGCCAGTAAGGAGTGATGAGGATCATCTTGCTTCCCAACAACATTGCTTTCTGTATAACCTTGGGAATGAGTGGAAAACGAGGAAATGCATAAAGAAGTCCCGAGGGGCCAATCATGGACAAGTGCATCTCTCGGAGACTCTCCTGGAGGGGGAATGAGGGAGAAATAGGTGCTGCATTTGACGTTGATAGGGCTGGCAAAGAGATCACAGCAGGGTTGTCCCCATTTGTAAAAGATATGACGGGCCACTTTCTGGTTCCAAGACCATTCGTGAGATAAGAAAATTGCCCTGTTTAGTTTGTCTGCTATCATGTTGGATGTCCCCGGGATGTGCGTTGCAATGAGAAAGTGCTGGGAAGAAATCGCCTAGTTCCAAACTCGCAGGGCTCCTCGACATAAGGGGCAAGTCCTGGTTCCTCCTTGTTTGTTTATATACCATACCACCAACATGTTGTCCGTCTGGAAAGCTATCATCCCTAGAGGGACAAAGCCGTGAAGTGCACCGCACTCATCTCCAGGACACTGACATGCAGATGGGCCTCGTGATCTTGCCATGTGCCTTGGACAGTCCTGCCTAGATAATGCACCCCCACCCTATCTGAGAGGCATCTGTGGTCACAGTGGCAATGGGTTTGTGCGGTACAAAGGGAGTCCTTGTGGAAAGGTGACATGGCTGAATTCACCAACGGAGATCCTTTTTGCAAGAATCTGTGATTAGTATCTGGTGGTGCAGGGGGAACTGCTGAAAAGACCACTGGGAAGACAGGAGCCATTGGAGTATTCTCATATGCAGTCTTGCTAATGGTACCAATGTTATAGTCGACGCCATTGTTCCAAGAAGTTGCACCACCACCTTCACTTTGACTCTTCGAAGGGGAAGTATCCTGTAAATCTGCTGTGAAAGATTTTGTATCCTGTCTTTTGGTAGTCTGGCTATCATAGAGACAGTGTCTATGTTTGCTCCTATAAACATTATAGATTGAGCGGGCAAAGTTAAGGATTTTTCCCAATTTAGAGAGATTCCCAAATGAGAACAGAGCTTGACTGTGGAGTCTCTGGACTGAACTAGAAGATGCCTGGTGGTGGCGGTGAGGAGCCAATCATCCAGGTATGGAAAAGCTTGGATTCCCTGATGCCTCCAATAGGCTGTCACTACTGCCATGCATTTGGTGAACACCCAGGGGGCTGTGGTGAGACAAAAAGACAGCGCCCGAAACTGGTAATGATTGGTTCCCAGCCGGAAGCATAGAAAACCCCTTGATGCTTTGTCCATCTTGATGTAGTAGTAGGCGTCTTAGAGATCTATTGAGCACATCCAACTTTCTTTCCCTAATAGAGGGAGTATGGATTGTAGAGTGACCATTTGGAACTTGGACTTCTTTACATACTCATTTAACCTGCTGAGGTCTAAAATGGGTCTCCAGTCTCCTGTTCTTTTTGGAACCAAAAAGAATCTTGAGTAAGTTCCAAATCCTGTCTGGTCTGCTGGGACCTTTTGGATAACTCTTTTTAATAGCAGCTTTTCTATCTCTATAGCTGCTTGATCCCTGTGATTGGGTGGTATATCTGGGATTGTTTAGGGAGGCCATGGTGGAAGGGAAAAGGGTACAGAGTAACCTCTGATGATAATGCCTTGTACCCACTTGTCTCGGGTGATAATTAGCTAGGCTTCGGGGTACAAAGACAGGCGACCTCCGACCACATCCAGAGACGCACAGTCTGGTTCCACATCAGGAACGCTGATAGGCACGGTCACGAAAGGAGTCGTGACCTCCCTGATTTTTGTGGACCTCCCCTGCCTCTAGGGCGACATCTACCATTTGTTCCTCCTCCCTGCCTCTGAAGGAGGAAGCACCCTGCGTAACTTGGAAAGATCTCTGATTTCTTGAATCACATTTTGCCACTCTTCTGACCTTTAGGATAAGGTCTAGAAGGAATGGTAAAACTGACTCCCACGGCAGAGTGTCTTTCCTTCCTGTTCACACCTGGTGAAGGTATCTTTCACCTTGGGTCCAAAAAGAGAAGATCTGTCAACAGGAGCACTGGCGAATGTAGACATGAAAGGTTCGGCAAAATTGCATAGGCGCAGCCAGGAGTGTCTCCTTAAGGAGACTCCTGAATCGGCCGCCCTACTTGCACCATCATGAGATCAGCCTCAAGGAGGAGTTAACCATGGATGTTACGGTAGCCAACTAAGTAGATACGGTAGATGGGACTCCTTCAGTAGAGGTACCTTGAAGAGCATCTCCTCCTTCAGGAGATCTCTCTGAAGTCTCGTGAAGTGTGATAAATAATTCAGCAATCAGAGTGTAAAGGCTGCTGAAGAGAAGATACGCTTCCTATATCTATCCATCATTCGGGATTCCTTATTGGGAGGATAGATAGAAGTCTCTGCTAGCTCCTCCGTAGTGGCTACCGCCATGGCCTACAGGTAACCCCTTGGATAAAAATTCTTTGTCTTTAGGGGCAGAAAGAAACTTGTTCGGTCTCCTAGGGACCGGTTCCACGGCCTCAGGAGTCTGCCATGCCTTCTGACTCAAGATCCAATAACTCGTCAAATGGGGGAGACACCCATGAAGCTAACGGTTGAGACCCGAAAGCCTTCAGATACACTGACCCCTCAGACGGAGTAACAGTGGGGCCAGCCACCTCTCTGCCTGAGGATCTCCAAGATGTCTGCAAAGGAGACATCTTCAGAGGACGACTTAGGGGACCCCTCCGACTCATCGAGGTCAGTATCAGATGTGAGACTCATCAGGAGAGTCTACACACTTCCTCTTACATGATCTTTACAGAGGGAGCTCCTCAGCAGGGTTCTCTGGGGAGGCCTTTGAAGATTGGGGGCCACCCAAATGGGGGTTCTGAGGCTGTGGGTCTCTGCCATCCTGGGGGGGGAAGAAAAGATGCTGAGACTGTAGTCGGCACTTGAGGGAGTATAGCATCAGTACTTCTACGTGATGAGCTATCCAGCATGTTCCTCATCTTCACAAAGACCAATTCCTGTGGCTCCGAAGGACGCCACATTTACGAAGAAACCAGCGGTGCCAACGGCTCCAGAAGGATCGGCTCCGAGCTCACCGGGCTGACGCACCAAGAGGAAGACGTGGCACCGAAGTTCGGTTCCAAGTGTCTCCATCGGGGCCGACCGAGGAGCTTCAGACCCTAGACACATCTGATGGCGCCGAGACTGTCTGAGCGGAACAGCTCAGAGACAACCACAGAAGGTGCTGGAACCGAAGAATCCACTGTAGTCGGTACAGGAAATATTGGCTCCGAAGGCCCAATATGAATTGGAGGAGGAATCACAGCAAGACAGGTAGAAGTAGTCGGCTCTGAGACAGAGTGGGTCGGAGCCGATAAAAATTTTGGCAAGGCCGACGACTTGAGGAGTCTTCTTCAGATAGACTCCTGGAGGATCTGGAGGACAGCGTGGGCGACCTTGTTCTCTGTAGTATCGGCAATTTAAGGTTCGGGGAGACAGGAGGAATATCCGTTGACAGGCTCGAAGAGGGCTGCTAGTAATCGGCACCAAAACACTTGCTACCGATACTGCAGGGTCTATGTCCAAAATCTCAATCGGCCCCAAAGACTGTGGAGCCGAAGAGAAAGATACCAGCTCCGCTTTGTGTAACTTCTGTGGTGGTTCTGAGTTGGAGCCGGAGAAGGCCATTTTGAAGTTTTACCCTTATCCTTCCTAGAAGACTGCGATTTAGGAGAGGAAGAGGAACTGGCTTGATCTTCTTCGAAGGAAGGTTTCAACAGACCTTTTAAGATAATTTTATTATTCCGTTCCTGGAGCACACTAGGGCTAAAAGAATGGAAGAAAAGGCAGGTTTCTTGCAGGTGTATGGCCCCTAAGCAATATACACATACGCTATGTCCATCAGTGATGGACATTTTTTGTGAACACTTAATGCACTTCTTAAAGCTTGATGGTTTGTGTTCTTTACATTCCTTAGACATATTGACAGCCAAGAAAAGCCAACACACTCACACGAGAGGAACTAGATCCTCTAACAAACTGATGTAGCCCTACACACTCTAAGTAAAGGGAAGGGGGAGAGCTAGGTCCTCTAACTTAAACGTACCTAGTGTGAAGAACAAAAGGGACGAAACTAGAACCTCTAACTTAAACGGTCTAGTCAAAGCAAAAAAACACACGCACTCGTGTGATACCACATAGCAACAGGCCCAGAAATACGAAAACCAAGTCAAATCCGGTAGAAGTCACAAATAGGAAGTCACAAAATGACTTATCAGTAATAGGCTATGATAGAAGAATTGTCTACAAGCAATACATTTCTGAAAAGAAAGTAATAGTAATAAAAAAATGCATCACTTAGCCATGGCCAACCAAGAAAGCTTCCAACTAAAGATGCGGCAAACAAGATCTGGGGAGTGTGCTCATGCACCATGGGATACCTCCTAGCCACGAGCCAATCAGAAGTTTTCAGGCTTTCTAAAAGCGGCTGAGTCGGAGCAGAGGATAGACTCCAAAACCACACGTAATAATGGAGGTGAGATAGGACTACATAACATCTTACATTTCGCAACTATAAACCTACATTTCACAACTCCCACAGTGAACAAACAATAAATCCCTCTGGTATCACAGGAAGAAAACATTTTCTTTCTGGTCTCAAACAATGTTTAAAAATATAAGAAAAAACACAGCACAATATGGCTATAAAACAACCAAAACCAAAGTTAACTATATAAAATATAAACTAAGACTTTTATAACTCTCAGCTTTTTCTGACCAGTTTCACAAGGAAGCCCTGACCTGCTTTCCATTTTGATAGGCAATTTTCAGACAGTGCAGCTGAAAGCGAGATTCTGAAAGTTACAGAATCCCAAAGAGAAAGCAGACAAATAAATACAATGCTAAAGTTAAACATGTAATGTAGACATGTTTCTACTGATATGCAGAGGATACTAATTAGCTTAGGCAAAATATCCGCAATATATATTCATTACACAAATGTGTACAATGCATAGGCTCTTCAGTTTCTATCTTCCATATACTTATCGATATAAAGACTTCTAAGATGGCTGTACACTGAGAAGCAAGTTGATCAGAGCGCTCCCACTGTGAAAACTTGCACGGACCTTTTTAACTATTTCTCAGTTATAAATCTGATAAAATTCAGTTAATGACTAATGATTATACTGTTTGGAAAGAAGATAGTTGTAGAAAAAAATCAACCAGAGGGAAAAAAAAAAAAAAAAAAAGCACTGGTTTGGAAGAATCTTGCAGCTGCTCAGCAAAAGTTTCAGCTTTAGTACAAGAGATGGCTTCCACTCATTTCAAAGATAAGAAATTACCTGTACCCAGAGATGCTTAAAATAAGCAAGACACTGGGAGAATCTACCAAATCAAATGATAAAACTTCTTTTGACTTCCCAGCCTTTAAGTGATTATTCAGATGAGCTGATAAAAACTTCAGAAATCCTAGAATGAAAGGGAAAGAAAAACCTGAACACAAGACTTCTCAAATGCGGACTCATAATACAGTACCATAAGAAGACAGCACACAGACAAAACCTATACCAAAGGGACTGGAAGGAGTAGACTACAACAAATTTAAGTACAAATACTTAATGGAACTGGTGTCTCACAGCAGGATTTAAGTGAGAGGGGATTGTGTGTATGCTCCAAATCTGACCATGGAAAAGTAGATGAGATCTGCATTAATAAGGTGCAATCATATGCTCATGAGAAATAGTTGTTCACGACAATGCTGTGGAACAGAAAACATTAAAAAAAAAGTAACTGAGTGTTCATAGCAAATATATTACTCACTGTGCACCAGACAGAAGAGATGCAAGTTTATAACCCAGCAGTGAATGGATGTTAATAGTCAGGCATGAGATTCAAGTAGCTATATCCACATGCCTTAATTTTTTTTTGTGCAGGAGCAAAGACGCTTTTGAATAGAGAACTGGCTAGGGAAGAAACAAAAGTTTAGCTAATAAGCTGAAGGAGACACGCTGCTTCTTCTCTGGTTTCATTACAGGAAGCCCACATATTCAAACACGTTTTTACATTTCACTAGTGCACACCCTTTACCACAAAAAAGAGCTGTGGTAAAAGTTCAATTTTTAAGAGCAGCAACAACTAAGGACACATTTTACTTAAGAATGAATTTATTAAAAACAAGGTTTCTAAAAAGAGGGCATCCAATCACAATGGTTAATGATTTAATGTATGAAGTAAATAATAAGAGAAATAACCATTATTTTGTGCCTATCCTATCTCATCTCATTCTTCTCAGTAACCAGATTAGTCATGAGAACCAAAACAGCTGCTCATGTAGTAATTCATTTATTACATTGAACTTAGGAAGTGAAATTATTAAATGGGTGCTGGAAAAGAATTGGGCCATCATGAAGGAAGAACCCGAAGTGAACAAAAAAATGGGAGACAAACCCATTATAGTATATAGGAAGGGGGCTAGCTTAAAGAACATCTTCAATAAAACCCAAAGACATACTTAGTGGATTAGGGAATATCCATACTATGCTCAAATGTGGAAACTGCAATTATTGCAAATATATTAAAACAGGTCTACAGTTCGTGATTAAGAGGCGAACATTACATAAACAACTGAATTTGCCCTGCCCATGAAGAGTGTTTTATATGCAGCTCTTTGCAAATCATGCCCATGTTTTTACATCATGAAAACAAAAGTACAGTTTTGTACCTACCATAAATGTAGATGTCCGAGAGACATGCAACTGCAGTCATAACATGTGGGTTGTCCTGCCTCAGGCAGCCCTCGGTCGGCCGGATTCCAAAGTCTGGGTCCGACGTCGGCTGATGTCGCATTTTTCTCCGACGTCAGAGCGGCTGGAGTACATAAGCATCAGCCGACGCCATTTTCTTCAGTGTTTCTTGCCCCAGATGCCAGGTGCCCTCCAAGGAAGGCTATAATCAAATTGGAAGACAAAAACAGGATTCCAAACAAATAAATGAGCAATAAAACAAATACACCATAACAGATATCCCCAGCTAAGAGTAACAGGGATAGGAGTGGACCCTAGGCATAGAGGGGTATGGAGGGAAAGAAAATCCGACTGCAGTTGCATGTCTCTCGGACATCTACATTTATGGTAGGTACAAAACTGTACTATGTCCTTCAAGAATGCAACTGCAGTCATAACATGTGGGTAGAATACCATAGCTTAGCTGGGGAGGAGGTATGCTCTAGGAAAAGATGGTGTGGCAATCAAACCCTGCAGGACTGCCGAAGCAAAGCCTGCTCTGGATCTGGAGTATAGAGGGAGATTGTAGTGTTTGGAGAATGTATGCACGGAGCTCCATGTAGCAGCTTCTAGAATGTCCTTGGTAGGCACCCCTCTTAAGAATGCTGTAGAGGTGGCTGTAGCTCTGGTGGAATGTGATCTGACATTGGCTGGAACAGTCTTTCCATGAAAGGAATAACAGAATCTGATGCAATGTCCAATCCATTTAGAAATAGTCTGTTTTGAAATTGCTTTTCCTTGGACTGCAGGGGCGTAAGCTACAAAAAGTTGTTCAGACTTCCTACTGGCCTTGGTTCTGTCCAGGTAGTATCTAAGTTGTCTGTGAATGTCCAAGGTATGCAACAGTCTTTCCCCCTTATTCTCAGGATTGGGGAAGAAAGCGGGCAGATGAATGGCTTGGTTTAGAGAAACCCTAGATACCACCTTTGGCATAAAAGTAGGGTTGGTCCTTAATGAAACCCTGTCTCTATGAAAAATAATAAAGGGTGGTATTGCCATTAGGGCCTGTAGCTCCGAAACCCTTCTTGCTGAGGTAATTGCCAACAGGAAAGCTGTCTTCCATGAGAGAAATTGCAAGTCAACTGAAGCTGCTGGCTCAAATGGAGGTAGAGTCAATTTTTCTAAGACAAAATTGAGGTCCCAGGCTGGCACTGGGGCCTTTCTTGGTGGCTTAATGTTCTTGATTCCCCTGAGGAATTGTCTTAGTAAGGGGTGAGAGAAAACAGGAGGATCAGTGTTGTATCTAGCTGAAATAGCAGATGCATGTACCTTTATGGAAGAATATGAGAGGCCGTTCTTTAACATATCTGCCAAATATTCCAAGATGAGTGGGATGTTCAACAATGATGCATCATGTCCCTTGCTGGTATTCCAATTGCTGAATCTTTTCCACTTTGCTAAGTAAACCTTTCTGGTGGATGGTCTTCGAGCCTCTGTTAGTATCCGTTGAACTTCTTTGGAGAGAGATAAGCTGAAGCTATTTATGGGATCTCCCAGGTTGTTAGCTGCAGTGTCTGAAGATTTGGATGCAGTGTTTCGAAATTGTGTTGAGTCAAAAGTAGAGGCCACTGGGGGAGGGCCCACCTCCTGGTGTGACATATGCTCCGTAGTAGTGGGTACCAGTGTTGTCTTGGCCAATCCGGAGCTATTATGATTCCCTTGGGCTTCTCTGCTTTGATCTTTAGTAATACTGAGGTCATCAGTGGCAGAGGTGGAAATGCATAGATTGCTAGGGAGTTCCAGTTGAATGAGAGGGCATCTATTTTCCAAGCTTTTGGATGGTATGTCCTTGTGCAAAATTTTGGTAGAAGATGGTTGAGGTGAGAGGCAAATAGGTCCACTTCTGGCTTGCCCCATGTTGAAGTGAGTTGTCTGTAGGCCTTCGGATGTAACCTCCACTCGTGTGGATCTGTGAAATTCCTGCTTAGACTGTCCGCCAACACATTGTCTTTTCCTGGAACAAACTGGGATTGTAACTGGATGTTTAGGCTCAGTGATTTCTCCCAAAGCTGCATTGTCAGTCTGCAAAGGGGGTAAGAGTGGGTGCCCCCCTGCTTGTTTATGTACCACATCACAGTGGTGTTGTCTGTCCGTATCATTAAATGGCCTTGCTGGAGTTGGTGTTGAAAAGCCTCGATGGCATGCATTACTGCCAGCATTTCCTTTTGGTTTATATGCAGATGTGTTTCCTTTGGAGACCATTGTCCTTGTATACACCTGCCTTCCATGTGCGCCCCCCCATCCAAGGTCTGAGGCGTCTGTAGTCATGGGCTGTGTTATCTGTGGTTTTTTGAATGACATACCTGTGTTTTCCTGGCTCACCGAGGCCCACCATAGGAATTCCTTTTGTAGGCATGGAATGAGTGGTATGATTGTCTCCAAGTTATTGCTGTGTTGAGACCAAATGCTTTTTAGGTACCATTGAAGCTTTCTCATGTGTAGTTTTGCTAATGGAACCAGTAGAATGCAGGATGCCATGTAACCCAGGGCCTGTAGGAATCTCCTTGCAGTCATCTGGGTAAGTTTTACTAAACCTCTGAAGTAATGAGTTAACTTCTCTTGCTTGTCTTCTGTCAGGTAAGCCATCTGAGAGGCTGTGTCTAGTTTGGCTCCTAAGAAGATTATTTGCTGGGATGGCTGCAGTCTTGACTTTTGGAAGTTGACTGTGTATCCCAGAGCTTGAAGTAATCGTATGACATAATCCAGGTTTTTTGTCAACATCAATTTGTCGTCCGCTTGTATGAGGCAGTCGTCCAGGTACGGGTAAATTTGTATACCCTGGAGCCTGCAATGAGCAATTACTGAAGCCAGGCATTTTGTAAATACTCTGGGCGCAGTAGATAAGCCAAATGGCAATGCTGAGAATTGATAATGCTCTGGCCCTGCAAGAAATCTGCGGTATCTTCTGCAGCTGTGTCTGACAGGGACATGCAGGTATGCCTCCTTGAGGTCCAGAGTAATCAGCCACGACCCCTTGCCCAGCATGGGAAGGAGTTGCTGCAGAGTCAGCATTTTGAACTTTGGTACTATGAGAAAGGTGTTTAATGCGGACAAGTCCAGTATTGGTCTCCATTGAGATTTTTTTCTTGGAACAAGGAACAGTCTTGAGTAAAATCCCTGGTCTTGTTCTTGTTGTGGAACTCTTTCTATTGCTTTCATTCGAGTCAGCAGAGTGATTTGCTTGATAGCCTCTGCCCTCTGATTTTGTGGTAGGTTTGGCATGCCTTGTTTCCTTGGTAAGGTATGAAAATGAAACCTGTACCCTCGGTCTATAATGTCCAAAATCCATTTGTCCTTTGTCAGTCTGTGCCAGTTTTCTGCAAACAGAGATAATTTCCTGCCCAAGGGAGCTTCTAGTTGTTCCCAGGTAGGCGGTAGTAGAGGAAAGTCATTGAGTTTGTGGTTGTTGGGAAGGTGAAACCCCTGCGTCACTTCTTTGGTTTCCTGGCTGCCATTGTCGTCCCCTGTAGGGGCCTCTGTATTGGCCTCTTCCTCGGCCACGTCTGTTCTTACCCCTTTGAAACTTTTCTGGATTAGGAAAGGACCAGTTTTTTGAAGGCCAACTCCTACTGAATCTGGGAGGTTGAACCTGGAGGAAATCTTTCACAGTCTGAACTGATTTTGCTTTTTCTTCGATGGTCTTTAACACATCCTTAGCATTTGCACCAAAAAGCTTGTTCTTTTCCAAAGGTGCATCCAGAAGTTTTGCTTTTACATGATCTGGTAGGGGTTGATCTTTTAACCAAGCATGTCTACGAATCACTGCCCCTGTCATAGCTGCCCTACATGAAGCTTCCAGTGCATCATATCCACACTGCAGGAAGCGATTGCTTACTTGCTGAGAGTTATGTACAGCTTCCTGCAAAGTCTTCCTGTCTAAAGGATCAGGAGAAGCTAATGTTTTTTGTAAATCTTCTAAGAGATAATCCTGATATTGTAACATATGAAAAAGGCAATTTAAAGCTCTAATAGATAAGTTAGTGGATGTGTAAACCTTTTTGCCCCATCTCTCTAAAGACCTCGCTTCCCTGTTGGATGGCAAAGGATTTTTAGAGGTGGAGGCTGAAACTCCTTTAGGCCCCTGTGAAATAGTTTCCAAATCAGCAGTATGGGCCCTGAATAAATGGGAATGAGTTTCTGGGACCCTGTAATACCTGTCTGGCTTGGCTGGAGCAGGAGGAAGAGAATCAGGGGTAGCACTAGAGTCAGAATACAAATCATCCAGAAAATCAAGTACAGGAGGAATAGCTAAGGGCCTGTGCTGAGGCTTCTTAAGGAAAGTCCTCAGGCGTTTCCTAGAATCAGAATAATCCTGACCTTGCCACTTGAAATGTTCCCTCATGGTGTGCAGAACTTCCCCAAAAGAAATATCCTCAGGAGGGGTGGCCGAAGGGATGGAATCTTCTGCATCCGAGTCCTCATAGGTCTGGAAGAGCTCTTCCTGGCTATCAGAGTGGACAGAGCCCTCAGAATCTTCATCTGAAGGAGTAGGGTCAGAGGGTTCAACCCGGGGCCTTTTATCAGGAGGAGGCTGGGATGCTCTCTCAGGATGGGCCTGTGAACCTCTAATCATGGAAATTAAATCAGCAGCCATGGACATAATTTGTGTCTCCGGAGTCGGCTGAGGTAAGGATTTAGAAGTAACATGCTTTTTTTTGTTGGCTGCCTTAGCCCTAGTGTAGGCTTTAATAGACATGGCCATTGGAGGCCTGGCAGCTCCACGTGCAGGAGTGACCTTGTCTACAGCAATGGTCTCGGGCATTTCCTCGGTTTCGGTATCCGGAGGAAAATCTATAACTGGCGGAGTAATGTCTGGAATCAGAGTAGTTGGTAATGCGGTGTCTTCGGTTCGGAGCGGTGGAGAGACCGTCTCAGAGGGAACCGGAGCACTCATGCTAGGTTTTGGCATGGAGTCGGTGGTAGACGCGGGCCGAGGATGTCGGTCCCGGTCTTTTCGCTTTTTGAGGGTTTGCGATGTCGGAAGATCCGACGGCATGGTGTAAGCAAAATTATCGCCGAAAAAATCGTCAGCGAACTCCGCCCGGCGCCTGAGTGCGCTTGTTGAAGCGAGCACAGGCTACACAGGCTGAGACGTCGTGGTCTGGGCCCAGGTAAGGGAGGCAGTAAGAGTGGAAATCCTTATGAGGTATTTGTTTACCACAAGAAAGACAACTGTTAACTTTTTCAGTAATTTCTGACATCGGCTGAGGCAAGAAAAGGTCCCCAACGGGGTACTTAGCTTTTTTGATGACTTCGGTATCGTAGAATACAGGAGCTGACCGACCGGCACTTGCGAACTGCTTCTGCTTCGGGCACCGCGCGGCAAGAAAGACTGAAGAAAATGGCGTCGGCTGATGCTTATGTACTCCAGCCGCTCTGACGTCAGAGAAAAATGCGACATCAGCCGACGTCGGACCCAGACTTTGGAATCCGGCCGACCGAGGGCTGCCTGAGGCAGGACAACCCACATGTTATGACTGCAGTTGCATTCTTGAAGGACATTGCATGTTTAAAGAATGCATCAGCGAACATTCCTATATCAAAAAAGGAAGAAAATTGCTTTATTTAAGCATATATCGGCTTATCCAGGACACTGGTTCAAATTCATAGTTTTAGAAGGAGTTGTTGTCAATATTAGGGCCAGTCCATGGCCTCTGTTACTTGGAGAGAAAAAAAAAAAAAAAGAATATTGGAAGTTGTGCTTGAAAGCAAAGTCCAGTTTGAATGAATACTGCTGTATCATTTGTCTTTTAAAATTAAAGGTGCTATCAAGATAAAGTACTCTAATATATTAACAGATGACTTTTAATTGCTGACACTTTGCAAACGTGTTTTTTTAAATTTTGTAAAGCACCACCATTTTAGTTGATTTACAACCACTGGTATTTCTTACTCCAGTGGTTTATATATATTTTTTTCATTTTAAAGTTCATATTTTATATCTCCATTGAGTAATTTGAAATTAGTCTGTTTCTTTAAACGTGAGAGAGCAAGAATGACTTTTAATCACGTGATGTCTGGATAGTTATTTAATCTTTGTAATTGGTAAGAACACTATCTGATGAAGTCCTGTAGGTCACCAATCAAAGCTCTAATATTCATTAAAGAATAATATGGTAGCAGCTTTTGAAATGGTTTTTGGGGTTCTCCAGAGTTTTATTTTTACAGTTTGCTCCATGCATTTTCTTTTGCAATAAACATTATGGTGGGAGGATTCAGTTTCAAAAAGCTGTGTCCGAACAGAGGAATCAGGCAGGGTGTACTGATTTCCTGTTATATGCTTAGAGACATTAGCAAAGAAAATAAAACACAAATTGATATAACCAAAATAGTACTCAAAAAGAAGGTAGCATTTGCAAATTTTCTGTACTACATAAATCAGGAAAACGACATGTCAGTACTGTAGAACTTTCTAAGACAATTTCAAGCCTTTTTGGGATGTAAAATAAATTAAGATAAAATGCAGGCTACAGCAGAAAACTATCTACAAACATTAACTGGTTCAGCAATATCCCTATTTATTGTAACATAATGAAGTATTTACACATATGCATTAATAAAGAATTAGGTTGGGCAGTGAAGGATATGTGGGAAGAGACCAAATACAACCAGGAAACGCTTGATAATGGAAATGGATTATAAGATACACATAGGGAAAATGTTTTAGTTTGTTTCGTCTCATATGTATACAAGTAAGGCAAATATTTTTATCAGCCAGAGAAGACGTTGTGGATTATAATGAAGAGTTTTAAGAATTCACTTGGTGGGGGGGTCCCCACTAGGCTAGTAGCCTCTTTTAGGGGAAACCCCAGGTTTTATTTATACTATCAGAAATTTGTCCAGGGCATCAGGAAACTTCCCCTAGTCTTTTTGACAACTGCTGTGGGATCTTTTACATCCACCTGAGCTACCAGCTGCTCAAGCAGATGGGGCGCCTTGGTTTAACAGGGTGCAACACTCCCGTTATGCAGCACTGCAGTTACAGCAATGGATCTACCTGGTGCGGCAACAGAACTCTCAGCCTTCTACACCAAAGGTAAGTGTGTTACATGTAGCGCCACTGACAGTCCATATGCATTATGTTCATAAAGTACCAGACAATATTCTAAGAATTGGGGACTTGCAAGATGGCAGCACATAAACAGGTATATTACATTTGAGCTTTGCCAGACTGAAAACTTCAATTGTGAAAAAAAGCCCTTAAAGCAATCAAACTTGATAAAATTCAGTTACTGGCTTGTTAGTACACCGAGTGGATGCCATTAAAGAAGAACTCTGGAGAAAGTAACAGAAAAAAAAAACAAAAAGATAAGAAAACTGACTAGGAATAATTTTGCAACTGCTCAGCAAAAAAGCAGGAGGTGGCTTCTAGTAATACAGATGAAGAAATAAAACAAATGATTTTAGAGCTGCTAAAAATAAGTGATACACTACAAATATACACAGCCGAAAAAAACACTGAAAAGAACAGAAACTAACTAGCTATTCAGAAGAGCTGATAAAACTGCTGAAATGAAAAGGCTGACTGGCATGAGGATTAGAAGAGCCAGTTCAAATAAAGATAGAAGAATGAGAAGGAAGCATGTGCAGAGAAAATCTGATATTTTCAGCTATACCAGAGAAACTGGAAGGAACAGACTACTTCATGAAAGCTCAAATAAGTAACTGGACTGGTGTTTTACAGCAGGGCATATCACATGTAAGCACCGAAAAGTACAGTTGTGTACCTACCATAAATGTAGATGTTAGAGTGTATTCACTGTTGCAGCCATTACTCTTGGGTTATCCTGCTGGCAGGCTACCTGCAGTCGGCCTGAATTCCAAAGTCTAGGTCCGGTGTCGGTTGCTGTCGCCTCTTCCCTGAAGTCAGTGCGCCAGGGGTATAAAAAATGCAGTAGACGCCATTTTCTTCAATTTTTCTTGCCTCAGATGTCAGGTGCCCCCAAAATGGTAGGCTAAAAAATTAAGCCAATAATTATACATGCAGTGAAATAAACATTTCCTTCATCTACAAGCAAATACACCACATAGGTTGTATAAGATAGAGAAGTATAGGTAAGTCCCAGCAAAGAAAAGGGGGATGGTGGGTGGGCAACCTGGACTGCAACAGTGAATACACTCGAACATCTACATTTATAGTAGGTACACAACAGTACTATGTTCATAGTGCTTCACTGTTGGTCATTACACTTGGGTTGAATCCCAAAGCTGAGGTTGGGCGGCTGGTCTAAATAGGATTAGGAGAGGCTATAAGGTCTTGCAGAACTGCAGTGGCGAAGCCTGCTCTGGATTTAGAGTAGAGAGGTAAACGGTAGTGCTTTGTAAAAGTGTGCACTGAAATCCAAGTTGCAGCCTCTAAAATGTCTTTGGTTGGTAATTCTCTGAGGAAAGGCTGCTGAAGTGGCTGCTGCCCTGGTAGAATGAGTCCTAATGCCCTTGGGCACTGATTTGCCATGTTGTGAGTAACAGAAACAAATGCAGTGGCCTATCCATTTTGAAATAGTCTGTTTTGAGATGGGCTTTCCTTGAGATCCTGCAGCATATGCCACTAAAAGTTGCTCAGTTTTTCTGAAAGCTTTAGTTCTGTCCAAGTAGAAGCGTAGTTGTCTGTGTATGTCCAAGGAATGCAGAAGTTTCTCACCCTTATTCTGTGGGTTTGGATAAAAGGTAGGCAAATTAATGGTTTGGTTAAGGGCCACACTGAACACTACCTTAGGCATAAATGTTGGGTTCGTTCTTAGAGAAACCCTGTCTGGATGAAAAATGATGAAAGGTTCCACAGCCATGAGTGCCTGTAACTCTGAAACTCATCTTGCAGAAGTTATTGCTAGGAGCAGAGCTGTTTTCCAAGATAAAAACTTTATCAGCTGTATTGGCTGGCTCAAAAGGCGGCAGTGTGAGTTTTTCCAAGATATAATTGAGGTCCATTGCAGGTACTGGGGCTCTCCTTGGAGGTCTTATGTTTTTGGCTCTTCTGAGGTACTGCCTTAGCAATGGATGGGAAAAAAATAAAAGGTTCCGTATTGTAATGAGCTGAAATGGCAGACGCATTATTTTTAATTGATGAAAAGGATAGGCCTTTGTCCAGCATCTCAATTAGGTATTGTAAAATCTGAGGAATATTTGGTACAGATGTGTCAATTCCTTGTGCCTGGCTCCAAGCACAGAATCTTTTCCATTTTTCTGCATAAGATTTTCTGGTACTGGGCCTCCTGGCCTCCAAAATAACATCCATCATAGAGAGAGGTGTTTTGAATGGTTACATTATCCGCCATGCTGCCAGATTTAGGGTCCTGAGTTGGCTGTGCAGAATCTGATTGTTTCGCTGGGTCAGTAAGTGAGGAATTAGAGGCAATGTCCAGGCTGGGCCTTGAAACAAGCTTTTTAGGATTGGGTACCAGTGCTGGCGTGGCCAGTCTGGGGCAATCAGAATCATTCTTGGCTTCTCTTGTCTGACCTTTAGGAGTACCTTAGGGAGGAGAGGCAGAGGAGAAAAGGCATATACTGCTAGACTTTTCCAGCTGAATGACAGAGCATCCAGTTTCCATGCTTGCTTGTGATAAGTTCTTGTGCAGAATTTCTGCAGTTGGCAGTTGTGAGGGGAGGCAAACAGATCTATGTCTGGGCATCCCCATTCCTTTATAATGCTGAAGACTTGTGGCTCCAGTCTCCACACGTGGGGATCCGTGGTGTTTCTGCTTAGTTCGTCTGCCAGAGTATTGTTCTTTCCTGGCAGGAATTGTGCTTGCAGGTGTACTTGATAAGTCAATGCTGTGTCCCACAAAGTCATGGCTGGTCTGCAGAGGGGGTAGGAATGTGTGCCTCCCTGCTTGTTTATGTACCACATGACTGTAGTATTGTCCGTCCTTATCAGTAGTTGTCCTGGATGGAGTAGATCTTTGAAAGCTGTCAGGGCATTCTGACAGCTAGCATCTCTTTTTGATTGACATGTAGATGCATTTGGCTTGTGGACCATGTGCCCTGAATACATATTCCTGCCATGTGTGCTCCCCAGGCATAATCTGATGCATCTGTTGTTATTGACTGCCTGGCTGTGAGTAGAGTGAATGACTGTCCCTTGTTGATGTGACAGGCATGTGCCCACCATCGAAACTCCTGCTGCAGGCAAGGAATGAGGGTAATTAATGCTTCCAGGCTGTGACAATGTTGACTCCAGACACTTTTTAGGTACCATTGAAGTTTCCTCATATGCAGTCTGGCATATGGAATTAGCAGAATGCAGGATGCCATGAAGCCCAAAGCCTGCAGACTCTTTCTTGCAGATAACTGGGGGTCTTTGCTGCCAACATTTAGTAAGAAGTTAGTTGCCTTTGTCTGGCGTGAGATAAGCCATCTGGGCAGTTGTATTTAAGCTTGCACCCAGGAATATTATCTGTTGGGAGGGTACTAGTTTTAATTTCTTTTCGTTTACTGCGTACCCTAGGCAAATTAATAATCTTTTTACGAATGCCAGATGCTTTAGTAGAGTGTTCCCTGTTCTCTGCTTGTATAAGGCAGTCGTCCAAGTAAGGATATATTTGAATTCCTCTTTGTCTGCAAAATGCAATTACTGGTGCCAGGCATTTTGTGAAGACCCTGGGCGCAGTAGATAAGGCAAAGGGCAGTGCAGAGAATTGGTAGTGCATTCAGCCAGCTATGAATCTGAGGCATCTTCTGCAAGACTGTCTGACTGGGATATGCAGGTATGCCTCTTTTAGGTCCAAAGTTACAAGCCAAGCCTTCTTGCCCAGCATGGGCAGAAGCTGCTGCAGAGTTAACATTTTGAATTTTGGAACGTCCAGAAATGTGTTTAGAATAGACAGGTCCAGTATTGGTCTCCAGGCTTTGTCCTTTCTGGGGACCAGGAAAAGTCTTGAGTAAAATCCTTGTCCCTGCTCTTGCTGCGGTACTTGCTGAATGGCCCTCATGTTCATAAGGAATGAAACTTGTTTTTGCGCCTCTGCCCATTGATTGTGTGGCAGGTTTGGCATACCTTTTGCCTTTGGCAGCGTGTGAAAGTGGAACCTGTAAGCCCTGGGACACTATATATTCAATACCCATTTGTCCTGGGTGATCATGTGCCAATTTTGAGAGAAAAGTGCTAGTTTTCCCCCTAAGGAGGGTGCAAGAAGATAAGTGCTTGGTGCTGGCAGAGGCAAGTCATTGGGACCATTTCCTGTATGGCTGTGCTTTGTCTCCCACTTTTGGAGGTAGAAGCACCCCACTGTTTAGGCCTGTATGAGCCCTGCGGCTGGGATCTGCTTCTGGGACGTCTATATCTGCCTCTTTGTGGCCTTTCCAACACGGGAAAGGACCAATTCTTTGTAGGCCAGTTCCTGCTAAATCTTGGTGGCTGAACCTGTAAAAAATCCTTCAGTGTTTGCATAGATTTCGCTTTGTCCTCCATTTTCTTCAAAACCTCCTCTGCTTTAACACCAAATAAAGTATCATGCTGTAATGGAGCATCTAATAATTTTGCTTTAACATGATCAGGCAGATTGTGTTCCTTTAACCAAGCATGCCTCCTAATGACAGAACCTGTAACTGTGGCCCTGCAGGAGGCCTCCAGAGAATCAAAACCACATTGCAATGTATGCTTTCCCACTTGTTCAGTTGCATGCAATAAATAGGTTCATAGGACAATACTAGGCTACTGGCCTGTAGGCCCTTATAAGCCTAGCTAAGAATTTCACCCATGTTCCCATAAAGTCAGCACATGTTTTCCCTGTCCAGCAGAGACAGGTGGGATCCCAGGGACATATTTTCCGTTTCACATCCAGTTGTCCAGGTTCCTCTTAAAGAGGGGTAGTAAGGTACGCTACTTGACATGAAGAGGGAGTCTATTCCACAGATGGGGTGTCGCTGGGACACAAATCTATCCCGCTGTACAGATCAGCAACATCTCGGGTACTGTTTATGGACTTCTTAAAAGAAGACTACAGTTGCAACTGTGCTCCCTTAGCCCTACCAGCTTTAAGACTTAGAACTCTTAACCTGGGATAAAGAGCACAACATAACCGTCTGCAACCCATCTGGATCCTGCATTTCCTTATTTTCTGCACAATCAGAATTGGCCAACATTTTCTGTTTTAACAGAGACATTAAGTATTGCTGATATTTAATCATATGAAATTGACAATTTAAAGCCCTCACAGACAAAGTAGCAAAAGTGTAAACCTTTTTCCCCCCAACTTTCTAGTGCCCTTGAATCCCTTCAGAAGGGTAGGGTTTTTTGCAGTAGCTGCCTTAACCTCTGAGAAATAGTTTCTGGGTCAGCAGCAGGGTTTTTATAAATAACTTTATGTGAATCTGGAACCCTGTAGTATATGTCTGGTTTAACAGGAACTGGAGGTAAGGAGTCTGGAGAAAGGCCAGCTCTTAAAATACATCTTCTACAATGTCTAGCACAGGAGGAATAGCAAGAGGCCTGTGCTGAGTAAGTAAAAGAAAATCTCTAAGCCTTTTCTTTGATTCTGAGTAATCTTGGCTCTCCCAGTGGAAGTGCTCCCTCATGGTATGCAGGGTTTCCCCAAAAGAATAATCCTCAGGAGGAGAGGCTAAAGGAATGGATTTTTCAGCATCAGAATCCTCATAGGGAGGAAGAGAGTATTCCTGTACAGAAGAAGAGTCAGAGGAAATGTAAACCTGATCTGAAGAGTCATAGTCTGTCTCCTGCCTAGGCCTCTTATCAGGAGGGGGATGGGAACCCCTGATCAAGGTAATAAGGTCTTCCGCCATTTTGAGCATCTGTTTCTTAGGCATGGAAGTTTGTCCTGGAGAATGCTGTGCTTGTTTCTTTGTCTTTAAAGCTGCTTTAGTCTTTGCTTTAGAAGCTGAAGTAAGCTTTACATATAGCTGTGTAGGTCTGAAAACACCCTCAGAAGCCGATGCCTGCTCAGCGGCTCCGGACCCATCTGAGGGAATGATATCAGTGTGTCCAATACCTTGAGTATCCAGAGGCCTAGCTGGCTCCACGTGGGAGTCGTCAGCGGCCTGTGGCTCTGAGGTAGCGGGCGTCAGGGGCTGCGAAAGCACCTCACTGAGAACCGGCAACTGGCTTAGCGGAAGCCTTGTCGTCGGTTTTGGATCTCTGATGCCTGTCCTCCTCTTTTTCCTTGCGTTTTTTAGAAACTCTGGTCGTTGTCTGTTCCGACGGCATTATATAATTGAATTTTCGGCCAAAATAATGAAAATCAAAATCAAGTCAACGTTTAATAGTGCGCTGGTTGAATCTAGCACAAAACCGACAGCTAGCAACGTTATGATCAGGGCCTAGGCGAGGAATACAGTAAGAATGAAAATCCTTATGAGGTATTTGTTTCCCCACAAGAAATACAATTGTTAACTTTTTCTGACATTGGTCTGGAGCAAGAAAAAAAATTTCCCCAACGGGGTACTTAGCTTTAATGAAGACTTCGGATTTGAAATTAGTCTGTGAAAATCTCAGGAGTCGGCCGTCCGGCACTTGCGGACTGCTTTTGCTTCGAGCACCGCTCGGCAAGAAAGACTGAAGAAAATGGTGTCGGCTGCATATTTTATTCCCCTGGCGCACTGACGTCAGGGAAGAGGCGACAGGAACAGACGCCAGACCTAGACTTTGGAATTCAGGCCGACTGTGGGTAGCCTGCCAGCAGGATAACCAGAGAGTAATGACTGCAACAGTGAAACACTATGAACATCTGGCCAAAGAAAGCAGTTAAGACCTATACAAGTAATAATGCAATCCTACCACAACAAAAGACTGCACAAGGAAAAAACTGATAGCAAGGAAAAGTTTTAGAAATTGGAGACAACACAGTGCTGATGGAAAATGATTATTCATTGTACAAAAAGCAGAAGAGAGGTTTATCCCAGCAATCTGTGAATGTTGTGAAATTAAAGCTGTTACATCCAGCTGCCTTCAAAATATTTTTTCCAGGAGAATCAAAGACATTTTTGGACACAGAAAAGTCTAAGAAATGTTTAGACACCAAACAGTGAGCCAAGCAAGCAGAAGGGGAAGCTGCCTCTCATTCTTCTGACAATAAGAAAGCCCACTGAGAGACTATGCCAGTGAAACATATTTCTTTGTTCCAAAAGTAAATGTTTACGCAACAAAAAAATCAAGCACAGGAGCTGACTACAAGAATAAGGAGCACTATGGAAATGAACCAGCGACTACTGTTGGGAGATGAAGATGATCAGCAAGAAGAGTGGAAAACTGTAAAATCAGAGAATAAGTGGGGGACTGTAAACTGTCAATACCATTAGATACATGACTAGACGTTAAATGTGGCTTTGCAAGACATGGCTGAGGAAGACTGGAATTTTAACTATGGTAAAATGGTGGGTGAAATGTAAAGTATATATCCCACTTTATATTACAGTTCAGGACAACACCAAAGGGACTGAAGTAGTAACTAACAGTTTTTGGTTTTATTAACATCTGTATAAAACTTTGTATAAGGATTTTATTATATAAATTGCATATGAAATTATAAAGTAATTGGGTAGGGTATAGCCAGGTGTATTTCAAAAATTTGAGGTATGGGAAGTCTTATAAGTGATTGCTGCATATGTCAGAGATATCAAACAAAAAAGTTATTTTTTTCATGGTTATAATGCATGCAAGCTTTTCACTTTGGATTGGTGAGAGAGGTTGGACCAAAGCAATTTACAGTTAAAATAATTCTTGAGCTGCTGAGTTGGGGGATATAGAAGTGCAGCAAATATATTTTATGCAGGATTAAGATAATAATCTCAAGTTTTTACAAGTTTTACAGAGATGGATACCTATATTAATGTCTTATTTAAAACACAGGCACATTTAAGCTAAACGTTTTTGAAAAAATAAGACAAAATGATAAAATGCATGCTATCTAGTAGTTTTACTGTACTTGTGTCATTATTTTTGTCCATCAGTAAATGCGCTCAGTGGGAAACCAGGTACACATACAAGCAACTAACCAATGAAAAGTTTGTACAGCGAGTTCAGAGTGAAATGTACAAATATGCTTTCATACATATGCAGAGTTACTAGCTTTTTTTTCTATTGCTTACTACTTTTACTTGGAAATGAGACGTCTGACCTCTGGGATGAGAGAAGAGTAATTACATTTAAAGGCACACTGGCAAGCAGTACAGTGAAAAACAAATGAAGTTTGAAATTGAGCAGCCTTAATTCAATGCATTTAATTCAACAGTACACAGTTTCATTTTTTTTTTAACAGTTGAAAGAGCACATTTTCTTCAGACTGGAAGTTAACGCTTATTGAAAGCATGCAGACTGTTTTTCACATTTGGGATTGAAAACCACAAACAAAAGTCCCAAGTGGATGCAGTAGTATAATAAAACCACAAAACAAAAACCACCAAGTAGGCAGAATAAGGTCACCCATATCTTAGTTCTAAGGTTAAAGGGATGCACCAATGTGGTCCTTGCCATGTTTGTAAATACATTTTGGAGGGGCCTTTTGTTGAATTACCTCATTTGAGCAAAACTATTCCTATTGATGGAGTCTATAATTGTATGACACAAGGGATAGTATACATAGCTGCATGTTCCTTTTGTTTTGAATTTTATATAGGGGGATCTCTACTAGATCTTTAAATAAAAGAATTAAGGAACATCTCTACTGTATCAAGACAAAAAAAATTCTAAAAATGCATTGTATAAACATACTTTGAACTGTAGTGAACACAATGTTTATTTTCTATTTTAAGAAAAAGTACCAAAGAGTTTGAGATGGGGTTGTTTTAAGGATAAGGTTGAACAGAGGGAAACTGTTTGGCAACTTAGGCTAGGGGCTGATAAACAGCATGTGATGAATGACACTATTAATATCAAATGCTTTTTTTAAAAGACAGGAGGTTAAGACTGCAGAAAAATAATTAGAATATATACAAGCAGGTTATGTCATTTTTGTATAAAATTTTTATATTTTGCTGGATTTTTGTCTTACATTGGTATTTTTACCATTTGTATTTATGTCTGTTCCTTTAACAAGTCAAGTATTTAATTGATTGATTTCTAATTGGTTTATGCTGTTTTTGAAGGTACACAAACTGAGATTTTTTATGGAAATTGATTCTGATGAAGTCGCTTTGAGACAAAACCGACATTACAGCAGTTTTTCGCTAAGAGTGGTATTTGCTTCCTGGTGATCTTATTCTGCCTGCTTGGTGGGTTTTGTTTTATGTTTGGGATGGAATAGAGATGAGAAAAGACAGCAATCAGTGTAAGCAGGAACACAGGATCTAACCTGCTTATGCATGGATAACCTTAATTTTAGAATAGGTAATGCCTGTGGGTGCAGTCACTGATTTAGAGCAACTGCTCCTTTCTGGAGGGGTAAACCAGCATTTTTTGAAAACATAAATAATTGTGTGTTGGTTTGAAGTTAAAAGGGTATGGGGGATTCTAAAAACCCATTTAGTTTTTTTATTTGATAATTTACACCGAAGCAAAACATCTGGAAAATGTGACACATTCAAATGTAGGTTACAAGACGCAAATACGTAGCAGTTTAGAATGCCACACAGTGAGTGCATGTAAGCTAAATGCTTGCTGTTAAACAGAGCCGGATCATGGTCAAATAGGCCCCCAGAGTAATGGACCACACCACACCTCTCCTCACAACCATTCCAGTATCCTGTTACTTGGCTGTCTCTCCCCAGTTATCACAAACACTACATACAATTTTCTTATTTACTTTTACAATGCTTACAGACATTTAATTTTTAAACCTTTATTTCAAATTTTACAGCTCAAACACTGATGGCGTTTTACTAATGAAAGCAAAACAAAGTCATCTCATGTTGAAAACATACTTAGCATGATTAACAGTAAACTTCTCTTCTCTTGATACTCACATTCACTAAAAATGCATCTGGCCAGTGGCAGATTGTGTGTACATTTACATCCACAAACATCTCCAAAACCTAGCACAATTACTCCGTTAACTACATCTTTCCCAGATGATGGTGTCAAAAAATTAATACGAATGACCAATGTCACATATTTCAAATTTGTTTCACACACACAGTAGCCAAAGTATTCCAGCTTAATTCTCGCTCACACACAGACACGTTTTTGCAAAGCCAGACTGTTTAAAAGTGGCCACATAAAAGCATAAGGTACTTTCTTCCACAAAGAGCCCCCCACTCCATCAGCAGTTATAACTACTTTGTTGACTGGGTACACCCACTGTTAAGAAATTACATGTACTTTATTACCAGCTTCGGAAGAACTACATGTAATTCTATTAAGATCACTAGCATCATACCATAAAATCCAGTGAAGTGTAGCACATTTTTAATAGAAAGGTATTTAGAAGAGCATAAGAAATATTAACCACTTAACATATGTTAAATCGGGTCTATATTATAAGATCAACGTTTGAAAACATCAAACATATGGTCTATGTATTCAAACAACGACCTTATAAAAACAAAAACAAAAAAAAAATGAAAAAAGTACCATAATGGGGTTTAAGCAGGGGGGCAAGCCCCCCTCCACCCATCACACCCCCCGCTACTTAAATATACCAATTCCGAGACCACACTACATTGCAGTGAATGGAAATCTCCCCTTAAAGACATTTCCGTTTACATGGTCGAGATTTTGAGCGTTCGATATTCTCGTGTCGACAATGTCAGATTCAACATTGTTGGGTTTCGAGAATATAATATAGACCTGTTAAATCAATATACACCAACTTTGCAAAAGTAAAAGTCATCTGAATAATATCACATTAAACAGAGCTACTACTAATGCAGAGGTTGCGACTGGCAAACAACTTCACATTTAAGCACTTCAATAAATGCAGTGTCTGCTGCCCTTAAAGAATAAATTGTCTGTACTGCATTAAAAAACAGTGTACCAGTGATATTGCCCAACAGTTCCTGAACTAGATCAGCTACGCAACAAGAAATTTCTGGCAAACAACAGGTTCATGGTTGCTAGATACGCAGTTTCAGAGATTATTAAGGAGTCTAGCACAAATTCCCCTTTGCTCCAAAGCACTGTCTGGTTAAATGACTTGGAGTCACATGGGAGGTAAATGAAGGTGGAAAGATTCAAACTCTACAGCCTTGTAACAAGCAGCAGCTCATTAACAAGTCAGAGATTTAGTTCTCTGTACTAACTGACACAGTAAGAAGTCTTTAACAAAATGAAGAAATCCTTTCAATATTGGTCTTGTAGAGAAGACTGTACCACAACAATATGCAACAATGGCTACATAAGCAATGCTGAAGGTCAGATAGTTCTGATCACTGCTAAATAACGTACACTTTAGGACCTGACAAATGTAAAACCCTTTACATTTGCTGGAGGCTCTAAAGAAGGTACTGCAAAAATATATTACTAAAATGCAACATGTTTAAATGTATAATGCAACTCAGGCCTACTAATGAATTAATTCATTCCTTAGTGCAGTGAATAAAGCAAAGCAATTACAGACAATATAAATGCCGTAGCTTTTGTTAAACAGCCCACAACTCATACAAATCAGAAATAATACTTCATACGGCGGTCAGACGCTGTCCGGTTAGATTCTCAGCTAGAGCGTTTTCTGCGTGGAGACATGCGTCAATGGGCGTACCTTCGTTGAAGGTTGTGCGTCAGGGCTGGTAACGGCACGTAAAAATCAACTACCAATCATTAGCGGACCGGAGTTCCGCTGTGGCAACCCCCAACTGGGAAAAGCCGAAAGACACAACAACGGTATACATTTTTCTTTATTTTATTTATTTTTTTTGGGGGGGGGGGGGGATACCAGCTAAGATGATACCTACATCTTATTTTTGACCTGCCTATGTCTTCTCTGGCAGACTGCTACCTTTTTAAGTGGTTTAGAGTAGACACATGCATGGGTCTTCGCAGTTGGAATAAGGCTCTTACCCGCTAAACCCAAGGTACAGGGCTTGGCTCTGACAAGTCTCCATAAGTGGGGCAAAAAGTTTTTTGTTTTTTTTTTTTGTACACGTGCACAGTGCAATAACCCCCAGTAAACCAAAGCACTCCACACACTTGAGTAGACTCAATAAAAGCAAACTCTTGAGCACTAAGTCTAGTCACCTGCTGTTAGTTTTGTTTCTCTTTCTAAACCTCACACCTGTGCATGCTCCTATTTCAATGGCTGAAAGCAAGCAGCAGGATGTGAGCAAAGCAAGAAACTGCTTAAAGTGAGAGTACACAGTCACAGGATTTTTTTTTTTTAATTCTTAAAGCAACAGTACACGATTGCTCAAAAAAAGAAAATGTTTCCTTTTCTTTTTAATTAAATGTTGTGGCTGAGGCCCTAGGCTACTGCCAAGGTCACCTACTGCTAGATCCGTTCTTGCTATGTGCAATAGGGGTGAGAAAATTTCCTATCAAAATGACTACTCTGTCCATACTGTCATTGAAAGTAAATGGCTTTACAGGTGTAGACAAAACCATCACAAATATTGAATTATATAAAAAAATAAAGCGTGCAGACAGCAGCGTTGCACAGGAAACATTGGGATAGAAATCAGTATGAGAGTTTGTCAAAAAGTATTTTGTGATGGACATTCAAAATATCAAGGACAAAAGAAAAGGACAGTGGTAATATCAGTTGCTAAAGGGGCTTCAAGAATTATAAAAGAGGAGAAAAAAAAGGCAATGTCAAAATTGTGGAAGTGAGGGGTACCTGACAGGAGAGGACGACTGAGCTGGCACGTATTTAATATTCTACATAAAACTACTCTTAAGAACTTAAATTTGGGGAGTAATGAGCTTTCATTTGGGAATTTTTTTATAGGTGGTGGCAAGAACTTGATTTTTAAGTGGGAGGCTCTAGAATGAAAAGACACATTAGTAGCCATGGCGCTAGTAGAATGAGCCTTTAGTCTGGAAGGTAATGATAGTTTACTCTGATGACAGATGAAGGTAATGACGTTTCTAAGCCAGGAGGATAGTCTCATTTTGGAGACAGGTTTACCCAGACTGGGTCCCACAAAGGCCACAAACAATTGATCCATTTTCCTGAAAGATTTAGTCCTGTACAAATAAAAACGAAGCTGCCTATGAACATAAAGGGTGTGCAAAAGACACTCCCCTCTGTTTGAATGTTGAGGGAAGTCAACAGGTCAACAGATTGGTTAACTGAAAAAACAGAAATTACCTTGGGCAAGAAGGGTCAGTATGAAGGGACACTTTATCCCTGTGGAAGTTCGAGTAAGGTTTCTTGACACTCGAGGCCTGCAACTCGGATACTCTTCTCGCTGAGGTAAGGGCTACTAGAAGTAGAGTCTTCCATGACAAAAAATTTAATATCACATAAATCAGAAGGTTCGAAAAGGAGGGTTTGTTAATGACTGAAGTACCAAAAAGTCCTAGGGTTCTATGGGGGGCTTGACAGGAGGTTTAACGTGTAATACTCCCTTCAAAAAGGTTTTGCACATACAGTGTGACATAACAGAAGAATCATCAAATACATTATGAAAATTTGCGATATCTGCTAAATGTACAGTAACTGTCGATGCTGAGGCTCCTGCATTTAGAAGAGAAGTCTGGTACTGTAGGATCTTCTGAATAGGCATAGAGAAAGGGTCTATGTCCTGATCTTTGGCCCAAGCAGTGAACCTAGTCCATTTACTAGAATAAATTTTTCTGGTGGAAGGTTTGTGAGAAACCAGAAGAATCTCACGGGCGGGAGATGAGATATCAGGCAGCCTGGCAATCATCAAAAGTGGAGAAATCCAGCTGTGAGCTTGAGGCTGTGGAGATTGGGGTGAATCAGTCCCTAAGGATGAGACAGTAGACCTTGAGATTGATCAAGAATCCACAGGCTGTGAATCAGATGAGGCCATAGGAAAGGAAACCAGACTTCACGGGACCAATAAGGGGCAATGAGGATCACTTTGCCTCCCAACCTCTGAGCTTTTTGGAGGAATGAGGGGAAACAAGGGAAAGGCATGCAGTAGACTCGGGGGCCGAGCGTGCGTTAGAGTGTCCCTCGGTGACTCCCCCTTAAGGAGGGATCAGGGCAAAGTAGCTTCTGCATTTGTTTAGTGGGGAAGCTAACAGATCGCAAGAAGGCCTGTCCCAGTAGAGGAAGATCTGATCCGCTATTACAGGACTGAGGGACCACTCGTGAGCCATCAGGATGTTCCTACTCAGATTGTCTGCAATAAGGTTGGAACTCCCGGGAATGTGCGCTGCTATAAGAAAGTGGTTGGAAGCTATCGCCCAGTGCCAAATACTCATAGCTTCCTGACACGGGGTAAGACCTGGTTCCGCCTTGTTTGTTGATAAACCAGACAACAGACATGTTGACCGACTGAACTGCAATGGTCCCGGAAGAGAGGGATGTATGGAACACTTGCAACGCTAAGAGAACTGCCCTCAATTGCAGGACATTTATGTGCAAATTGGCCTTCATGGGGGACCAGGTGCCTTGGACCGTCTTTCCCTGGAAATGCCCCCCCCCCCCAGCCTAACAGGGAATCATCCGTGGTCACGGTGGCCCTGGGATGGAGGAGACAGAACGGTAGACACCAAAGATTTCATTCTGGCTTCATCCACCATAGCATTTCTTTCTTGAAAAGGTTTGTAAGGCGTATCATGTGGATGAGTGGACAGGTTAAGATCGATCATTGCAAAGAAAGGGGCCACTGTAATATTCTCATGTGCAACCTCGCCAGTGGTACTAGGGTAATGGCAGCTGCCATAGAGCCTAAGAGCTGCAGTACAAGGCATTCTGGTACAAAGGTCTGTGGAAGGAGGGCTTGGATCTGGTGTCTTATTTTTGAGAACATGTGAGGAGAGAAGGAAGATTGTCAGGATGTTGTGTCAAAGACCGCTCCAATAAATTCCAGTGTTTTTGTTGGGAACATTTGAGAGTTGTCCTTGTTGATAGTAGTCCCGAAGCGGAGAGCGAGGCCTTGACTATAGGAGGCTGCAGGTTAGAAGATTCCTGGTCGAGGCAGTAAGGAGCCAATCGTCTAGATACCGAAACAACTGGAATCCTTGTAGTCGAAGATGAGCTACTACCACTGCCACACATTTGGAGAACACTCGGGGGGGGGGGGGGCTGTCGAGAGATCAAATGGTAGTACCCTAAACTGGTAGTGATTGGTTTCCAGCCGTAAGAGGAGAAAACTCCGGGAGCACTGATCCATCTTTATGTGGTAATACGCATCCTGGAGATCTATAGAGCACATCCAGTTTTCTTTCCCTAGAAAAGGAAGACTGCACTGTACTGTGACCATCTGGAATTTTTGAGGTTTCACAAATTTGTTCAATAGGCTGAAATCCAGGATTGGTCTCCAGTCCCCAGTCTTGTTTGGCTCTAAAAAGAACCTAGAGTAAAACCTGGATCCTCTCTGGTCTGGTGGGACTGGTTGGATGACTCTTTCTTAGCAGCTTTTCTATCTCTAAGGCTGGGAGTTAAATCGAATGGGATATGGTAGCCTCTGGATATTATTCTCTACACCCAAACATCTGTAGTAGTAAGTTGCCTGGCTGGTAGGTGCAGAGAAAAACAACCCTAGACTGCTTCCAGAGGAAAGCACTCGGGGCTGCTGTTTAGGAGAGCTGGTAGGATCGGCCGGAGAAGGCATCTCTAGCGCCCTGGTTACGCAGAACCTCTCTGCCCCAAAAGGGACATCTTCCAGATGAGTTGCCCCCTCTGCCCCAGGGGGATTGCTCATCATGAGTGTCACAAAAAGATCCTTGGGACGTTTTAAACCACAATTTCCCTCCTCTCTGGTACCCTGGGGGGGGGTGAAAAACATATGCCCACAGCAGACAAGTTATTTCCATCCTTCTCGCTTCGTACTTTGGGATCAAAAGGGACAGATTTGTCAACAGGCACGTTGAATGAGGAAGATTTAAAGGGGTCTGCGAAATCACAAAAGCATCCAAGCATGACGTCTCACGACAATGCCTGATGCGGCCACTCGAGCTGCCCTCTCAGTGGTGTGTTATATTAAAAACACATCGAGGAGTTCGACACAGATAATAGGGTAGCTAGCTGCAAGGCGACTGTCACACACACCTCATCAGGCAGTAACCCCGCCAAAGAGGTAGACATTTCAGAAATTAGGTCTCTCTGGAGGAGATGAAATGTGCCAGATAGTTCAGCGACTGAATGCAAAGGTCGTTGAAGCATAGGTCCGTTTCCCCAGTCTGTCCATGGCCCGAGACTCCCTGTTTGGAGGATGGACAGAACTACTAGCCTCTGCCAGTTCCCTCTTGGTGGCCGCCGCCACGACCATGGAATCAACAGTCAACTGCTTGGACCATTTGGGCTGGTCTTAGGGGGAGGATAAAACTCTATCCGGCCTACAGGGGACAGGTTCTACATTGTGCAGCATGCCTGGAAGGCCCCGAACAATCAGCTTTACAAGTTCATCCGCAGGTGGGGTCACCCAGGAAGTAGATGGCCAGGCATGAAAGGCCTGCAAGAACAGATTCCTCCAAAGGGTTAGAGGACTTCCAGTCTCCCCTCTGCTTGAAGATTTCGAAAATGGCTCCAAATGAGACGTCATCTGGGTAAGACCGTGGGGACCCTTCTCCCTCATCGCAATCGGTGTCCTCAGAGATGGATTCCTCAGGGGAATCAAGGTGCTTCCTCTTGCACAGTTTCTTCCGGGGTGGCTCCTCAGTGTGATCTTCTGAGGACGACTCTGGAGAAAGAGCTCCCTTCAAAGGGAGGTCTTGCGGCTCCTGTGCCCGTGATCCTAAAGTAGGGAGTTGGGACAGCTGAATGCTAGAGGGGGGGGTTTCTGGTGTTGACGCCACTGGTGCCGAGTGCGAGCCTGTAGAGGCAAAAAACCTCTCCATCACCTGGAAAGGAGGCCCTCCCAAGGACGGATGGGAGCCCGGAACCAAGAAGGACAACCTCAGAACAAAGGTCAAACCCCACCCTAAGGAGCCCGCCTCCAGGTGAGGAGCTCCGAGAGGACTGGAAGCTGAGGGAGCTGTGGACATAGATGGTGACTGCAAAAAAATAGGAGCCGGACTAGGTACCACGATGCAGACAGTCCAAACAATTCTCCGAGTGTGTACCGGTTCCAACAGGGCCGATGCAGCAAGGGAGGCTGGTGCCGACAGGGGAACTCTGCAGTCGGAACAGAGACAGTATGCACCGGGGTGGTCATCGGTACCGAGATCTTTGGAGCCTGGATAGAGGCCGGAGGATAAACAGGTGAGTATGCTGTGAAGGTTTCTGTGCCAAAGGGAACAGAAGGTCTAGCCAGGGTGGGTAACCCTCTAGCTGCCAGATGCTGGTCCACAACCCACACTACATCTTGTTCAGAGAGGCTCATGGTGGATCGATAGGTGGCTGCTGAAGGAGAGTTAGGTCTCTCAAGAAAGGGACTAAACTGGTGCCCCGAAAAAGGGTCGTAAGTTGGAGAGTATCTGGTTCTTGGGAGATGTTCAACTTCAGGAACAGAGGTCATAGTTAGTGGAGCCGAATAAGCTATCGGCACCATGGCCGGGGATGGTGCCAAAGTGGGTATGGTCATCAAAGTCAGTGTCAGGACCAAGGATGGCACCAAAGACGATGGTGCTGAAGCTGGAACTGAAATAGGAGTCAACATCAGAGATGGCACCAAGGGAGAAGAGACCGGGCCTGATGCCGAAGTAGTCTGTGCCAAGGGCGCTGGAGAAGCTCGGTGCCAACTCGCTTCCATAACGGTTGGGGATGTAGGAACCAAGTGACTCCATTTCTCCTTGTGTTTTTTGGTTTTAGGAGGTGGTGAGACCTTCGACCCAGAGAGCCTTGAAAAAGCCATTTTGACTAACTTTCAAGATTAGCTGTTTTTGCACTCTGCTAGAGTGCGATTACTAAAACGAGAGCAGATGTCACAAGAAGCATTCATATGGTCCACGGCCAAATGCAAAGAGTGTGACCATCCAAGTTGGGCATCTTTTGCCCACACTTGTCGCACTGTTTAAACCCCAACTTAACTTTTTCTGACATAATATACCAACAAAACTACCAAGAAGAAACAAGTGAAAAAGAAACATTTTTTTTTTTTTTTTTTTTTTTGGAGAAGATAGAGGGAAAGGAGAGAGTACCAACGATGGTATCTAAAAATACCACAAGTGGTAAAAGGTTAACTACCAAAGTTAGAAGGTGGGAAATAGCAATAGGTTACAGGCAAGAGAAGAAATTAGCGAGACTGACTAAAAAAGGCAAAGTTTTGAGAGAAAAACTACAAAATTTCCACTTCGCTTCAGAGAGAGAGAGAGGCTAGGCACATCTGACGAGGAACGTGGCAAATGAGATCTGGAGAGACTATGACAGGGGCATTACGGTAGGTGTTAGCTGAGAGTTTTTGGCTGGCGCGAGCTTGGAAATGGCTGTGTCGGTTCCGAGGATGGAACCGAAGTCCTATCAGTAAGGAATGAATAAAGATTTACATCATCAGATATATTTCTAAAGGACTATAGGTGAATATTTGATACACAAGTGTGAATTCAGCGGTAGGAACTCAAAATAGAACTTGTACATTATTCTCCAAGGTGCAGTAGCTGGGCTAGGCTGTAAAGATATTATACTTCACAACAACATGTGTATTTAATTGAAAGCTCTGAGACACATCCAGTAACTATTTCAGATCATGCATCAATAAAAACCAAGATAAATACACAATGCGATGAAGTAAAATAAACATGGGCACTTTCCTCCTTTCGCTTTAGAAGGGCAGGAATTTAAGAAACTGTTACTGAAAGTGATTCAAGAGTTATTATGGAAGGTTGAAATTTCCTCAGAAAGGATAGCTACTGAGTAGGATAAAATGAAAACAGAGCTTAAACATGGTAATAAAAGTGAAATAAATAAGAGGGAAATGTAACAGGAATTATTTGGGGCTGACAAAGGCTGAAGTACTGCAGAATAAAGGGAATCTCAGAAAACAGGAACGGGAGTCACTGCAGAGTTGTAAACTGAAAATGCGAGTATTTGGATAATATGGATGAGTTCAGGAAGACTGCTGCTAAGCAGCTACCTTTATAACACAGCTCCAAAGCATTTAGCACAACATAGCCAACAGAAAGTAGAAGAGTTGTCAAACTTAGGAAGCCTATGACAAGAAAAATAACCAGAGATCCTATACACATTTCAGATATTTTGGAAACTTTATGAAAATCTGTATAAAGTAGAGGAATGTGGAAATCAAGAAAACACACAAATGGTAATGTTCTTTAAAGACTTAAACATAAGGTTATAGGAAGAAGAGGTTCAACAATTAATAACTAAGTAAGAACTAAGAAAAGCTGTGATGCATTATAAATCAACAAACAGGCAAGTCTCCAGGAACAGATGCTGTTTCTTTAGCAGTTGGTTTTGAAAGAAGTGACAAAGATCAGGAAGGTTTTGTTTAACAGTATTTTAAAAGGTGGGAAAGTTCCAGTATCTTGGAAGAACGCTGCCCCCCCCCCCCCGAGTTATACAGTCACCACAAAGATCCTTCAGACCCAGCTTCTTCACTGACTTTAATTTTAAACCATGGAACATTAAGTGTTATTGTCAATAGTACTGAAGAAAATGGCAAAAGTGTTGCCAAGTCTGATGGAAATGGATCAAAGTGATTTTGTGGAGGGAAGGCAATGACGACATTAAAAACAATGGTTATCCAGAGGAAAGCACCATTATTATTGGTGGATCATGAAGAGAGAGCACTTGAAACAGTCAGTTGTGATGAGTACAGCAATGAAGGCATTTGCATTCCCTGACAAAATAATAGGGTTAATTAGGAGGATATACGACGGGTCAGAGGCAAGAATTATGGCGGAAGGGTTCATCTAAGATAAGCTGCGTTTCAAATGAGGAACCAGGCGAAGATGTCCTCTTCCATTTTTATTTACTTTATATTTAGTACCACTGTCAGAGAAAATCAGGGACTCTCAAATTCAATGATATAACTAGTATGGTACTCAAAAGTTTACAACTACTTGCAGATATTTTGTATTTGATAAATCAGAAATGGACATTTCGGTGTTGTAGAATGTTTTGATTTTTAGACATCTTCTGGATATAAAATTAATGAAGTTAAAATATAGGCGATAAACTACATACCCACACCTGAACTGGTTTACCAATGCGCATATTTATGGGGACAGAAGATGAAGTCTTTAGGTATATTGGTTTAAAAAGGATTGTTAAGGCAACTAAGGATACTGTAGGAACAGAGAATATAAAATCTGAGAAAAAGTTCATGAGCATGGATGCAAACAGTAACATACAAGCACTGAAATGCCTTTTTTTTGTCTAATTTTACATACAGGTCAGGCATATATTTATCAACCAGAGGAAAAGTTGTGCACAATTAGAGCTGAACATATTACTTAGAATGGTCAGTGGGCAATAGTGAAGTGTGATTATTTGACTTTCCCAATAAAACAAGGTGGTGTAGGATTAACTTATATGAATGAATACTTTAGAGCTGTCCAATTACAACTTGCATACATAACTGCAGGAGGTTATAAATCAAACTGAAAGGGAATAATGAAGCAGGGGAGACTTCTAGAAATAAGGACAGAATAAGATTTTTGATTTAAGTGTTTAAGGAGAACCACCATCACCCTACATAACATTATATTCATAAAGTAGAAGCAAGTACTCTACGAACCAAGCCTACAAGGGAATGAAGAAAGGAGATTTTACCAACAGGGATGACTTCAAGTAAGGCAGAAAATTTGCAAAAGGGATCCGGAATTTACTGGAGAAAATTAGCACAGGACCCAAAGTATTAGCAGCAAGCTAGCCTCTCTAAGTGGGATGAGGCCAATCAGAAGTTTGGCGTGCAGATTAGAGACTGCCTTGCATACTAGGGACTGATGACATAAAACAGGCAAAAAATAAGGGATAGAGGAATACTAAGTTAAGGACTGGTTAAAGAAGAGCTTTAGCTGACTGTAGAACAGAAACATCAGCTTAAAAAAAGGAATAATTAGTAGGGCTTATAAAATAATGCACACTATATAAGTAGTACTGCAAACAGTGATCTTAGATGATATCCAGAGGGTTATATTCTTGGGTGCCAGAGGCAGCTATGAATTAATAAAAAAATCTTTATTCAGTCAAAGGGACTAAATCCATTGCTTTGGTATGCAGCAGCTCTTGCAAACAATGCAATGTTAAGGAGATCTGGTATGGCAGTATGGGGCAGGTAAGGAAGTGTGGAGAAACCTCAGCAGTCTGTTTTGTGGCTGAAAGCAAACGCCTCCATTACTCAAAGATAAGTGGTCAGGGTAGATTAGTGTCAAACATTGTTAGTCACCAACAACACATGAAGGAAAATAAAACAAAAGTATGACCGACCAGTGTCCAAAATAAGTAAAAAGAAATGTATTTAATTTCTCTAACGTCTCAGCACATCAATGCCTTCAACAGTGTTAAAGGCACCCTCCTAGGACCTGCAGGGGTTGACGAAATGGGAAATGAGATACTCAGTACTGTTCAAGGGGTCTCTTGTTGGCTGGGTGTGAGATGGGAGATTACTATTTCCTTGCCCTCATCACCCATCCCAGCTGCCATCACAACTGTTTCTTCTTGAAAGCCCACTTTGCTTGAACTTTTCTGCACCTAACCCCCCTATTAAAAGGCCAGTGAAACCAGTGCCAGATGGTAGTTCTTGTTTTCCAAATGAAAAAGAAATAAATGTAGTTACCATAACTTTCCATCTGTGTTGTCCACTTTCATTTGTCAACTGATGGGTTCTCACCATTACTAAAGCTCATGGCAACCAAAAACTCTCAGGCTTCTCCCTTACTCATAATGCACCAACCCTAAGTTACCTCAGAACTTGTTTGCTGATATTTTACCAGAAAGAAAATACTATATCTGGAGCTCAATATAACAATGACATCTCTCTAATAGGTCACTTGTCCAGAAGTTTGTGAACATAAAGGATGGGAGATGGTGGGTGGGAAGTTGAGGAAGAATCAAAATGAACATAGCTGGAACGTTATGCTAAGTACATAACTTCTTTAATCTGATGGTCAATTTTCATTCTATCCTCAACTGATGGGACAGAGTCTGTCTGTATATAGCTACCTATAACCCCGGGTGGACTCGAGGAAGGATATTCCTTAACAGTTAAACCAAATGATGTTCTACTCCTGGAGACAAGATCCAATTTATAATGAGTAATAAAAATATGGAAAGTAGCCCAAGCTGCTGCTGTACATAAGTCGTCCATGGATGCACAGGAAAGAAAAACTTAAGGTACAATGGACCTAGTGGAGTGAGCATGTGCCGGTTGTAGTAAGGAAATACCCAATTTGCTAAAGACAAACGAAATACAATGAGTTAGCCACCTAGCTAAAGTTCCTTTTGTGACTGATGAGCCCAATTTCAGTCCTGCAAATTAAACATACCGGTCTGTTTTTCTTAGGTCTTTTGTTCTATGCAAGTAAAAACGTAATGGTCTGTGAACATCCAATAAATGTAACATGTATTCACCCTTGTTTGCACATTTAGGGAAGAATACTGGTAAATAAATGGATTGATTGATATTATATTTTGACACCACCTTCGGAAGGAAGGAGGCATTAGTTTGATGCATCATTCTTTCCTTGTGAAAGATCAAGTATGAAGGTTCTGAAGACAAAGCTTGAATCTCTGAAATTCATCTAGCAAAGGTAATGGCTACCAGAAACAGTTTTCCAACTAAAACACTTAAGATCACATTTAGCTGCAGGTTCAAAGAGGGAATGCATTGCAGCCTGCAGTACCAGATTGAGATCCCAAAAGTAGGGTACTAGAACGGAAGTCTCAATAGTAGAGTGCCTCACAAGAAATCTCTGCACAATTTATGAGAGATCACTTAAGAACCTTCAAATCCAATGTGAAAATTTGATATTCTGCTAACTGAACTTTAATGGTTGAGGAACTAGCCCATTCTTTAAAAAGAAAAGCCTAAAAACTAAAAGTATGTTATGTATCGGATCTAAAAAAAGGCTCAGCATGACTTTACTGTGCCTAGTAAACAAATCTTTTCCATTTACTTGTAAAAAGTTTTCTAGTTGAACGTTTATGGGAAAATAAAAGAATATGTCGGTCAGGGGAAGAGAGCATTGGACTGTCTGTTAGCAGAATTGGAGAAACCGGGCTGTCAGCCTGAGACATGCGATGCTTGGATGGATCATGCCTCGGGTGAGACAGGAGATCTGGAGTCAGATCCAGAGTCCAAGGTTGGTGAAATAAGTTGGGCCAAAGGAAGGGAAAACAAATCTGTCAAGGCCAGTATGATTCAATGAGGATGACTTCATTCTTCAATCTGCAGCTTTCTATAGAAATTTTGGAATTAATGGGATTGGTCAGTATGCATAAAGTAGACTGGGGGCCAATTGCTAAGTAGTGCATCTCTCAGTGATTCCTCCTGTGGGGGGATTAGGGAAGAAGCAAAAAGATCACAGCATGCTGGCCCCATTGATGAAAAATCATTTGTCACATTCCTGTTGAGAGAGCACTTGTGAGGTAGAAGAATACACCTGCTCAGTGTGTCTGCTATCACACGACTTCCCCAGAATGTGTTTCTATGAGAAAGCGACTGGATGAGATCACCCACTGCCACATGGAGTGCTTCTCGGAACAAAAGATACGATCTGATCCCTCCTTGTTTGTTGATGTACCAAATTACTGAAAGTGTCCTTTTGAACTGCAACTGTCCCCGAGGAGAGAGCATCTTGCAAGACCTGTAATGCTGAAAGCACTACTCTGACCTATACAACATTGATATGCAAGTCGGCCTCTTCCGGGGACAAAGTGCCTTGAACTGCTTGCCCCAGAAAATGCCCCACCCCACCTGGGAAGCGTCCGTGGTCACTATGGCCTTGGGCTGAGGGGGAATGAATGTACTGTACTGTAGTGCCTGATTTGACTGAATCCACCACCTGAGCTCACTCAAATGTCTAAGTGATTCATATCCGAGTTTACACACATTGATGAATTATCAACCACTGCGTTGCTAGTCATGCAAAATCTGGCCAAAGGTAGTAGTGCTATTGCCACTGACACTGATCCTAGAGGATGAAGGACCAAGCAAGCTGAAATCATGGTACTGCAGATAATTGTTCTGACCTGTGATCTTATAGTTTGAACTTGAGAGAGGCAATGAAGCCATCATGGACTTTGTGTTGAAAACTGCACCTATAAATTGTGAGTTGGTTCCAGTTGAGATTTGTTGTAGTTTATAGTTATTCCCAGATGAGAACAAGTCTGGAGGACCTGATCTCTTGCACTTCTCAACTGATGCCTGGTCATGGTGGTAATGAGCCAGTCATCCAGATATGGAAACACCCAGAATCCCTGCAGTCTCAATGAGCTACTACTACTGCCATACATTTAGTGAACACACTGGGGGCTGTGGTGAGACCAAAGGGTAGAATTCTGAACTGGTAATAACTGGCTCCCAGCCAGAAGCTTAAGAACCTTCTGGATCATTTGTTCACCTTTGTGTGATAGTATGCATCCTGAATGTCTATAGAGCACATTGAGTCGTCCTTGCCCAGAAAAGGGAGAAACTTGGTGAGTAGAACTGACTTGTTAAAGTCACTGAGATCCAAAACTTGTCTCCAGTCCCCCCCATTTCCTTTGGCACTAAAAAGAACCTTGACAAAGTTCCAGACTCCATCTGGTCTGGTGGGACTTCTTGGATGACTTTCTAGCAGCTTTTGTGTTTGAATTGCTGCTTCTTCCCTCTGTCTAGGCGGAACTTCAAGGATTTTGCTTGAGATTGCAGGTGGAAAGGAAAAAGGTATTGCAAAGCCTCTGGAAAATAATCCTCTGCACACAAGTATCTTATGTCCAGTCAGGATCTCTGGTGTAGGGCTAATCGACCTTAGACTGCCTCCAGAGACGGGCAATCGAGCCTCCTCCCTGCCTGACTTTGCACCGACAGGACCTTCCACACCACTCTTTCTAAATCTTCCTCCATCAAACTTCTGGAAGAAAGAGTACAAACAATAGAGGGAGACCTGGATTGGTGATGCTCCAAAAAGGGTGAGGGCACACCTGAAGGCACCAGATCAATGGACTGTGAATTTCTTGCCTTGGGAAGTGACATTGGGCTGGAGGCATTCAGATCCGATATATTTTTTTGTTGGATCCATGGTAGTTGAGTCCATCACCTTTTTCTTTTTCAGATCCAAAGGCAAGGAACTTTTGGATCTTACCAGATACAGCATATACCTTTTCCTAGATAGATCTGGAGACAAAGGTTTCAACTCCGAGCCCCAGATATTGCTTCTCCAAAAGCAGATGGTAATAAATCTTTCAATATAAATTCATTTTTTCTTTCTGTTAAAGCCCTGGGATTGAAACCATGGCAGATTGAACAATCTTCTTGTAGATGTAAAGGCCCAAGGCAGTAAACACACAGTGTGGGCAACTGACATTAGTAGTTTGTGCATGCCCTTAACACACTTAAATCCAGCAGGGCCTTTTATCGCCATAATACTAACAATACAGAAAGGAAAATTTAAGAACAGATTTTGTGGAAAAAGGGGAGGAACAAAACTACCAGCAATGGTAATAAAAGGCTACACTAAGTGTAAAAGGGGAAGAAAATTACTAATGATAGTAATTCATGTAGTATACACGGTACAACAGACAAAGTGAAAGTACAATTACCAACTATGGTAACAACATATTAGGATGTCATATGAAGGTAAGGGGTAAGTAGTATTACAAATATTAGAAAACACTAGAAAGTAAGAAATTAGAAGATAATAGTATCACATATGAAAAAAAAAAAAGTTTGTCAGCAAGGTCAACTTCATCTTTTGCGGAAAGTGGCAAACCAGATCAGGCAACTTGGGGTTGGTGCATTATGGGTAAGGGAGAAGCCTGAGAGTTTTTGGTTACCATGAGCTTTAGTAATGGCAGAGTCGGAGCCAAGGAACAGATCAAAATCCATCAGTTGAGGACAGAATAAAAACTGACATCAGATTGAAAGTTATGCACTTACCAAAACAACAGATCAGTGTTATTTTGTTTTTGCCCAGTTATACCTTTGGGACCTCGGATCCAACCTATGCACCTTGCAGAAGCTTTGGATCCACAGCATGGACTCCTCTCCTACCTATAATTCCCTCTGTTCCCAAAAATCACCTCAGATTGATACATCTTGTCCAATTTTCACTCTAGTAAAACCGACAAAAAGCTGATCAGACTTTCTAATAACATTAGTCATGTGAAAATAAAATCAGAGTTGCCTAAGAACAAACTAATTGCAGTGTATACTCTTTGTTATAAAATGTTGAGAACACCACTAGCAGATAGACAATGCAAATGAGATTCATCTCAGATGTGACCTTTGGAAGAAAAATGGGATTCATTCTCAAAGATACCCAGTCTCAGTAAAATAATGTCTTCAGGTTTACAAGATAATGCTTGCAACACCCGAAATACATCTTGTGGAATTAACTGCCAGCTGATTTTTCAGGACATACATTTTAAATTTACAGTAGCTGGAGGCTCAACAGGAGTCTGAGTTAAACCTTGAACCATGTCAGTTTCATCCCTTGGAGGAACGGGATCCCTATTAGGGGGGTCTCAAAAGAAAGGACCCCTTTAGAAAGGCTTTGAAATCTCAAGGAAGTCACAGGAATTTAATTCTGCCCAACACAAAAACTGCAACTGGCTGCTAACTATACTTGGATGGCAGAAAAGCTGGAGTCTTTCTGAAAAAGACCTGACAGGAAATCTAGTACAAAATGAAGAGATGCCAAAAAAGAATCTACTCCTTTGGAAGAAGCCAAGATTAAAAACTTTTCTACGACTTCAGTTAGGCATGTAAATATGAACCACAGGATTGGAAAGCCTAGCATCTCTGGTCACAGTTAGAAATGGAGAAACCAAGCAGTCAGCTTCAGGGTCTCTAGGTCTGCGTGAGGCTGCT
The DNA here is from genome assembly GCF_019279795.1 of Protopterus annectens. Classification (NCBI taxonomy): domain Eukaryota; kingdom Metazoa; phylum Chordata; order Ceratodontiformes; family Protopteridae; genus Protopterus; species Protopterus annectens. The sequence continues at coordinate 257,859,212 of NC_056749.1, forward strand.
CCGATGGGTGACTACAGAGATTTGGATAATAATTCATCTTCCAGGGCGGGATGTATAGATGAGGCCAGGGAAATGGGAATTAAACCCGGCGGGGTCAACAGAGGTCAATGAGTATTACCCTGGCCTTGCATCACCTAGCTTTCAGAATAAGTTTGATCGTTAACGGTACCGGAAGACGGGCATAAAGTAGACCCAGGGGTCAGTGATAACTAGAACACTTCTCGGTGACTGACCCTGTGGAGGGATCAAGGCACAAAAACTGTGGGACTTGAAAGTTGCAAGCAAAAACCCCAGTCACTCACAGCTGGAGGCAATAAAAGTCTCCAGATTTTAAACACAAATCTAGTGTAGAGTCAAATCCAGTAGAAAATGATCCAAAGGCGAAGTAATATCAAAGATTTAATAAACAGTGAGCGCTTTCACGGTATACCTGACCGTTTCATCAGACTTTAAAAATGCATACAATACAGCAAGCTGTTTAAGTACTATGGTTAACCAATCACAACTTTAAGCAGCATATTCATTAAGAATTATAAGTGTACACACACACAAAAAACACAATAATAAACATTCTGAAACACAGGGTTAAATTCAAATTCTTTTCAGTGTTTAAGTGCACGTGCTTTTAAGAAAGGTTTAAGGGAAACTTTACTATTTAAACCAGGAAGTTTGTCTGCTTTAAAGAACATTATCCATCTTTGCTCATTTGCTTCTGTAATTTTTTTTATGTCCCCTACTCTCATGTTCGCATGTATAACTTCCAGAACAAAGAATTTAAAGACATGTCCATTACCCTTTTCCATGACATGTGCTAATGCACTGACTTCTTGTTTTTAATATCACTAGTGTTTCAATATTCTTTAAGGCCAAGACTCTATAAAACACCTATATAAAACACATAGCATACAGTACACAAACTAAAATAAATAAGATTTTCTCGTTGTGCAGTCTGCACAAAAATTAAATTCTATCCTTACATCTAGTTGATGTGTAAAGTGACTGCCATACACACCACCAATTAGACGCAAGGATAGAATTTAATTTTTATGCAGACTGCACAACGAAAAATATTTATTTTAGCTTCTGTACTGTATGCTGTGTTTTATATAGGTAAGACGAATTGCAGCCTTAACGAAAGGATATTGGAACACAAAGGATATTAAAAACAAGAAGTCAGAAAGTGCATTAGCACATGTCATGGAAAAGGGTAATGAACATGTCTTTAAATTCTTTGTTCTGGAAGTTATACATGAGAACATGAGAGGAGGGGACAAAGAACATTACAGAAGCAAATGAGCAAAGATGGATAATGTTCTTTAAAGCAGACAAACTACCTGGTTTAAATAGTAAAGTTTCCCTTAAACCTTTCTTAAAAGCATGTGCACTTAAAACACTGAAAAGAATTTGAATTTAGTCCTCTGTTTTAGAATGTTTATCATTATTGTGTTTTGTGTGTGTGTGTGTTGCACATAATTCTTAATGAATATGCTGCTTAAAGTTATGATTGCTTAACCATAGTATTTATGATTGGTTAACCATAGTATTTAAACAGCTTGCTGTATTGTATGCATTTTTAAAGTCTGATGAAGCAGTCAGGTGTACCACGAAAGCACTCACTTTTTATTAAATCTTTGCTATTACTTCGCCTATGGATCATTATTTTCTACTAAATTTGACTCTACACTGGATTTAATGTTTAAAATCTGGAGACTTTTATTGCCTACAGCTGTGGGTTTACTGAATTTGACTTTACACTGAATTTGTGTTTAAAATCAGACTACTTTTATTGCCTGCAGCTTTGAGTGACTGGGATTTTTGCTTGCAACTGACACATATTTTATTTCGCCTGTCAGTTTATTTTGGTATTTGGAGTTTATAACTTTTTTAACTGTGGTATTTGTTGTTAGTTATAAAGAAAAAAAGATCACAGAAAAGTTAGTCCCAGTGACTGAAAATTTGCATTGGAAACAAAAACAGAAAGCAAGGCACCGTCACAACAACCCAGTTTAAAGATTATCATTTAATCATGTGACTGAGGAAGGTATACTTCGTGTTTAAATTTTGTCTAGGTGATTCTTGTTATAATTGTGATGAAAGCGCTTAAATCTTTAATTAAACCAGGTTGTTGTGACAGTGCCTTGCCTTCTCAATTTTTGTGCGTTTCCAGTTTGGGTTCTTAGTGTTTGTGGTTTTGAAAATTTGCATTGCCAATGTCTGACTGAGGCAGTTGTGAGGCAAAAAAATGGACCTAGTCACTTTGTCCGCTCAAAAAGTGGAACTCCCAAGAATGTGCGTTTCTATGAGAAACCGGTGGAAAGACATCGCTCACTGCCATACTCTCAAGGCTTCCTGGCAAAGTAGGTACGAACAGGTTTTCACCTGTCTGTTGATATACCAGACACTGTCATATTGTCTGTCTGGATGAAGATCATACCATTGAGTAGGGAGTCCTGAAAAGCCTGTAAACACTAGAACTGCCCTCATTTCAAAGACACTGATGTGAAGAATGACCTCCACTGGTGACCAAGAACCTTGAACCATGTTTCTTTCGAAATACCCTCCAACCCCACTGCAGAAGGGAAACGTCTGTGGTCCTGTAACCATTGGAGGTGGTGTGGAGGAAGGCCGACCATCTGAAACCTAGGGAGGTCAACCACCAATTTATACAATTCCTGCAAACTGGTGTGACACAAATCTGAGTATGAAGCAGATGAGGCAAGAGAGACCACTGAAACGACTCAAGTAATATGTTGTTAGCAGAATCAGAGTAATCAAGGAAGCCATTAAGCCCAGGAGCCTGAGAACAAGTCTTGCCACAGGGAAAGGGTGTTGAAGGATCTGACAAACTACTTGATGGAAGGACAACACTCAATTGTGGGAAGCTTGGCTATCTGATAATTTGTGTTCAGGAGGCATCCAATGAATTCTACCTGCTGTCTGTATTGGCTTGCTCATTGCATAGTTGACTAATGCAATGCACCAACTGTGGTGCAACATGGAGCAAGAAGTCCCTGTGCAGTAGTAAATCCCTGGTTGGTACATTACCGAGCCAATCATCTAGATAAGGGAACACAGAATACCTGCAGTCAGAGATAAACTGCCACTACTCCTTGCATTTGGTGAACAAACAAGGGGATGTGGAAAAAACAAAGGGTAGTGCCATGAATTGAAAATGATTGGCTTCCACTCAGAAACTGAAAAAATCTCTTTTACTGCCTCACTATTCTGATATGACAGTAAGCACCCTGGAGATCTTCAGAGCAATTCAATCCACCATCCTCAAAAGAGGTCGAATTCACTGCATCATATCCCATCTGGAATTTTGTTTTACATACTTGTTGGTGTGGTTTAGGTCCAAGATTGGCCCGAGATCACCTGATTTTTTTTTTTTTTTTTGGATCTAAAAAACCTAGTAGTGACTCCGGACCCGTAGTCGTCTGGGTGGATCTGCCGAATGGCTCTTACCTAGCACCTTTCTTACTTCTGCATATTCCATCTGACTGGATGGTACATTGAGAATTCATTTTGCTGTGGAGGGGAAACAAAGGGAAAAGGGGGGTCTCTAGTGATTATCCTCAGCACCCAGGCATCTTCGGTGATGGCCTACCAGGCTTGAGGATGCAGGGATAACCTCCCCAACACTGCTTCCAGAGTGCATCAGTTGGGCAATCTTCAGGAGCGCTGGTAGGGTTTTCTCCATTTAAGGACTGCGAAACTCCTGATTCTACGGTCCGCCTCTGCCTCTATGGCGATATAAGTTAAAATTACTTTTCCATTTGCCTCAGGGGGGAACTGTCAAAGTACAGTTGTACACACGTACCATAAATGTAGATGTTCCAAGTGTATTCACTGTTGCAGTCATCACACTTGGGTTACCCTGGCAGGGGTAGCCCTCAGTCGGCCCAAATACCAGAAGCATAGTATTTCTGCGTCGGTTGCTGTTTCTCCAGGACTGATGTCAGGCCATTAGTGGTATAAAAAACAGGCAGCCGACACCATTACATCAGTTTTTCTTGTCCCAATTATCAGGAGCCCCCATATAGGGAGCTAGGTTATGGTGCAATAACACCACCAGTAGAAAGTAAATACCAAATATCACTGTAAGGAGTGAGGAAGAGAGAGAGACAAGGGAGATGGAGGATGGGAAACCAGGGTTGCAACAGTGAATACACTCGAACGTCTACATTTATGGTAAGTGTACACAACTGTACTATGTTCTTCGTGTTTCACTGTTGCAGTCATCACACTTGGGTTGATTCCCAAAGCTTAAGGAATGGGTAGAGGCAGTCAAGAAGAGTTGGGGCTGGTTAGAATACCCTGCAGGACTGCGGTTGCAAAGTCTGTCCTGGATTTGGAAAAGATAGGCAAGTGGTAATGCTTGGTGAAGACGTTAACAAAATGCCATGTTGTATCCTCCAGGACGTCCCTGGTAGGGACCCCTCTGAGAAAAGCTGCAGAGGTGTCAGTTGCCCTAGTGGAATGTGTTGTGACCCCTGTGGGGTGGCTTCCCGTGGTGTTTGTAACAGAAATGGATACAGTGTGCTATCCATTTGAAAATGGTTTGTTTTGATATGGCCATGCCCTCTGCCCTTACTGCAAAGCTGACCAGTAACTGGTCAGATTTCCTGAAGGAAATAGCCCTATTCAGATCGAATCTGAATCTGAGCTCTGTGCACATCTAAAGAGTATAGGATCCTTTCCCCCTTATTTTGAGGTGTAGGGAAAAAGGTGGGAAAATTAACAGATTGGTTGAGAGCCACACTGGAGACTACTTTAGGCATGAAAGTTGGGTTAGTCTTGAGGGAGTCCCTGTCAGCATGGAAAATGATGAAGGGTTCCACAGCCATGAGTGCTTGTAGCTCAGACACTCTTCTTGATGGCCAGAAGCAAGGCTGTTTTCCACAAGAGGAATTTTACCTCTGCTGAAGCTGCAGGCACAAAGTGAGCTTTTCCAACACAAAGTTAAGGTCCCAAGCAGGTGTAGGGTCTCTTCTGGGTGGCCTTAATTTGTTAGCCCCTCTAAGGAACTGCTTGATGGGAGGAGTGTGAAAATAGAGATGGCTCTGTACTGTAATGAGCACAGATGGCAGAGGCATGGATTTTAATAGAAGAGAAGGATAGACCTCTGTGAAGCAGGTCTGATACGTAATCCAGGATGAGAGGTAAGGAGGGCTGAGCAGGTTCAGCTCCTTTATCCTGGATCCAGGAGCAATACCTTTTCCACTTGTCAGCACAAGATTTTCTAGTGCTGGGTCATCTGGGTTCACATATAACATCCAGGACTTGATTACTTAGGCTGGCCACTGGAGGAGAGGTCAAGGAATAAGCCAGGCTGCCAGATTCAGGGTCTTCAATTGTGGATGGAAGAACTCTCCCTTTTGCTGTGTCAGGAGTTGGAATCTGACGGAGGTGCCAGAGAGGCAATGGTGACAGGCTGCGCAATAGTGGGTACCAATGTTGGCATGGCCAGTCTAGGGCAATCGGGATTGCCCTTGGTCTTTCCTCCCTTATTTTGAGTAACACCCTTGAAAGAGGAGGTAGAGGGGGAAATGCACAACTTGAGAGGTTTACCCATTGTAAGGCTAGGACATCCACCTTCCAGGCCTTGCTGCGAGATTCCCTGGTGCAAAATTTGCTGAGCTGGTGATTGTTGAGAGGCAAATAGGACCACCTTTGGGGTACCCCATTACTGGGTTACGAGGCTGAAGGTGCTGTAATTTACCTGCCACTTGTGTGGGTCTAGGAGATTTCTGCTTAAATTGTCTGCCAGGAAGTTTTGCTTGCCTGGCAGGAATTGTGCTAGCAAGTGAATCTGCATGGCTGAAGCCTTGTGCCAAAGGATCATGGCTAGCCTGCATAGTGGATAAGAGTGGATTCCTCCCTGCTTGTTGATGTACCACATTCACTGTAGTGTTGTCTGTTTTGATTAGTAGAGGCCCCGGTTGATGTGCAGATGAATTTGATTTGGGCTCCAGTGGCCCTGAATGCACTTGCTGTCCAGGTGAGCACCCCAGGCATAGTATGATGTGTCTGTGATTAGGGTCTATGCGGTGTGGGGCTGTGAAAAGAGAAGTCCCTTGTTGTGGTTGCATGCTGCCTGCCCACCAAAGAAAATCTTTCCTTAGACAAGGTATCATAGGTACAATAGTTTCCAGGTCCTGAGAAAGTTGACCCCAAAGTTTTTTTTTTTTTTTTTAAAGTACCAGTGAAGGTTCCTCATATGCAGTCTGGCTTATGGAATTAGTAGCATGCAGGAGGCCATGAACCCTAGAGCTTGCAGGAATTTCCTTGTGGATAACTGGGGTCTGGTGGCCAGTTGAGAGAAGTAGCCTGTCAGATAGGCTTGTTTTTCTGGAATAACGAATGCCATCTGGGATGCTGCATCCAGGCTTGCTCCCAGGAATACAATTTTCTGACTGGGGACTAGATTGGATTTCTTTTCATTTATAGTGTACCCCAGTGAGGTCAGTAGATCTTTTACAAATGTCAGGTGCTGTAACAGTTTTTCCAGACTGTTTGCCTGAATCAGGCAGTCGTCCATGAAGGGATAAATTTGAATATTCCTTTGTCTGCAAAAAGCAACGGCTGGAGCCAGGCATTTGGTGAAAGCTCTGGGAGCAGTGGATAAGACAAAGGGAAGTGCAGAGAACTGATAATGCATAGATCCTGCCCTGAAACTTAGATATTTCCTGCAAGAGTCTCTGATTGGGATGTGCAGATAGGCCTCTTTTAGGTCTAGAGTGGCTAACCAGGCATCTTTGGATAGCATAGGAAGAAGCTGCTGGAGGGTGAGCATTTTGAATTTTAGCACCACCAGGAAGGTGTTTAGAATGGATAGATCTAGGATTGGGCGCCAGATGTCCTCTTTCCTGGGTACCAGGAAAAATCTGGAATAGAAACCTTGGCCTATCTGGTCTGCAAGAACAGGCTGAATTGGCCTCATAGACCTCAGAGAGAGCAGGGAATGAACTTAGTTTTGTGCCTCTACCCACTGGTTTGGAGGAAGATCTGGGAACCCTTTTGGAGTTGGTAGTGTGTGGAAATAAAATTTGTACCCCTTGGACATTAGGTTGAGGACCCATTGATCGTTGGTGATGGAGGCCCAGTTTTTTGCATGGCAGGCAAGTTTTCCTCTTGGGGTCAACAAGCAGATGGGCAGAGGTAAGAGGTGGAATTGAGAAGTCATTGTGAATTCTTTGCATAAGAGGATGGCGTAGCACTCCCTGTTTTAGAAGTGGAGGTACTCCATTGCTTAGATCTCTGCAAACCCCGAGACTGTTGTCTGGGGGGGGGGGTGTTTCTCCTAGGTCTAGTCTGAGGTGGCCTTGAGAGGGCTGGACTTGCAAAAAGTCTTGACTGTCTGCATAGACTTAGCTTTTTCTTTCATCTTTGTTAGAACCTCTTCTGCTTTGGTGCCAAACAGATTGTCTTTGTTCAGTGGTGTGTCCAATAATTTGATTTGACATGGTCTGGCAAGGTCTGTTCCTTAAGCCAAGCACACCTTCTAAGTACAGAACCTGTGATTGCTGCCCTGCAGGATGCCTCTAGGGCATCAAATCCACATTGCAGGGTATGCTTACTAACTTGGCTTGCAGAATACATAAGCTCCTATAATTCTTTATTTTATGCAAAGTCAGCGAAGGCAGATAGTTTTTGCTTAAGTTCCACAGTATGTTGCTGGTATTTCAGCATGTGGAACTGACAATTTAAATCTCTAATGGCAAGAGTTGCAGAGGTGTGTACTTTTTTACGCCATCTGTCTAAAGCTCGGGAATCCCTGTCCGAGGGGGTGGGATTCTTAGCTGTGGTTGCTTTTATTCCCTTAGGTCCTTGGGAGATGACCTCTGGGTCAGCAGTAGGATTTTTGAAAAGAAATTTGTGAGAATCGGAGACTCTTGATACCTGTCAGGTTTCCTGGGGGCAGGAGGTAGAGTATCAGGAGTTAGACTGAAATCCATAGAGACATCATCCACAACATCCAGAACAGGAGTAATAGCCAAGGGTCTGTGCTGTGGTAAATCTAAAAATTCCCAGAGTCTCTTTTTGGACAGAGGATAATGCTGGCATTCCCAGTGGAAATGCTCTCTCAAGGTATGTAGGGTTTCACCAAAAGAAAATTCCTCTGGAGGAGAGGTAGAAGGAAAGGATTCCTCTGCATCTGAATTCTCATAAGCAGATAAGGGCAAGTCTTCATAATCAGAAACCTCAGAGTCGTCGGACTCGGATAGATAAAGCTGCTGGGGACAAATCTCTCTTCCTTTTAGCAGGGGTAGGCTGGCTTCCCCTAGTCAGTATAAAGTCTTCCGCCATTTTAAGCATCTGAGATTGAGGTATGGAAGCAGGCGCTTGAGGTTGGGGTCGTCTGTATTTTAAGTATAGTTTACACTCTGGGCCTTAGAAACTCTGTAGTTTTAGAAAAAATCTGAAGACGCGAAAGAAGCCATCTGTGTCACATATCGGTAGTGCAAAGAACTTCCTCAGAAGCCGGTGCCTGCACAGCAGCTCTGGACCCATCCAAGGTAGAGACATCTGCAGGTTCCGTAGTCAAAGAAGAGCTTTGTGGTATACTGGACTCTGAACGGGTCTCGGTAGTGGCCTGCAAATCCATTGAAGTGAGTATCAAGGGCTGCGAAAGCACCTCGCTGTGTACTAGCAAACTGGCGACTAGCTTAACGGAAGCGTCAGCAGCAGTTTTGTAACTGTGCAGTCTGTCTCTGTCTTTATCCTTACGTTTTTTTCAGATGATCAGTAGTCGGACAGCTTACCGAACCCATTTCAGAATACGGAGATAGAGCACGAAAGTATTTAGCTATGCTAAGGGCCTGACTCCATATAGTTCTGGCGTTGAACAAAGCACAAAACTGGTAGCGAAGGACATCGTGGTCTGGGCCTAAACAGGTGACGCAGTAAGAATGGAAATCTCTGTGTGGTATTTGCTTTCCACAGGCAAGACAACTGTTAACTTTTTCTGACAAAAGTTAGAGCATGAAAAAAGGATCCCCAATGTGGTACTTCACTACAGAAGACTTCCAACTTCAATAACGAAAACTCCAGTAGCAGCCGACCGGCACTCGTGCGAACTGCTTCGAGCTCCTCGGCAAGAAAAATTGATATAATGGCATCGGCTGCCTGTTTTTATACCACTGACAACCTGACGTCAGTCCTGGAGTGACAGCAACTGACGCCGAAATACTAAGCGCCTCTGGTATTTGTGCTGACCGAGGGCTACCCCTGGCAGGATAACCCAAGTGTGATGACTGCAACAGTGAAACACGAAGAACATCGGCATATTGGCTGAACCCCTGAGATTTAGTAAACCACACCCTCTACCTTTTGGTTAATACAAAAGGCCCTTTGATGAGTGGAAAAAAGCTTCTTATGGTAGGTAGGGTCTTGTCTTCTTGCTCACTCCTGGTTAAGGTTTCCTTCACCTTGGGTCTGAAGACAGTAAAACCATCAAAGACAGTGTTGATGAAGGACATCTTGAAGTCTTCCTCAAATAAACCAACGAGCATCAAAGAGTGCTGGTGGATGATGCCATTGCCTGCTACTCGAGTCATACCATCAGCTGCAAAGTTAAGCAGATGCAGGGAAACACTGCACATGGACTGCCAGCAGGATAACCCAATTGTAATGACTGCAACAGTGAAACACGATGAACATCACTGCACATGGACTGTAGGTTACATAACTAGAATTCCACTGATTTTTAGATGTCTGCATGTAAGTTATCTGTAATGGACTTGTTGAGCTTTTTCAAGTTATCCTTAAAACATGTCATGTAAGCCAGATACTCTAAGCGCAAATGCAACTGAAGTGCACATCCATTCCCCACACCTGTTTAAAGCCCTGGACTACCTGTTATCGGAATGGACAAAGGTACTCTACTCTGTTTCTTCTTTACGGCTGCCGCAATCACCGTGGCGCCACTGAAGAGCCCCTTCCTCCAGTAAGTCCTGTTTTTAAGGGTAATCAAACTTTTTTTCAGCTTCCATGATATGGGCTCCACCCATCATGATCCATACTCATCCATTGTGCCACCAGGTCTATAAGGTCATCAGCGGGGGAATAGTCCAAGAAGTAGAACAGTCTGCTCCAAAAGTTGGAGGAACAGACTTCTCAAGAGGATGCATCTGTGGATTCCTCCTGCTGTTTATTCAAGACTGACCAAATATGACATCTTTTGGGGGAGGGGTGGAACATGGAGACACTTCACCTTCAAAGTCTGCATGTTCAGTTATTCACTGAGGATGAGAGTCTAAAAGTCTCCTTTTACACAACCATTTCCTGGGACCTGCCTCATTTGTGCTTCTGGGGAATGGTCAAAAAGACTGAGGTCGCCAGGTGAGCACCCCCAAGGCTGAGGGAGGCTGATCAGACAACTTCAGAGTAGACGCTACACTTTGATTTTCAACAAGGAGACTCTTCCTGATCCAAGAAAATAGTAATCAAGACAGTAAAAGATACTGTTGGAGTCTACGTCAAAGGACTACTGGTTCTGATGTCAGTGCTCTGGAAAGGCTCAGATCCATACCAAAGAGGGGCATCATTAAGGGGTACCCCCCAGTTGAATCTGTGTGCGAAGGAACCTCTGCATCATCCTACTGACAAAGACTTCTGTAAGGCTCTTTGCTTAAAAGAAGGACCGCGAAGAAGAAGCCACTCAATGTGGCCGAAACATGTGTGCCCTTATAGGAAGTGTGTGCGGAGCATAGGAAGCACTGCCTCTGATGGTAAATGGGGAGGAGGCAGAGTACGGATCCAAGAAATTTCCACATCTGACCACTTTGGGGGGTTTTGTGCCAGACCCACAACATCTGTTGGATCCAGAGAACACTTTCTGTATTTCTCCACTTATCTCTATTCTCTCGCTCTCTTTTCTTTGGTATGTCCTTATCTCCAGTGACTTAGGTTTTTGTGGTCTTATAGCTGGAGAAAGACAGTAGTAGAACACTGTACCAAAGCCCCCATTTTGGTTGGAAGCAGACCCTTTAATACTAACTTATTCCTTCTACCCTTAAGCACTCTAGCACCAAGAGAGGGAAATACCTCACAATCAGCATCTAGGTATGCCATCCATACACAAACACACAAGGAGTGAGGGTCCTATAATGGGATCTTATGGCCACAAGCTAAACACTTCTTGAAGCTGATGACACAGAAAAGGTTACAGCCCTTAATACTCCAGACTAAACAAAAAGTTTAAATAATGAAGAAAACAGTATAGAATTAACAAGAACATTTTAAAAAAGCTACTCAAAAAAGATGGATACAAATATATTTTTTTTTGGGGGGGGGGGCTAAATTTGGCAAAAAAGAAGAGATGAAAAAACTTTAAATCTCCCAGAAAAGCTAACCAGTTACTTATCTTGACAAAAAGCATTACAGCCCATGAAGACCACGCCCTTCTGGATCAAGAAGCAAACAAGATCTAAGGTAGTTTGAGGGAACTGCAGGAAAGACTCAGAGCCCTGGATCAAACACTTCTGAAAGGCACAGAGATCAGATCCAATCAGATATGAAGTCTCAAGGGGGAAATGAGCAAAAACATACATCAGACCTTGGCATTCACCAATACGCTTCTGAAAACTTCTGGAAGGGATAGTACAAACACCAATTTTTTTATGCAGCGGCATACTTAAAATCTGCCGTTTTACATCTTGAAGGGGATGTATTCTGGGTTAGTATGCATTTTCTCAATGTGCCTTTTTCTGCCACCTGATAATGCCATCACAGACATCTCACACAACCTTCCCACTTTCACAGCTTTTATGTTGGTCTGCATAACTACTCCTTACGAGTCCATCAAAAGGATCGGCCAATCTCATCCTCCTGTTCCTTGAGGAATTTCCCTTGCGAGTGAGCATGTGTGCCTGACAAGTGACAATTCTAACTGTGGAGGAGAGACATTTTACCAAAAGAGGCCAACAGCCTACTCTCACTGTCATTATAGGAAGTATTTGAGTCTAGAGCTAGCACTGACCACCATGCAGCATCCAAACAAATGAAAAGGCTCACAACTGGCCTTTTCCAGGGCAGCAGACTGAATGCAGCTCACAAGTGGCACTTTTAATAAATGTTCTCAAATGCCTGGATGACTACTACCCAAATTGAAACATTCCATCAATCAGTTTGAGGGTTTCCAAAAAAAGACATTCTGTAGATGAATCAGAAGAGATAATCATCTTTACTAGTGTGACATCCTAGATGAGAATAAAGTAGTCCAAAAAGCCCAGCAAGGCCTCCTCATAAGGGAAGGATTTCACTTTTGACTGGTACTATACTACCTAAAGAGAAGGATCCCCCTGGGGAAGAGCTCATGCAATACTCCTTGCCAAACTATTACTTGCATCCCAGCAATGCACTTGTAATAGAAGTAAAGAGGAGCTACAGCAGCAGTCTTGTAAAGCAGACAATACCTAAAGTATCTGTCGAGGGGGGGGCTAGAATCAGAGCATCTTGCAAATTCTAACAAAAACTTCACTTTCATGGCATCTCTGTTCCACATTTAAGATAGGTATTTCCAAAAGAAGCACAAGGAGAGCAAAACAGCTTGGAGATGGAAACGAGTCATCTGGCCAAAAGACTTTATTGTTAAACAACCACAAGATACAATATCATCTTGTGGTTGTTTAACAATAAAGTCTTTTGGCCATATGACTCGTTTCCATCTCCAAGCTGTTTTGCTCTCCTTGTGCTTTATTTGGTGTTTGTTGGAGAGCTTTTTCGCATCTTTTTGGTATTTCCAAAAGAAGAAAAGTACAGTTTTGTACCTACCACAAATGTAGATGTCCGATAGGTATGCATCTGCAGTCATAACATATGGGTTGTCCTGCCTCAGGCAGCCCTTCGGTCGGCTGGATTCCAAAGTCTGGGTCTGGCCTCGGCTGATGTCGCACTTCACCCGACGTCATAGCTCCTGGGGTATAAAGGCATCAGCCAACGCCATTTTCCTCAGTGTTTCTTGCCCCAGATGCCAGGTGCCCTCTAGGAAGGCTAAATTTGGATTAAAGTAGAAAATTCCAAACAGTAGAAAGCAAAAAAAAAAAAATATATATATATACATATATACATACAAACAAATACACCATAATAGATTCCCCCAGCTAGCTAAGAGAGGGGTAAGTACCCTAGGAATACCACAGAGGGGAAGGGGGGTGGGTTATCCTGACTGCAGATGCATACCTATCGGACATCTACATTTATGGTAGGTACAAAACTGTACTATGTCCTTCAAGGATGCATCTGCAGTCATAACATATGGGTAGAATACCATAGCCAAACTGGGGGAGGAGGCACTAAGATAATGATGGTGTAGTTAAGATCCCTTGTAAAACTGTAGTTGCAAAACCTGCTCGGGATCTGGAGTATAAAGGAAGATTGTAATGCTTGGCAAATGTATGCACAGAGCTCCAAGTAGCAGCTTCTAAAATGTCTTTGGTAGCCACTCCTCGTAGGAAAGCTGTAGTGGTGGCTGTGGCTCTTGTGGAGTGAGGCCTGATATTTTCAGGAGTTGTCTTTCCATGAAAAGAGTAGCAGAATCGAATGCAATTTCCTATCCATTTTGAAATTGTCTGTTTGGAAATTGCTTTTCCTTGCACTCCTGCTGCATATGCTACCAGAAGCTGGTCAGTTTTTCTGCTGGTTTTAGTTCTGTCCAGATAGTAGCGCAGTTGTCTGTGTACATCCAAGGTGTGCAGTAGTTTTTCCCCCCTGTTCTGTGGGTTAGGGAAGAATGTAGGAAAATTAATAGCTTGGTTCAAGGATACCACCTTTGGCATGAAAGTAGGATTGGTTCTCAGAGACACTCTATCCTGGTGAAAGATAAGGAAAGGCTGCACTGCCATTAATGCGTGTAACTCTGATACCCTTCTTGCTGAAGTGATTGCTAGAAGGAAAGCAGTTTTCCAAGATAAGAACTAAGTCTGCTGATGCTGCTGGTTCAAAAGGGGGAAGTGTTAATTTTTCCAGCACAAAATTGAGATCCCATGCAGACAGAGGTTGTTTCCTTGGAGGTTTTACATTTTTGATCCCTCTTAAAAATGGTCTGAGGAGAGGGTGAGAGAAGATAGGAGGATCCATGTTGTACTCTGCTGAAATTGCTGAAGCAGTAATCTTAATGGATGAATAGGACAGGCCATTGTGGAACAGTTCTACTAAGTATTCTAGGATGTGTGCTAGGTTTGCCAGTGTGACATTTGTTCCCTTTGATGCACTCCAAATGAGGAATCTCTTCCATTTGGCTGAGTATGTTTTTCTTGTGGAGGGTCTGCGAGCCTCCAGGATAATGTCCTTGACCCTCTGAGATAAAACAGATTGGTTTTGTTTTATGCAATTTTCCAGGCAGTTAGCTGCAGCGTTTTCAAGTTTGGATGCAGGGTCTTGTAGTTGTTCTGCGTTAGAAGTAAAGACCATAGAGGTAGAGGCCATGAGTTCGTCAGACACATGCTTCTCAGTAGCGGGTACCAATGCTGCCTTGGCCAGTCTGGAGCTATCAGAATCACCTTTGGCTGTTCCTCCCTGATCTTCAGTAGAACTTTGTACATCAATGGGAGAGGTGGAAAGGCATAAACTGTCAGGGCCTTCCAGCTGAAAGAAAAGGAGTCCACCCTCCAGGTTTGTGGGTGGTATTCTCTTGAGCAGAATTTCTTCAGTTGGTGGTTGAGTGGGGAGGTGAACAGGTCTATCTCTGGCATTCCCCATTTCTTTGTTATGTTTTTGAAGATGTCTGGATGCAGCATCCATTCGTGAGCATCCGTGGTAGTTCTGCTTAAGCTGTCTGCTAGTGAATTCTCTTTTCCTGGTATGAATCTGGCCTGCAGTTGAATGTTGAGATTCAGGCCTAGGTTCCACAGGTCCATTGCCATCCGGCATAGAGGGTAGGAATGTGTGCCTCCCTGTTTGTTGATGTACCACATGACTGTGGTATTGTCTGTCCTTATCCGCAGGTGTCCTTGCTGGAGGAATGATTTGAATGCCTTGATTGCATGCTTCACTGCCAGCATCTCCTTTAGATTTATGGGTAGATTCAGCTGGTCTTGAGACCATAGGCCTTGGATACACTTGTCTTCCATGTGCGCCCCCCAGCCTAGGTCTGAGGCGTCCATGGTGATGGTCTGCCTTGGTTGTGGTTTGTGGAAAGGCAACCCCCTGTTGGTCTGGCAGGCCTGAGCCCAACACAGGAATTCTTTTTTCAGGCATGGAATGATTGTTATCATGGTTTCTAGACTGTGTCTGTGTTGAGACCATACATTCCTTAGGTACCATTGTAATTTTCTCATATGCAGCCTGGCATGTGGGATCAAGATTATGCAAGATGCCATGTAACCCAGGGCCTGCAGGACTTTCCTTGCAGTAAGCTGAGTTAGTCTGGTCAATGCCATGAAGTAGACTGGTGGTTGTTTTTGTTTTTCTTCTGTGAGAAAAGCCATCTGAGTTATTGTGTCCAGTTCTGCACCCAAAAATGTTATCCTCTGGGATGGCACTAGTCTTGACTTCTGTATGTTGACTGTGTATCCCAAGGCTTGTAACAGTTGTATGACATAGGCCAAATCCTTTATTATTTTTGTCTTGTTGTCCGCTTGTATTAGGCAGTCGTCCAGGTATGGGTAGATCTGAATTCCCTGAAGCCTGCAATGTGCAATTACTGATGCCAGGCATTTCGTGAATACTCTGGGTGCAGTAGATAAGCCAAAGGGCAATGCTGAGAATTGATGATGCTCTGATCCTGCAAGAAATCTGAGGTGTCTTCTGCAATCTGGTCGTATAGGGACGTGCAGGTATGCCTCCTTGAGATCTAGAGTCACCAGCCAAGACTCCTTTGCCCAACATGGGAAGAAGTTGCTGTAGGGTCAGCATCTTGAATTTTGGTACAATGAGATATGTGTTCAGTGTGGACAAGTCGAGAATAGGCCTCCATTGAGTTTCTTTTCTTGGTACAAGGAATAGTCTGGAGTAAAATCCTTGGCCTTGTTCCATAGATGGTACCCTTTCTATTGCTCTCATCCTTAGTAAGTTGATGATTTGTTTTAGAGCCTCTGACTTCTGGCTTGGTGGAAGGTTTGGCATTCCTCTCTTTTTTGGTAAAGTGCTGAAGTGAAACCTGTAGCCTTTGTCTATTGTTTGCAATGTCCATTTGTCTCCTGTAATGCAATGCCAGTTTTTTGAAAATAAAGCTAACTTTCCGCCCAAGGGTGCTTCCAGTTGTTCCTTGGTAGGCGGAATCAGAGCCAAGTCATTGTGTCTGTCCTGTGGAAGTGGTTGTAGTAGCAGCTGTGGTGGTACTCCTCTGGTTGGCAGGTTGCCACTGACTATCCCTGTAGGCACCCCTTGATTGACCTCTGCCTCTTGGGAGTCTATTTCTGCCTTTCTGTGCTCTGGAGGTGTCTGGAAAGGACCAATTCTTTGAAGGCCAATTTCTGCTGAACCTCGGAGGTTGGACCTGCAGAAAATCCTTGACTGTTTGCACAGATTTTGCTTTTTCTTCCACTTTTAGAACCTCCTGTGCAGGGGAGCCAAATAAACGTTGTTTCTCCATAAGGGCATCTAGGAGTTTAGACTTAACATGGTCTGGCAAGGATTGCTCTTTTAGCCAGGCATGCCTTCGAATCACTGCTCTAGTCATAGCTGATCTAAATGAAGCCTCCAGTGCATCATAGCCACATTTTAAGAAATGATTACTGACCTGCTGAGAGTTGTGTACCAAATCCTGAAGGGACTTACGGTCTAAAGGTTCAGGAGAGGAAAGCTTTTTATTCAGCTGATCTAACAAAAATTCCTGGTACTGTATCATGTGAAATTGACAGTTTAAAGCCCTGGCAGAAAGAGTAGCAGATGTATAAACCTTTTTACCCCATCTCTCTAATGCTCTTGATTCTCTTTCAGAGGGTAGGGGGTTTTTGGCAGTGGCAGCTGCAACACCCTTAGGGCCCTGAGAAATAGTTTCTGGGTCTGCAGCATGGGCCTTATACAAGTGGAAGTGAAAATCTGGGACCCTGTAATATCTGTCAGGTTTGGCAGGGGCCGGGGGAAGAGAATCAGGGGCAGAACTGGCATCATTGTATGCATCATCAACAACTGAAAGTACAGGTGGTATGGCTAAAGGCCTATGCTGTGGCAAGTGTAAAAAAGTCCTTAGCCTTTTCCTAGAATCAGAAAAATCCTGACCCTGCCATTGGAAGTGTTCCCTCATTGAGTGTAAAGTTTCCCCAAATTAAAATTCTTCTGGGGGGGAGGCAGAAGTAATTGAGTCTTCTGCATCCGAATCCTCATAAGGTGAGTATGGTCCTTCCTGATGGTCTGATAAATCTGATCCATCCGAGGAATAGTCAGAGGAGAGAGGTTCAGGGGGTTCAGTCCTAGGCCTTTTTTCAGGAGGAGGTTGTGAGGCCCTGTCAGGGTGAGGTTGAGATCCCCTAATCAGAGATATATAAGGTCCTCAGCAAGGCTGAGAATCTGAGAACTTGAGGAAGGTCTGTGAGAGGAAGCTTTTATTGGTAAGGCCTTGGAAAGTTTAGCTGCTTTAGCCCTGGAGAAGGCCTTAATAGACATAGAAGCAGGGGGTCTAGCTGCCCACGTGCAGGAGTAGAGATGTCCAACGGAATGGTGTCGGACAAATCATGTGCGCCTGCTTCTTCGGTAGGAATTTCTGTAGCCGACTCAGCCGGGGCCCCTGTGGCCTCGGTTGTCGGAGGCATGCTTTCGGCAGAAGGAAGAACAGAGGACTCGGTTTCAGCTGAAACAGAGACACTCGCGGTAGGCCTAACCGTGGTTTCAGCCGAAACCGCGGGCCGCGAGTGTCTGTCCTTTTCCTTGCTTTTTTGGCTAAATGTGTAGTCGGAGTCTCCAACGGCATTTTATATGCAAAAGCAAGACCAAAAAACTCTTCTGCAAACTCCGACCGACGTCTAAGTGTCCGTCGGTTGAAGGAAGCACAGGCTAAACAAGCTGATACGTCGTGGTCTGGGCCTAAGCAAGGAAGGCAGTAAGAGTGGAAATCCTTATGAGGTATTTGTTTCCCACAAGTTAAACAATTATTTACTTTGTCTGAGATCGGCTGAGGCAAGAAAGAGTCCCCAACGGGGTACTTAGCTTTTTTAGAAGTCTTCGGTAGCTGAAATCTCTGGATCTGACCGACCGGCACTTGCGAACAGCTTCTGCTTGGCACCGGCAAGAAAGACTGGGGAAAATGGCGTCGGCTGATGCCTTTATACCCCAGGAGCTATGACGTCGGGTGAAGTGCGACATCAGCCGAGGCCAGACCCAGACTTTGGAATCCGGCCGACCGAAGGGCTGCCTGAGGCAGGACAACCCATATGTTATGACTGCAGGTGCATCCTTGAAGGACATCTGTACCTTTTTGAGTAGGTGTAATCCATATCCCCTAGAGATGCTAGAGAGTCAATGTCCATCAGTAACATAACTGTATCTATATGCAAGACAGTTGGGCTTTGCTGTGACTGCAAAACCTCCAGCTATCAGTCTCCAGAAGAGCTACAACAGGTGGGCAAGCAGTAGCAAGTCAAGGAAGCACTACAGCCAAGGGCAGACCCCTCACTAAAGCACTCAAAAACATTTCCATGCTTATCGTTATGGCTATGTGACATGTTCATAGATTCTTTTTACCACTAGTTTTTTCTGGCATGGCCATCTGTATCTGGCAACATTTAGAGTTATACATTTTTATTACTGAACTTGTAGTTTCCCTGACAAACATGCAAACATTGGCCAAAGCACCAAGATCATTTCAAACGCCAAAAAAAAAAAAAGAGAAAAAAAAATAGCCTGGAGGGCAAGGTTAACCTCAAAACTAAAAAGGGGTACAATGCCCACAACCACCTGAAACATTCCTCGCTGGAATGCATGAAGAGATACATAACGGAGCTCTCTGACTGTGCCCCAGGCCAGTAGGAGCCTAGCACTGAGTAGCTTTCTACCTTTTCCAAGGATGATGCTACAGCATGAACAGACTGACTAATAATTGTCTTAGTTTTTGATGACACTCAAACAGGCTACAATATCTTTAAACATGAGAGGATGTGGTCAACACACCATGCTGCTTTGGCAGGGATGGTCTTTATTTGTCTTTCTAGACTTGCAAATAATGATTACAACATTGTTCTCATACTGCCTTTTTAGGAAATGTTAACCTGACAAACCTGCCAACAAATCAAAACAACCCAAGAAAATCTGAAGGTGCTACTGCTCAAAAGCAGGAGTCTACACAACAAACTCCAGTCCCTGTTAAGTTCTCTTCACGTTGGAGGATGCAGATGTTTGTGAAGTTACCCAGACATTGTTTAAAGCTGTGGAGAGTAGCCAAGCAGTACACAGCCTTCCTTACATTTAGATCTACTGCACAAGAACACTCTAAAGGCAAAGGTGTCTATCTGTATCAAAAATAAATACACCTTATGGTTGATTCAAACAGTATGAGAAGCTTGAGCTTCTCCATGGTCAAATGACTACAGGCAAAAGCTAATATCATATTCTAGAAAGTTACAGGTCCCCCTCTACAACGTAGGAAACCAATAATACATTCTTAAACATACTAGAGATGCTCAACACTCACCCCAATATCATACTCATAGGTGAACTACCCTAGTATAAACTGGGAATCATACATGACTCTAAACTCGCAGTTCCAGATTCCTGGACATCACAAACATGAGGGAACTTTACACCCCCACCCCCCTCCCCCCAAACAAATATAATGTCCTCTCTGTTAAGGTAGGACCATAAAAAGGACAGTTGTGTACACTTACCATAAATATAGATGTTAGAGTGTATTCACTGTTGCAGTCATTACATTTGGGTCATCTGCTGGCAAGTTGCCCTCAGTCGGCCTGAATTCCAAAGTCTTGGGTCCTGCGTCGGTTGTGGTCTCCTCTTCCATGACGTCAGGTATTCAGGGGTATAAAACAAGCAGTCAATGCTACTTTTAGTTTTTTTTGCCCCAGATGTCAGGTGCACCCAAAAGGTAGGCAATGCAAATTGCTAATAAAACATACATAAGAAAAGCGATCGAAAACTTTGTTACCAGCAAATACTCCCCATAGGTAGCAAAGGGTAGAAGGCTTAGGTACGTACCAGCAAGTAAGAGGGGAAGGAGGGAGGGTAACCTAGACTGCAGCAGTGTATACACCTGAACATCTACATTTATGGTAGGTACAAAACTGTACTATGCAAGTGTTACACTGCTGCAGTCTTTACACTTGGGTAGAATCCCAAAGCTGAGGTAGGGTGGCTGGTTCTATAAGGCATTAGGGGTGGCTATAAGGTCCTGCAGCACTGCAGTGGCAAAGCCAGCAATGGATTTAGAGTAAAGAGGCAGATGGTAATGCTTGGTGAACGTATGTACAGAACTCCAAGTTGCTGCTTCCAAAATATCCTTGGTAGGTACTCCTCTGAGGTAGGCAGTTGAAGTGGCTGTTGCCCTGGTGGAATGAGACCTAATGCTGTTAGGTACAATTTTCCCATGGTGTGTATAGCAGAAACATATACAGTGTCCTATCCATTTTGAAATGGCCTGTTTTGAAATGGCTTTTCCCTGTGCTCTTGCAGCATATGCTACAAACAATTGCTCAGTTTTTCTGAAAGCTTTCGTTTTGTCCAAGTAGAAGCATAACTGCCTGTGTATGTCTGAGGAATGCATTAGTCTCTCCCCTTTATTCTGTGGATTTGGATAAAAAGGTGGCAAGTGAATAGTTTGGTTTAGAGCCACACTTGATATAACCTTTGGCATAAAAGTTGGGTTTGTTCTTAAAGACACCCTGTCTTGGTGGAAAATGAAGAAAGGTTCCACTACCATTAGTGCCTGTAATTCTGAAACTCTTCGTGCTGAGGTTATTGCCAGGAGTAGAGCAGTTTTCCAAGAGACATATTTTAAGTCTGCTGAGTTAGCTGGCTCAAAAGGAGGTAAAGTTAATTTTTCCAACACAAAGTTGAGATCCCAAGTTGGGGTTTGTGCTCTACAGGGGGGTCTTGTGTTTTTAACCTCTCTGAGGTACTGTTTTAGCAAAGGATTAGAAAAAATAAGTGGGTCCGTGTTGTAATGAGCAGAGATGGCAGAGGCGTGGATCTTGATGGATGTAAAGACGAGGCCTTTGTCCAGCATCTCAGTTAAATATTGTAGTATCTGAGGAATATTTGGGACAAGAGGGTCAACGCTGTGAGCCTGGTTCCAGGAACAGAATCTCTTCCATTTATCCGAATAGTCTTTCCTGGTGCTAGGCCTTCTGGCCTCCAGAATGACATCCATAACAGCTTTGGAGAGAGGCATTGCTTGCTTGACTAAGGAATCTGCCATGCAGCCAGGTTTAAAGTCTTGAGTTGGATGTGAAGTATCCGATTGTTTTGCAGAGTCAGAAGATGTGGGATTTGAGGCAAAATCCAGGGTGGACCTTGTGCTAAGTTCTTTAAGATTGGGTACCAGTGCTGGCATGGCCAGTCTGGGGCAATCAGGATCATCATTAGCTTTTCTTGCCTGGCTTTTATGAGTACCTTTGAAAGGAGAGGTAGTGGTGGGAAAGCATATACATGTATGTTTTTCCAGCCGAATGAGAGGGCATCCACTTTCCATGCTTGTGGGTGTTAAGTCCTTGTGCAGAATTTCTGTAGCTGGCAGTTCACTGGGGATACAAACAGATCTATGTCCGGGCTCCACCATTTTCGTGTTATCATTCTGAATATTTGTGGATGTAATTTCCAATTGTGCGGATCCATGATGTTTCTGCTTAAGTCGTCTGCCAGTGTGTTTTTCTCTCCTGACAGGAATTGTGCTTGCAGATGAACTCGATAGGTTAGAGCTGTTCCACAAGGTCATGGCTCGTCTGCAGAGGGGATAAGAATGATTGCCCCCTTGCTGTTTATGTACCACATAACTATGGTGTTGTCTGTCTTTAATAGGAGTTTTCCTGGATGCAGAAGGTCCTTGAAAGCTATAAAGGCATTTTGTACAGTTAGCATCTCTTTTTGATTGATGTGAAGATGCCTTTATTCTGTGGGCCACTTGCCCTGAATACATTTTCCTGCCATGTGTGCTCCCCAAGCGTAATCAGATGCATCTGTTGTCAATGTTTACCTGGCTGTGAGTTGAGTGAAAGGCTGTCCCTTGTTGAGCTGACAGGCTTGAGCCCACCATCGAAACTCCTGTTGAAGGCAAGGAATAAGTGGTATTACTGTTTCCAAACTGACAGTGTTGAGACCAGACACTCTTTAGGTACCATTGTAGTTTCCTCATATGCAGTCTGGCATATGGAATTAGTAGTATGCAAGATGCCATGTAACCCAAGGCCTGCAGAATTTTTCTTGCAGGGAGTTGGGTCATTGTTGGCATTAATTGGAAACACTGAGTCAGTTGTCTTTGCTTGCCTGGCGTGAGAAGCCATCTGGGCCATTGTATTTAAGCTGGCACCCAGGAATATTATCTCTTGTGAGGGCACTAGTTTTGACTTATTTTTGTTTACTGTGTACCCTAGGCAAATTAGCAATCTTTACAAACGCCAGATGCTTTAGAAGAATGCCTTTGCTCTCTGCTTGAATAAGGCAGTTGTCCAAGAATGGGTAAATTTGAATTCCTTTTTGTCTGCAAAATGCAATTACTGGTGCCAGGCATTTTGTAAAGACCCTGAGCGCAGTAGATAAGCCAAAGGGCAGTGCAGAGAATTGGTAATGCATTGAACCTGCTAAGAATCCGAGGTATCTTCTGCAGTTTTGTCTGACAGGGACATGCAGGTATGCCTCCTTGAGGTCCAAAGTTACGAGTCAAGCTTTCTTGCCCAGCATGGGAAGAAGCTGCTGTAGTGTCAACATTTTGAATTTTGGAACATCCAGATAAGTGATTATTGAAGAAAGATCCAGAATGGGCCTCCAAGCTTTGTCCTTTCTGGGAACCAGAAAGAGTCTTGGGTAAAATCCTTGTCCTTGCTCCTGTGTTGGTACCTTTTGAATAGCTTTCATGTCCATGAGTGCTGTAATTTGTCTTTGAGCCTCTGCCCATTGATTTGGTGGCAGATTTGGCATTCCTTTTAACCGTGGCAGAGTGTGAAAGTGGAACCTGTAACCTTGAGATACAAGGTTGAGAACCCATTTGCCTTTGGTGATCATATGCAAATTGTGACAGAATAGTGCCAGTTTTCCTCCCAAGGGGGCTGTCAAGAGAGAAGTGTTTGGCAGCTGCAGTGGGAAGTCATTGGGGCTGTTTTTTTTATAAGGTTGAGGCCTGTCTTCCCCTTCTTTCTGGGTTGATGCACCCCATTGTCGAGACCTTAAGGACCTTGTGGTTGACCTCTGCCTCTTGGACGTCTGTATCCCCTTTAGGTCTGTCTAACTGGAAAGGACCAATTCTTTGTTGGCCAATTTCTGCTAAATCGAGGAGGCTGAACCTGTAAAAAATCCTTCACCATTTGCATAGATTTTGCCTTATCCTCCATTTTCTTTAATACCTCCTTCTGCCTTAACTCCAAATAAAACATCCTGCTGCAAAGGTGCATTCAATAATTTTGCTTTAACATGATATGGCAAAGTCTGTTCTTTTAACCAAGCATGTCTTCTAATGACAGACCCTGTAACTGCTGCTCTACAGGAGGCCTCTAATGAATCAAAACCACATCGCAAAGTATGTTTTCTCATTTGTTCAGCTGCATGCAATAAATCCTGCATTTCCTTATAATTAGGAGGATCTGAATTTGGAAGCATTTTTTGTTTCAACTGAGACATCAAATATTGCTGATATTTTAGCACGTGAAACTGGCAATTTAAGGCCCTCATTGCTAAAGTTGCAGATGTATATACTTTCTTCCCCATCTGTCTAATGCTCTGGAATCTCTGTCAGAGGGGACTGGATTTTTTTGTTGAAGAGGCCTTTACCCCTTTGGGACCCTGGGAAATAGTTTCAGGGTCAGCAACAGGGCTTTTATAGAGAAATTTGTGAGAGTCAGGGACTCTGTAGTATCTGTCTGGCTTAACTGGAGCAGGAGGTAAAGAATCAGGATTTAAACTAGATTCAGAATACACATCATCCACAATATCTAAACACTGGCGGAATAGCAAGGGGTCTGTGTTGAGGTAATAAAAGGAAATCTCTGAGCCTTTTCTTGGATTCTGAATAATCCTGGCCCTCCCAATGGAAATGCTCCCTCATGGTATGTAAGGTTTCCCCAAAGGAGTAGTCCTCTGGCGGAGAGGCTGAAGGAATTGATTCCTCAGCATCAGAATCCTCATAAGGGGGTAAAGAGTATCCTAGGTCTGAGGATGAATCTGAAGAGATGGATACCTGGTCGGATGAGTCATAGTCTGCATCCTGTCTAGGCCTTTTATCAGGAGGGGGATGGGACCCCCTGATCAGAGTAATTAAGTGTTCGGCCATTTTGAGCATTTGTTTCTAAGGCATGGAGGCCTGTCCTGGTGAATGTTGAAGTTGTTTCTTTGTTTTTAAAGGGGTTTTAGACTTTGCAGAAGATTTAATGGTTAACTGGGTAGGTCTGAAAACAACATCTGAAGCTACGAGTTTGTTCAGCTACTCCAGATCCCTCTGAAGGGTTAGTGTCAGTAGGCTGTAAATCTGGTGCATCCGAAGGCCCAGCCATCTCCACGTGAGTCAAAGGCAGCCTGTGATTCCAAAGAAGCAGTCGTCCGGGGCTGCGAAGGCGCCTCTCTGAAAACCGGAGAACCGGCGACTGGCCTAGAAGAGGCTTAGTCAGTTTTTGGCCTCTGATGCCTGTCCTAGTCTCTGCACTTTTTGTGTATTCCGGTCATCAGTAGTTCCGATAGCATGGTGTAATTGAATTTTCTGCCAAAATAATGTCGGGCAAAATCAAACCGTCATTTAATAGTGTGCTTGTTAAACCGAGCACAAAACAGACAACCTGTGACGTCATGGTCTGGGCCTAGGCATGGAATACAATAAGAATGGAAATCCTTATGAGGTATTTGCTTCCCACAAGAAACAGTTATTAACTTTTACGGACTTCGGTCTGAGGCAAGAAAAAGTTTCCCCAACGGGGTACTTGGCTTTGTAGAAGATTTCGGTTCTGGATTCGGAATGAAAATCTCAGGAGTCGGCCGACCGGCACTTTGCGAACTGCTTTTGCTTCAGGCACCACCTGACAAGAAAGACTGAAGAAAATGGCGTCGGCTGCATCTTATATACCCCTGTCACACTGACGTCAGGGAAAAAGCGACAGCAACCGATGCCGGACCAAGACTTTGGAACTCAGGCCGACTGAGGGACCACCTGACAGCAGGATAACCCAAGTGTAATGACTGCAGCAGTGCAACACGATGAACATAGAATGCAGTGGCTTATCCACTTTGAAATAGGCTTTCCTTCTGATCCTGTAGCATATGTCTCTAGTAATTTCTCAGTTTTTTAGAGCTTTAGTCCTACTCAAGTAGAATCTTAGCCGTCTGTGTACGTCCAAGGAATGCAGAATTTTCTCCCCCTTGTTCTGCGGCTTTGGATGAAAGGTTGGCAGATGAATAGTTTGGTTGAGAGACACACTGGAAATCACCTTAGAAATACATGTTGGATTTGCCCTCAGAGACACCCTGTCTGGGTAAAATATGATAAAAGGCTCCACAGCCATGAGGGCCTGTAGCTCTAAGACTCTTCTTGCTGAAGTAATTGCTGGTAGCAGAGCCATTTTCCATGATAAAAACTTTATATCAGCAGGATCAGCTGGTTCAAATGGAGGCAGGGTGAGCTTTTCCAACACACAATTGAGGTCCCATGCAGGTATTGGTGATCTTCTAGGACACCTTAAATTTTTGGCTCCTCTAAGATACTGCTTTAGTAAAGGATGAGAAAAAATTGGTGGCTCTGTATTGTAATAAGCCAAAAAGGCAGAGGCGTGTATTTTAATTGATGAGAAAGATAGGCCTTCGTCAAGCATCTCAGTCAAGTATTGTAATATCGGAGGAATATTTGGTTCTGCTGTATCAGTTCCTTGTGCTTTATTCCAAGCACAGAATCTCTTCCATTTATCAGCATATGATTTTCTAGTACTAGGCCTTCTGGCTTCCAAAATGACATCAATCACAGCTTTATTGAGAGGTGTTGTTTGTATAACTACATGATCAGCCATGCTGCCAGGTTCAGTGTCTGGAGTTGATTGTGCAGGATCTGACTGTTTTGCTGGGACAGTAGTGGAGGTCTTTGAGGTAAGGTCCAAGCTGGGTATTGAGAAAAGTTCCTTAGGACTGGGTACCAGTATTGGTGGGGCCAGTCCGGGGCAATTAGTATCATCTTTGGTTTCTCTTGTCTGGCTTTTAGGAGGACCTTGGGAAGAAGAGGCAGTGGAGGAAAGGTGTAAACTAATAGGTCTTTCCAACTGAAGGATAGGGCGTCCACTTTCCATGCTTGTCTGTGATAAGTCCTTGTACAGAATCTGTTCAACTGATAATTTTGGGGGGAGGCAAATAGATCTAGGTCTCGACTGCCCCATTTCTTTGTTATCATGCTGAAGACTTGTGCATCTAGTTTCCACTCGTGAGGATCCATAAGATTTCTGCTTAAATCATCTGCCAGTGTATTTTGCTTTCCTGGCAGGAATTGAGCTTGAAGATGTATTTGGTAAGTCAAAGCTGTGTCACACAGTGCCATGGCTAATCTGCAAAGGGGATATGAGAGCGTGCCCCCCTGCTTGTTCATATACCACGACCGTGGTGTCGTCCGTCTTTATCAGTAGGTGTCGTGGATGAAGTAAGTCCTTGAAGGCTGTCAGGGCATTTTGAACAGCTAGCATCTTTTTCTGGTTGATATGTAGATTTGTTTTGGGGTCCATATGCCCTGAAAGCATCTTCCCGCCATGTGGGCCCCCCAGGCATAATCTGATGCATCTGTTGTTAAGGTTTGGCTGCCAGGGGGTAGAGTGAAGGCCCGTCCCATGTTTTGGTGACATGACTTTGCCCACCATAGAAACTCCAGATGTAGGCAGGGAATGAAAGGAATTATTGTTTCCAGACTGTGACAATGCAGACTCCATAAACGTTTTAGGTACCATTGATGTTTCCCCATATGCAGTCTTGCATATGGAATCAGTAGGATGCAGGATGCCATGAAGCCCACAGCCTACAGAATTTGTCTTGCAGATAACTGGGTTTTTGTTGCCATCAGTTTGAAGTAAGCAGTCAGTTGCCTTTGCTTGTCTGGCATAAGGTAAGCCATCTGGACAGTTGTATTCAAGCTTGCACCCAGGAATGTTATCTTTAGTGAGGGTACCAGTTGTGATTTCTTTTCGTTTATTGTGTACCCTAGGCATGTTAGAAGCCTTTTTCACAAACGCTAGGTGTTGAAGAATGTCCTTGTTCTCTGCTTGAATGAGACAGTCATCCAAGTAAGGATATATATGAATACTTCTTTGTCTGCAAAATGTAATTACTGGTGCCAGGCACTTTGTAAAGACCCTGGGCGCAGCAGATAAGACAAAGGGCAGTGCAGAGAATTGGTAATGCATTAAGCCAGCCTTGAATCTGAGATATCTTCTGCACGACTGCCTTATTGGGACATGCAGGTATGCCTCTTTTAGGTCTAATGTCACCAGCCAAGCATTCTTGCCCAGCATGGGCAGAAGCTGCTGCAAAGTGAGCATTTTGAATTTTGGAGTGTCCAGGTATGTGTTCAAAATTGAAAAATCCAGTACTGGCCGCCAGGCCTTGTCCTTTCTGGGCACCAAGAACAGTCTTGAGTAAAAACCTTGTCCTTTTTCCTGTTCTGGTACATATCCATGAGGGATGTAACCTGTTTCTGTGCCTCTGCCCATTGATTTTTTTGGCAGATCTGACCGTTTGCCATTGGCAGAGTATGGAAGTGGAATCTGTATCACTGTGATACTATGTTTAGCAACCACTTGTCCGGGGTTATTAACTGCCAATTTTGAGCAAAAAGTGCTCATTTTTCCCCTAAGGGTGCAGCCAAAAGATAAGTGCTTGGTGAAGGCAGGGGGAAGTCATTGGGACTGTTTTCTATAGGTTTGCGCTTTATCTCCCCCAGATTTGGAGGTAAAAGCGCCCCATTGCTTTGACCTGTATGAATCTAGTGCCTGGTATCTGGAACCCTTAGGGCATCTGGATTTGCCCCTTTGAGCTCTGTCGCCACAGGAAAGGACCATTTTTTTGTAGGCCAGTGTCTACTGAATCTTTGTGGCTACACTTGTAAGAAGTCTTTTACAGTTCGCATAGACTTAGCTTTGTCTTCCATTTTCTTTAAAACCTAGTCTGCCTTAATACCAAACAGAGTGTCATGCTGTAAAGGTGCATCTAGTAATTTAGCTTTAACATGATCAGGCAAATTTTGTTCTTTTAGCCAGGCATGCCTCCTAATCACAGATTCAATAACTGCAGCCCTGCAGGAGGTCTCTAAAGAACCAAAACCACATTGCAAAGTATGATTTCCAACCTGTTCAGCTGCATGCAATAATTCCTGCAATTCTTTATTTTCTGCACATTCAGAAATCATCATCATTTTCTGTTTCAGCAATCCCATAACATGTTGTTGATACTTGAGCATATGAAACTGGCAGTTTAAGGCCCTAATTGCTAAGATTGCAGATGACTAAACCTTTTTTCCCCATCTATCCAGTGCCCTTGAATCTCTGTCAGAGGGGGTGGGATTTTTTGCTGTTGAGGCCTTAACTCCCTTTGGACCCTGTGAAATAGTTTAAGGATCAGCAGCAGGGTTTCTAAATAAAAATTTGTGCGAGTCAGGGACCCTGTAATATCTGTCAAGCTTGCTGGAAGCCGAAGGTAAGGAGTCAGGGGTCAAGCTTGACTCCGAAAACACATCATCCACCGTCTAAAACAGGGGGTATGGCTAAAGGCCTGTGCTGAGGGAGAAGGAAATCCCTGAGCCTCTTTTTGGACTCTGAGAAATCCTGACTTTCCCAGTGAAAATGATTCCTCAAAGTATGCAGGATTTCTCCAAATGAATAATCCTCAGGAGGTGATGCAGATGGTATAGACTCCACTGCATCAGAATCCTCATTGAGAGGTATAGATAATTCCTGATCAGAAGAGGAATCAGAAGAAATAGAAATATGATCTGAAGATTTACAGCGTCTTGCCTAGGCCTCTTATCTGGAGGGGGATGGGAACCCCTGATCAAGGTAATAAGGTCTTCAGCCATTTTGATCTGTTTTTTAGGCATAGAGGCTTGTGCACGTGGCTCATGCATCATTTTTTTAGTTATAGAAGTTGCTTTTGTCTTTGGTTTTGCAGCTGTCGTCGGTTTGATATAAAAATGTTGAGGCCTGAATACACCCTCAGAAGCCGGTTCCTGCTCAGCGGCTCTGGGACCCATCCGAGAGAGATACTTCCGTGGGTCCAATACTTTGAGTATCTCGCGGCATGCCTGACTCCACATGGGTGTCGGTAGGGGCCTACGACTCGGAAGTAGCAGGTATCAGGGGTTGCGAAGGCGCATCACTGAGTACCGGCAACTGGCTTAGGAGATGCCTCGTCGTCGGTTTTGGACCTCAGCTGTCTCTCTCTGTCCTTTTCTTTGCATTTTTTTTATGTACTCTGGTAATCGGATTGCTTTCAGACGACATTTCTGGGAAGTTAAATCTGCTTCCAAAATATTTTGAGGCAAAACTATACAGACGCTTAATAGTGCGCTGGTTAAATCTAGCACAAAACTGACAGCCAAGCACGTTGTGATCATGGCTTAGGCAAGAAATACAGTATAAATGGAAATCCTTATGAGGTATTCGCTTCCCACAAGTAATACAATTATTAACTTTTTCTGACATCAGTATGGAGCAAGAAAAAAAAGTTTCCCCAACGGGGTACTTCGCTTTAGTGAAGACTTCGGTTCAGAAACTCAAACTCGAATATTTCAGGAGTCGGCCAACCGGCACTTGCGAAATGCTTCTGCTTCGGGCACCGCGTGGCAAGAAAGACTCAAGAAAATGGCGTTGGCTGCTTGTTTTATACCCCTGATGACCTGGAAGAGGAGACAGCAACCGACGCAGGACCCAAGACTTTGGAATAGGCCGACTGAGGGCAACCTGCCAGCAGATTACCCAAATGTAATGACTGCAACAGTGAAACACGAAGAACATCCAGTATCTGTCTGCTTGGGATGACATGGTCGACAGACCACGATGCTTTGTAAAAGATGGCCTCTGGAATTCCGGATACTGGCTAAGGCTCTTGCCGCCCCTACAGTGCCTTTTTTAGGCAAGGTTCAAATGACAAATTCACCACTGTAACAGGAACAGGCAAGCAAAAACTGAGGGTAATGCTACTCAATGCTAGATGTCTAAATCTCAAAATGCACCCACTCGAGGCACTCCTTAAAATGGAGAACATCGATATCTGTGCAGTGACTTGAGACCTGGTTCAAGGCTCCAGAGAGCACCCCTGCACTACCAGGCTATAACTCATACCACACTTTTCGGCCATGTAACCTGGACCGAAACACCAAAGGCGGAGGCGTGTCCATATTCATTAAGGATATCCACACCTCCAGGCTAGTTGCTCGGCATAATGCATCCGAGGTTATCAAAGTGCAACTAACTCTGGGCAAAACTGCAATCCAAATTGTAGCTTGCTACATATCCCCCCCACCATGCCCCAGGATCCCCACTCCTCTTTTCTCTATGTACTGGAAAATATTAGGGTTCAACCAAACACCCTAATAGCGGGTGACTTCAACTACCCAACCATTAACTGGGAAAACTACTAGTGTACCAACTCCTTAGCTCAACGCTTTCTGGAATTCATAAACTCCAATGCCCTGGATCAACTTATCCACACTCCCAGCAGGGGCAACTATATCCTAGACCTAGTCATTACCAACATGTGTGACCGGTGTTCCACACCTGAATTCAACTCCTCGTTGGTCCGATCAGACCATAAGCTAATCACCCTTGATATCCACATCCCGCCCCCACCCCCCATTAAGGAAACCACTGTAAAATATTTTTCCAAAGCCAACTTCACGCTTCTTAAGACAGAAATGGTGAACTTCATGACACCCATGCAGATGGACAATACAGTTACAACTGCTGAATCCTGCACAAATGCACTCTATAAGCACATACACGGGTGTATGGATCGCGCTATCCCAAACAGAACCAAGATGTTATCTTCCAAACAAAGGAAGCCAATCTGGTGGTCCCCTGCTATAAACAAACTGTACAACAGAAGGAAGACACTGTTGCAAAAGAGAGTAAAATCCCAAGAGTGGAGGAGTTCCCTGCTCAGCCTCAGTAAGAAGCTGAGATCCCTTATAAGATCCTCCAAAGCTAGCTTTGTTTGAGTCTTTTGGCTTTTCCCAGTTAGGGGTCACCACAGAGGAACTCCGGTCCGCTAATGATTGGTAGTGGATTTTTACGTACAGGGTTACCAGCCCTGACGCACAACCTTCAATGAAGGCACGCCCCATTCACGTATGCCTCCACACAGAAGACACTCTAGCTGAGAATCGAACGGGACAACTTCTTGCTATGAGGCGACAACGCTACCGCAGCACCACCACCGCAGTACTAGCTATGAAAACAAAATTGCCACTAATTCTAAGGACAACCACAAAGCATTCGATACAGCACTATACAAACATCAGAATATGTGCCAGTCCCTCATTATATATAGGATCCACATGCCACCTACCAATATTTATGTTTTACCACCACTGCTGACATTCAACGTGAATGAAAAAACTGGACTAAAACAGCTTCGCTTGCACATACACCCTGATTTACTACTGCAGTGACCCTCCCCAAAGTAAGTGAGCAGTTGCAATGCTCAAATCAGGGTAGATGGCTAATATCTTGTAAAACATACTGAAATCCAAAAGAATTCATCTCCTTCATTAGGGTGCAAAAGCTGCACATTTGCAATCATTTTTTATAATTTAAATGACTTGCCTAAATTGCCAAAGAAAACATTCTGAAATCTGAGAAAATTCAATTACTATAAAACATACTGACTACTGGGCATCAAAAGCTTAATGATAGTGAGAATGAGCACACAGCACCTGCAGAATTCCAAGTAAACAACTTTTTTATAAAGGAAGTCAAATTTATTGTGTGGAAGGAGCAAATAACCAGAGGTCCAAATGATTCTGTATCAATTAATGACTAAATAGCTGGTACAAAAGGGTAGTGAGCACACAGATCATGCCTTTTAAACTTGGTTGACTTTTTCGAGATGGTCACCAAGGCCATTGATGAGGGAAAGGCAGTCCATACAGCCTACCTTGACCTGGCAAAGGCCTTCGACACAATACCCCACTCAGGTATCATCAAAAAACTCATCAGCTTGAATGTAAACCCATACATCACAAGATGGGTTGCAAACTGGCTAAGTGACAGAACCCACAGGGTCAGAGTTGCTGGAGCCATGTCAGACTCAAAGCCTGTCACAAGTGGTGTCCCACAGGGCTCAGTCCTGGGTCCACTCTTGTTCGGCATCTACTTTTCTGAAGTACAAGCAAACACAGGAGGGTTATGGCTGACAAAGTTTACAGATGACTGCAAACTGGGCCATAGTCGAAAACACATCTGACACAGATATCCTTCAGAAGGGCCTCACAGAAACGGATAACTGGTGCCAGAGCCATGGCCTAAAGTTAAATGCCAAGAAATGCATAGTCATACCCTTCGGGAAAAACAAGGTTACCCCTAGCTACCATATAGGTGGCAATCCACTGAGCACAGAAGAAGTCATCAGGGATCTGGGGACCCAGGTTGACAGTAGCCTTCGCTTTGACACTCATGTTGCTAAAGTAGTTAGGAAAACCTTCTACATTGCCCACCTGATCATGAAGGGATTCACATCTAGATCAAGGGAGGTCATCGCCCTGTACTCATCACTCATTAGACCTATGATTGAGTACAATGCCCCATTCGGAATGCATCTGACCAGACACCTGCAGCAGCTGGAAAGGCCCCAAAAGTTCCTCACCAAAAGGATAAAGGGTCTCAAAAATATGTCTTATGCTGCCCGACTGAAAGAACTCCAGCTCTATTCAGTCTCATACCGCTTGCTCAGAGGTGACCTGTGCCTGACATATAAGGCCATGTCAAACCCTGATTTGATGAATATGCTTCACCTCAAAAAATCTAGATCCCTCAGAACCACAAGGGCGGGAGACTTAAACCTTGACACGGTTATTAATAGAACATGCTGGAGGGACAGATTCATCACCCAGAGACTCCCTATGCTGTGGAACAAAATCCCGGTACATGTGAGGCAGAGCACCTCGCTGGCCTTGTTCAAGAGGAATCTTGACCAATGGATGGGGGATCGCAGATATACCCCAGGGATTACTTCAGTGTCACTGCTTGACAGAGGCACAGAAAAATAATAGGCATAGTTTTATTCTAACTAAAGGGGTGGCGAGAGCCAAATAACTATGGGCTAGGCTTATAAATGCCCTTGGGCAGATAGCCTAGTATGAACCTATGAACCTATGAGTTTATCCACTGTGGGGACACAAACGCTCCACAGTGCTTAACTGCTGATAACTTAATTGGAGACTGAAGTTAGCAGCAAATAGCAGGTGGTGTGTGCCTGGCTCTGCAAACAGTAAGCAAAGACTTTAGATCATGGGCATCAGAGCATGTTTTTTTGCAAGGAACTTGATGCAAGCCCTACCATGGCATAACAGTGTATGACATACAGATGAGAGCTAGGAACCTACCTACAAAACACACTGAACATGCCATTGATAATGATATCTTACATCACCTATTCCAGCCTTATGACCAACCCATAAATGTGGGTTAGCAAAGAGGTATTCCTCATTTGGAAGAGAGGGCTCAATCAATCACAAAGTGATCTGGGAAGCTACAACTGGGCTAAAGAGGATGGACAAAAAGGGTGACAGGGAAGAGGCTTGCTGATCCAAGAAGCCCAAGAGTAAAGCATTGAATAATTGTATGTTCCACCTAAGACAATCATTCTGTGAAAAGAAAGTTACATTATTTCCAAATAAGACAAGGTTTGTATAAGCATTTTCAATACGAGTATGCGGCTACCACCTCCCACTAAAAAAAGCATGTATGCATCTATCTCAGAGACAAAATGTCATACATCACTAGGCAACATACACAACTTTAAGTAGGATTATTTCAGTAGGAAGGAACAACTAGTTCCACATTAAAGGACAATTAAGGTGAGAAAGCAAGAGTAGTTATCTCTGCAGTACTAGTAGTGTTAGTGTATCTGCATCTCAGTAAAGTAGACAGCATCACTTATCAAGACATTCTGTATCAAAAATAGCACAAGTATAGCTAACATACTGACATGACAGCATAAAGACTTATTTCCAAAATATAATACCACCAGAAATTATTTTCTTCTCTCAGTGTAAATGGAAGTAATGTCAGGTCACTTGTCAATAACACGCTTTCTCAATGGTTTGGTCCTACGCTTGTTTCAGCCACAAACACCAAATCAGTTGGTTTTGCAAAGCTTTTAATTGCCATGTCTGCAAATGCTAGTCTACAACCCACAAGTCAAGTCAGCTAGAAGTGTCATTTCTACTGTAGTTAATGGCAGTTCTGCCCACTGTTTTAAATAACTCAAAGAAAGCTTGCCACCCCTGTTCATGCAATTTATCAAATACTATGAAATTCTACAGGTAGTAGATTTTAAGACAAAAAACATTACTAAAGATGGAAAACCAGGTTCAGTAACATGTATGCGTTCTCTATATATGTTGTACTCTAACTGTATTAGATGGAAAGTATTCTTCGACAAGAAACAAGTAGCAATTTTAAGTTAAGCACCTTTTACAAGCTAGAAGTTGCAGACTTGAGACTTACCTGCACTGTTCATCCATCCCATCATTATCTTTATTAATATCATCACTCATGTAGTATTTATAGCAAGTCTGTGGGAAGTAAAACAAAAACATTCAAAATTCAAGACAACTCCAAGTCACAACCATGAGCATAACCAGTTGTGTAACAGTTGTCTCATTCCTTTAAACTAAAAGCATAATCTCCGGTGCAGATTTTTTTTTTTCAAATCTAAAGACATTAAGTTGCAAACCCTTCTGCAATATTAACATACCAAAGGCGGCATATTAACATACAAAATATCAACTCTGCCCTAAAAGGACGGACTTAATTCTTGAGTGATGAACATTTTCATCACTCTAAACACAAATTAAAAGTTGGCCTTTTATATATGTAAAAAAAAAGTCTTTAGAGACATAACAGTGAATATACTTGTTTCATCACAAACAAGAAAACTGGGCAGTAACGGAGAAAACAGGACTTTGCATTAGTGTGAATTAAGAATGCTAGTGCCCAAGGTCCAGTGTTCTATCAGTTATCACCACATGATGGAGTAGGACAAACCATACTATTAAACAATATGTTCAGATTCTAGCAAATCTACTGAAATAATTCAAATTCTACCCCAACATGCACTAAAATAAGGACGCTTGTCCTGTCCAAATCACTTGCTCAGCAGGTTTAACCTGCTTATTGACTGATGCTGAAGGTAAGGTGCACAAAAGAATGTGTTGGGTTAAATATATGCCAAAAAAATACAGGTTTGTAAATTCTCACTTGACAACCTGATCTATTTGTCCTGGCAGTCTGCTATAACAATGATCTAATCTGAGAAATAAAATTACAATAATGGTACATATATTTGCAGCCTGATGAAGTATGTTACGATGCTAAGAACAAATAATGGTTAATATTTAAATTTTCTCTTACACACAAGTGCTTTGATCGATTCCAGTATAAGGACAGGGCACAACATTTTTGCCTACGCCTCACAAAAGGGTTGATAGTGAGGCAGTGTGTGCATTCAGACAGCAGTTGCAGGACAGCACAGTTGTGTAAAAACTTAACAATAACAGTAGATGCCTTTCTCTTCATTGCTGCGGTATTTTATTACATAATGGATCTCCTGCCAATGATAGCTCAATGTACAGCCAGTATACCAAAGACTTTAGGTCTTATAAGTGCCATACATCCCACACATGCTCCCTGTGCAAGACATAGGGCATAAAGGTGAAGTACGGATGCAAACCCTCGGAATGAAAAGCCACTAAGACAAAACGGAACAAGTACATCCAGAAAGAAAAAAGGCAGGAGGACAGGGTAAGGACCTTTTAGCAGGGAGGGCAACAAAAACACAGGGCAAGAGCTAAAACCAAAGGGGGGAAGCAATACTGCCAACAATGAAGAAAAGGATAGACTGTTATGGTAAAATTTTACAAAACTGTACTTTGTCCTTCTATATCATTATTGAAGTATTCCTTGCATAT
This sequence comes from Protopterus annectens, assembly GCF_019279795.1. Classification (NCBI taxonomy): domain Eukaryota; kingdom Metazoa; phylum Chordata; order Ceratodontiformes; family Protopteridae; genus Protopterus; species Protopterus annectens. The sequence goes on from NC_056749.1 coordinate 257,895,447, forward strand.
AGGTGAGTACAAGAGCCAAGAGGAAGCCTGGGAGGAGGAAGGCACAAAAGAGCCATCTACAAATCCAGGCAGGATAGCCCTTGCAAAGCCTGCCTTGGCCCAGAAAATAACATCTAACTTCTAATATTTTGTAAAAGTTTGAACAGAGCACCAAGTAGCGGCTTCAAGAATGGAGTTTGTATCCAAAGCCTTTAAAAAGGCACCATGAGGCAACTGCCTAGTACAATGTGCCTTTACAGGCAAGGAAAGGCATTTGCCATGAAAAGAACAAAAATAAATGGTCTTGAAAACCAGGAGATGATTTGCTTAGAAACATCCAAACCCAAAATCCTGGGATGAAAAGTAATAAAAAGCTGCACAGATTTACAAATAACTTTAGTTTTATCCAAATATACCAGAGTTATCTATGAAAATCCAAAGTGTGAAGAAGCTTCCAACTGTCAGACTATGGAGAAGGAAAAAGGGAAGGAAGATGAATAGGCTGGATTAAGGGACAACTCTGACCACCCTGAGAATTAAAGGATTATGAAGAGAGACACGATCTCCTTGAAAAACTGAAAAAGGCAGAATAGTAGTGAGACCCTGAAGTCCAGACACTCTTGGCAGAAGTAAGAGCCAAAAGAACAGTCTTCCAAGTATTAGGTTGCAAGGAAGCTGAAGAAGCAGATACAAAAGGAACATGGGTCAATTTTTTCCAAGTCCAAAACTGACATCCCAAGAAGGCAGAACAGGCTTCCTGGGAGGCCTGATATGAAGAACGCCTTTAAGAAATTGCTTGCCACAGGAAGACTCAAGGGCGAACAAGCAGGAACTGCTGATAGGTGAGCTATAACTGAAGAATACTGCCAACCCAGCATGGAGCAGATCACACAAATAAAAGTACAGGAGCCTCCACAGATCGGTGCCTCTCTTGCCATCAGGATACCATGACAGCAAACCTTTTCCATTTGGACATATGATTTTCTAGTAGTGGGTTTCATGGCCTCCCTCAGATTCCTAAGCATGTCCTCAGAAAAGAGTGCCCAAGAGGGATGAAAACCCTATCACCCCACATTATCATTTGAAGGGTAGACAGGTGAGGATGGATAAGAGATCCCACATGTCTTGTGTGAGAAGATCCACCTGGTGAGGTAACGTGTGTTGACTGTTCCTGGCCAAGTGAGAAAAGGGGGAACCAATGCTGTGTGGGCCAAAAGGGAGTCACAAGCAAGATTTTGGGAGAGTCCTGCCTGATCTTGTGCAGAACCTGTGGTAACAGAGGAACGGTTGGGGAGGGGGTCATACAGAAAAATTCCCTTCCAAGTTAAAGGGCATCTACTTTCCAAATCAGAGGACTTGGGACTAACAGAAAAACAGAAGTTGTCTGTTCAGAGGGGAGGCAAAAAGATCTGCCTGAGGAATGCCCTACCAATGGACAATGCCCAGGAACATCTCTGTGAAGCATCCATTTGTGAGCTTGTGTTATGGACTTGCTCAGACAGTCTGCCCAAGACTGATCTGAGGGAATGTAAACCTCCTGAAGACTCGCTTGATACTGGATAGCTACATTTCAAACCTGAACTAGTCTGCAAAGCAGACTTGTGTCTCCTTGCTTTTTGACATATCGCATTACTGTGGGAATTTGACAGGCCCGGGATGAAACAGAGTGAAAAGCTTGCAGTCAGAAGTAGAGCTATCATCTCTTATGTTGATATAATCTGACCTCGGATAAGGCCAGAAACCCTGGCCATTTAGGAGGCCAAAAGAAGCACCCAACTCCACGTCTGAAGTATTTGTGAACAGCTCCTGAAATGGAGCCTGAAAGTTAAGCCCTCAGTTGAGACAGACTTGATGAATCCACCACTGAAGCTCAAGCGAGACAGGGAATAGGGAACTCCAGGGGAGGCAGTGAGGTACCATTGAAATTTCCTCATATCCAGCCTGGCAAGAGCAGCATGGGAATGGAGACCACCATAAATTCCAGAATCCTGTGAAATTCCCTGGCCGTGACACAGGGACAGAGGATGAGTCTGGAAAAAAGTTATGAGGGACAGAACCTTGGGGACAGGGAGAGATGCCAGCATAGGAACAGTCTGAAGCCTGCATCTGAGGAAAATATGATCATGGGAAGGCATCAGGACTGATTTCTGGAGGTTTACGGTGAACCGCATACTGTGTTAGAAACAAAAGGTAAACTGGAGATCCTGTTACAGACTGCCGGAAGGAGGAGCTTGAATGAGTAGGTCATCTAGGTGGGTAAAAGTCTATTGCTTAAGGCCTGCAAAAACCATGGCAGTAGTGAGGCATTTGGTGAACACCCTTGGAGCAGTAGAAAGGTCAAAAGGCAAACCACAGAACTGAAAATGCAAGGAAGAAACAAATGTAAAAACTTCCAGAATACAGGGTGCATGGGGATGAAAAGGTATGCATCCTTGAGACCTACAGAAATATGAAAGGCCAGGGGAAGAAGAGGAGGAAGCAAATCCTGAATGGAGCACATCCATAAAGAAGGAACCTTGATGAAAGCGTTGAGCAGAGAAAGATCCAAAATTGGTCTCAACACACACTCCTTCAGAGGAACCAAAAACATTCTGGGGTAAAACCCTTTCGCCACCTGGCTAGGTGGAATGAACTGAATGGTGCCCTGACCCTAAAGGGCTTGCAGAACTTCTGGAAAATGAGGAAGCTGTTCTCAAGGAGACTGAAGAATGTCTGTAGAAGGGGGATTCCAAACAATAAAATATTTCTGACAGATAACAGACAGTACCCAAAATAGTCTGAGGTGATCTAATGCCAATTTGGAAGAGATAAGGAAAGGCAGAGAGACAAGGGGACCTGGGAGAGGGAAAGGGATGGTCAAATATAAATAGGTTTGTCCTGAAAAGGTGGTTTCTAGGAAGGAGAAGTCTGAGTAGACTTAGCAGGACGAACACACCTACAACCTTCCTTACCTTTAGGATGAGGGCTTATCTGTCTACAAAGGCAAACTCAGAAGGATAATTCTTCCGGAAGTTACAGACGGGGGAGACAAACATATGTTCAAGTTCCTGCAAGGCCTTACCCTTATCCTGGAGGGGCTAAGTCAACCGCAGCAGTTACAGAAATTATTCTGTTATCCAGTGGAGCATCCAAAAGCTTGGCATTAATATCATCAGGCAAAGCCTGAAAATGTAGCCAAGAGTGACACCTCATCAGTGAGCCAATTCAGCAGCACTGAAGAAACATCACCTTCAGCACAGCTACACTTTATCAAGTGAAGGGCAACCTGAGAAGTGGACCCCAGCAGGGAAAGAGCAGAACCCTTCCTAAGAGAATCAGGAATGCCACCTTAGCTACCTGTTAAAGGAGAGCCAAAACATACCTGGTCATACATGGCTGACAATTAATGGCCTAAAAACAAGGTGACAGCAGTATAAACTTTCTTGCCCATGGCTCAACTATCCTTATCAGAAGGAAAGAAGGAGCTTCACAGATGGCAATGTAGAGGGTTTGTTACTGGAAACAGACTACTGAAGGATCAGAAGGGCACTTGTACAAAAACCTGTAGTCCTCCAGCACCTTATAGAACCCTCTATCAGGATTCTTTGGTGCGGGGGGGGGAGTCAGGAAGCAGTAGAAAAGGTATCCAAAAAGGGTAGCCAAAACAGAAGGGAGAGCTAATGGTTTGGGAGACTCCATTTGCAGGAGACCATAGTCTTTTTTGAATGTTAGAGACCTGGGAACAGTCCCATTTAAAATATCATTTGGGCAATAGTACCCCCAAAAAGGCAATTCTTCCAAGGGGGAGTCTGTATTCAAATAACTCTTCCTCAGAACCACAGACCATAGGGGAAGGAATTTGGGAAAATAAGACGTGGATTCTGCTCCAGAATCCAATTCCCTAGGCCTTTTAAAAGTGGGAGACCAGAGGTCAGGGACAGAAACCCCTTGAGGAGGCATCAATGCCATTAAAGCATTAAACAGACCCAGAGTAAATTCCTGCCATTCACACCAGGCATCTTTAACATGGAAAAATAGGTTTAGTTTTCTGCTTTTTCTATGGGGTGCCTGCCCTAAAAACCCTCTGAGGTTCAGACCCTTAATGAGATTCAATGATGGTGGTAGGAATTTCCTCCCTTACTAAAACCTAAGGAATCCTCCTCCGTCCTTTGGATATTATCAACCAAGGTCCGCCCTTCGTCAGGTGCAGACGTTGGTAAAGTCTCCAATTATGTTCAACAATTCACATGCATGCCGACCTCTGAAGAGGTTATAGCAGAGGAAGCCAAAGCAAGCAGACCATCTCTTTAGGGCTTCACTTTCTTCTAGAAAGACTACAGGGGGTTGGACAGCAACTGGATTGAGACAAATCTATTAGGACTTCCTCCTGGCAGACAGCTGGCCCTCAGGATGGGATGATTCTGCCATAACACTTTGAGCCAACAGCTGAAGCCACTGGTCCTCAAGATACATGGAGGAGAAGAGACTACTATTGTAGGGTCTTAAGTACAAACACTTGGCAGACAGAGCACTGCGTATGGTCATGAGAAGCACTAAGGTAAGAGAGACACTCATGACTGTTTTTATGGTGATCTGTCTCCCACATTAATTCTTTCTCCATCCTGGATGACGTGAACACAAATTCCATGATGTGAACACAAATACCATACAAAATAGAATAGGAGAGAAGAAATCCCAAAAGGTCACTTATCTGAAAGCGACTTAGTAACCAGCACAGCAATAAGACATTCAGACTGATGTTCGATAATGGTACTCTGACTGGCAGCAAAGAAGTTGAGGGTTTGTCTTCATATGTCACCTTTATGACCTATGCCTTGCACAGCGAGCATACATGTGACATATGGCACCTATACAACCTAAAAGCTTTTGTATACTGGCCGGATTTTAGGCTATCCTCAGCAGGAGATCCCCTATGTAAAGAATACTGCAAGAGTGACAATGGAAGGAAATCTAATAGATAAAGCAGAACATGAGTTGGTGTTGATAATGGGTGACCTGAACGCAAATATTGTGACAGACATGGCAGGATACGAGGACTGCCTGAGTACACGCCGAGGACTGCCTGAGTACACACTGGCAGGGCAACAGAAGTAAAGGAGAGGCCACACCAGGCTTCTGTCTGGCAAATGGCTCGACAGTGGCCAACACATGGTTCAGAAAGACAGTCAAGATCATATACAAGAGTGGCCAATATGCAACTCAGACAGACTTCCTCCTAGTAAAGAAAGGGCACTGGGGTCGAATAAGTGACAGCAAAGTCAACTACATTGAAACAGTCGGCCTCATGGTTGCCAAAATCAGTTGCAAGTTGCGGTCAGAGCCTAAGCTAAAAACCCGGAAGTTGAACAGAGAGAAACCACAAAATTTCAAGGAATAACTCAGGGCTCTAGCACCTCAGGAAGAAGAGCAAACAGGTAGAGTTGAGGAAAGGTAGAGCATCAAAACAAGAAGATTGAGCACATGTATAATGATAATCCCCTATCAAGCAAGTATCTTCAGCATCCCAAAAATTCATAAAAATGTTATAAATCCACCATTTAAACCTACAGTGGATGCTAGATCGAAAATTTTTTGTGGCTAAATTGGTAGATTTGAAGAATGGGTTAAATGGAATATTGTATATTTGTAAAAACTCCTGGCATTTTATGCAAGTTTAACAACACATTTTATCTGGGAGGAATCTGTCACAATTGATGTTAATAATTTACTTAGTTATCTCCCATGAAAACTGTTTAGAGGAACAGTGGTTTAAGACTGCTCACTTGGACAATAATCATATAAATGCTATGATTGTACTTATGGAAATATTAAAAAAATATATATATTTATTACAAGGGTCAGTATTTTAGACAAACGAGTAGGGATGGAAGCAGCTTGTGCCCTTACATTTGCAAATTATGTGACGTTACACTGGGAAGTACAATTTGTTTTTAACAGTACATTTAAAGATTCCTGGGCCTTCTATACCAGATTCCTGGATGACATTTTTGTTTTATGAATGGATACCCAGGATAAACTGGATGAATTTTTGCTACATTTAAATACAGTTGAATTCCTAAAATGCTCACATTCTATTAATGATCGGGCTATTTGGATGTCTTGATTAGGAAAGACACGTAAAGGGAGGTAGGTATTACTTCTATTTATAGAAAACAAACGTTCTCCAAATCCTAATTTACATTATTACTAGTTGGCATCCAAAACACCAAAAAAAGCAGTGGTCAAATTAGTATGAGCGGCTAGGATGGTGTCCGAGTTGGATGAGTTTTAGAAAGAATGTGACAACATAAGAGATGTTTTATAGAAAAGGCTACCCAAATTTTATTACATAAACAATGGATAGTATGGATGCTGTGAAAATATTAAAATGGAAAATATTTTTACTTAAGGATGAAATAAAAAGAGAATAGGCACGAATCTTGTTATTGTACATAGGACTGATATGGCAATTAAAAAATATTTGGAAAAAGAAAAATCTTTATTGGTCAACAAGAGCAATAAAGGAACAAAATGTGGAAGCTGCTCTCAATGCCCATATATATATTGTCGGGAGAGCATTTTAGAATTGGGAATGGTGAATATAAAATACAAGAGCATAACGCAAGATACTAAACAAGTGGTATATATGGCAAAATGAAAATCCTGTCCAGCTTTTTATATTGGGAAGACATCCAAGAGATTTAGGACAGTATTTACGAACATTTAACGGATATTAAAAATAAAAACACTAGTAATGCTTTATATAGACGTATTAGCATACATGAAGACTTTTTTTTTTTATAACTGAACAGGTACAGAACAACTTGCAAGGAAAGATTAATGAACATCTTGACTTAGATGAATTAAAGCAGCAATTAAAATTAATTGCCACAAACAGCCCTGGATTAAATGATGCATGCTCCATTAATTCTGTACTAAAGTTAAAATATTACAATGGGTTTTAGTTTTAATATTGTTTATATTATTGTTAATTTTAATTGGTCAACTGAAGTGAATCGCATGATTATTTTAAGTATTTAATCAAGTGGAGTAATTTGTAAATATTTTCTGATGAATTTCCATTAAAACAGGAACAAGAGAGCTTAACGGCTTTAATAAAGTGTAAAGTGTTAGATTTGGAGCTGCTGGTGTGGAGAAGTTTGTCCGTACATCTGTCTGAGTAACGTTTTGTGGAGGTTACTAGTTTGTCACAGCAGATATGATCAAGATGTCAAATGAGCTACGGAAGAAATGGCTCCCAAAGTGCATTTATGGCAGTAAAGAGAGAAAGGTTCATCCTAGATGACTGGAGAATAAGCATACTAGTTCCAGTGTCCAAGACTATAGCGACCATCCACAACTGTGGGCACTACAGACATATCAAACTCCTATTACACTGCATGCAAGTCCTGGAGGGGCGACTGATAAATTAACACAAATTAGTACAAAATAAGACAGGAGGATAAGCAGTTCAGATCAGGATGCAGCACAACCGATCCTATGTTTGCATTGAGACACATTTCAGATTAAGCTACAGATGAGGAAATGGTCAAACTAGGCATTCCTAGACTTGGGAGAAAGCCTTGGAGAAAGCACAGGACAAGGTCTCAGGAAAGCTGATTTGGGCAGTCCAGCAGTGGTTTGAAGTCTAGAAAACATTGGTAGAATTAGTGAAGGCTAGTACAAGGACCCAATGACTCAACAACAAACAGTGTCCAGACTTCTCAAAGGAGTTCCCAGTGGGAGTGGTGCACATCAGGGTTCAGCTGTTCATATTGGTGATGAATTACAGTAGCAAACAGGTTGAAGGGGAAAGGTCAAAGTTACTGTATTTAGATGATGTTGCATTACAGGCAGACTATGGAAGAACTTCACAAAGGGGAGGGGAATGGAATGCAAAACTGAAGGCACATGGGATGAAAGTGAGTGCAGGTAAGACAACTGTAAGGGCAGCAAATGAGGGAAATTAGAAGAATCTGAGAATTTAGACAGAAGAGAAAATAGTGGAAATGGCTAACAGTTTGCAGTGCCTGGGATGAGCAGTGGAGAAGGAAAATCCAAATGGAAGTCAAAGCTAGAACAAAAGGGGCTGCAGCTAACTGGCACATAGTTCCAGGGGTAGTGTATGACAGAAGAATGCCAAAGAAGCAGAAAAGTAAGGTGTGAAAAACTATTGGTGTGACCAACACTACTGTATGGTACAGAAACCTAGGCAGCAAAGGTAGAGGAGTTGAGGGAGAAAGAGGTAATGGAGATTAAGTGCCTGAGACAGGTGGACGGATGTACACTATTGGACAGCCAAAAAAATAAGGATTATCAGAGCAAAAGGTAAAGTAGCTCAAATTGCACAAAAAGTGAAAGATAACAGACTGGGGTAGTTCAGACATGTGCAGAAAAGCAGAAGACAATCTGGTGAATAAGATTCGAGACAGACAGGAAGAAGAGAGGAGGAATCGTGGACATGCGGCAAATATATGACTGAATTGGGTGAGAGAAGACCCGAGACAGTTAGGCACAACTGTCAAAGTAGGTAGGACAGTGGCACTGAACCGACAGATTGTGACAGTTGACAAGGCACCTAATCCCATGTAGAAAAAAAGTGAAAAGTGTGTGTATGGAGGTTGATGATGATTCTACAGTGCTGTGCAAAAATGCATGAAGAATAACCTGCATAAATATATCTGGATAAAACCCAAAGGTCATTCCACATATGGTCATTAACAAGCAAATGGTCTGAAAATGGTGAGCAGAGTACAATAACCTCAGGTCAACAGGTATCAATATTTTATAATTCAACACATCCGTCGTGTGTTGTTGATCATCTTAACTGGGGCTTATTTTGAGGGTGGGGTTTATATCATGACCACACTGGAAAACCATGCTAGGCCTTATTCTCTGGTTAGGTCTTATTTATGGAGAACTATGGTAAGTTCTCTGCAAAGTCACACAATTACACTTTGGCATAACAGCAGATAGCAATGCCAGTACTTGCTGCTTTCAATGTGCCATCTGTGGCATTAAACAGGCACATAGCCACAATAGAAAGAGACTGCACAGTAGCAAACTGAGACTCAATTTCCTGCATTCTACACTTGTGGCACAATCAGAAATGATGATTTCCATAATTAAGTTCTTTTGGAGACAAGTCAATTAGTTCAGCATACATAAAGTGAATGTCACTGAAATGCACACCCACCTTCCTGAATGTATCCAATGCCCATGACTTGTTCAAGGGATGGACAGAACATTCCTAAAACAGTTCATTCTTAATGGCTGCTGTCACCATGATAGCATCCACAGGTGGCCCTTACTCCAGTGTGTAATCTCCCTGAGAGAAACTAAAATTATGTTAGGTTTAGAGAGTATTAGTTCCATTTGGACAGGAGGTCAACTAAGGTAGTCCACAGGAGAAACTACACATGATGTAAACAGGCCAGACTCAAAGGCTAAAAGGAACACTAATGCCTCCTGGGAAACAGTGGTCCATGGTTCAACCTTTTTGTCTCAGCAATTCAAAGAGATGTATGAAGGACGTGTATTCCAAGGCAGATCCTGAAGACCTTCTATGAAGACTTCTGATAAAATCCAAATGCCTCCATATGCACTGATGTTTCCAGTGTTCTTCCACAATAAGGGGGGTGTCGAGTGGAAAAAGCATCAGAGAAAACCAAAAGCTGAGCCTGCTTGAGGCCTGTTGGGTCTGACTCTCCCACGGATGAAGAATGAATGGTACTAAAGAACATGAAAGCAGGAAAGGACTGAGGCAGATCTGGATGGCAGTGGGGCGCCCTCTCTCCTGTATGGGAGGCAGAAGCTTTCCAAGGTCTCGAAAGCTGAACCTAAGGAAGGCCTCCTTGGATCCAAAGACCCTGAGAGAAGATGACAGCTTGGCTCCAGAGTTCCCTTTGAATCTGAGCCAAGCTGCAAGGGCCAGGGCCCAAAGATATAAGGACAGCTTTGACAGTGTCAGAGTTTAATCCAACCCCTGGCACCAACCTCGCTACTCCAGGATCCATTGACAACCAATAAAGGAGTCAAACACGGCAGATCCTCTCAGATTTGAAGATATGCAGACTTTTTTTAGTTCCTTCTATTGTACCATGGATGGGGCACTCAGATCCAATTCTACCTGATTGTAAGGTTAGATATGAGGAGAACATACCAAGAGATAGGAGCAGTAGGCACAGGTCATGCAACACACAGAGCTGGGGGAGTGGAAATATCCCCAAGCTGAATCTGGATCCTCAGGAAATCTCTCATCATCCTATCCACACCTGCTTCAGTGAAACTCCTTCAAGGTAGCACTGATGTGAAGAATTATGCTGCTGAGAGCAGTCAAACTCCAATGGCCATGCCTCAGTGACGATTCCAGGAAATAAAGTCAGTTTTAGAGTACCAGAAATGGTCACAGACCAGATTCTAGCCCACTCTAGGCCCGTGGTTGAAGTGGTGGAAGTGCAGAGGGACATGAAATCTTTGGACCACTACAACAAACCACTCAAAGACCAAATGACACAAGAAAAATAATCTAAAAATACTGAAAACTGTCTAAAAATAGAAAAAAGAATGTGTGTGTGCGCGTGTGATATCTATACAGACACAGATGCATTACAGTTGTGTAAGAACTTAACATAACAGTAGATGTCCTACTGATCACTGCTGTAGTACTAAACAAATGGGTTGTCACTGCTGTCACGTCGTCAGGATAACAAAACTTAACCCCCAGTACTGTACATTCAACATACCACCTCAGCTCTAAAGTGTATAGGTATGTAGGTGGACATACAAACGCAATTCCTCAGAACACCTCCAAGGTAGTAACATGAAAACTGCTGATACAGAAAAACTGGTTAGCTAGGAGGGGCATGGCATTGAACAGCAAGCCCCCTGGCATTGAACAGCAAGCCCCCTCAATTCTAGGATGTTTTGCATGGGATGGGAACTGAGGGACAAAGAGGCTGGGAAGGGACACTGCAACAGTGAACAACATCTGTGGTCTGAGAGACTGCCTTACATATCTGCAATTATACAGAGCAGAGTAAATATTTTTTTGTTTATAGAGTTTAATTGTTGCTTAGATCTGTGTTGAAACTGTTTCTCACTGTTCTGAGAGACTGAACGGCAAATATACAGAGCTGAGAATATTTTTTTGGTTTTAAAGTTTGTACTGATAGTTTTTGCTTAGATCTCTGTTGAAACTGTTTTGTCCCACCCTCCCTATTTTTGGTTTGTAGTTTAAATTTGGTGGTTTTTGCAGTTGCCCGCCCCACTGTAGATTTGATCCGAGTTTGATCTGGGACACTCCCCCATCCCATTCTTTTACCACATTCTACCTAATAAACTCTTTCTGCACTTGCTTTTAGTCCTTTTGAATTTAACTGCATTTTTTAAACTGTGTTTGGTCTAATATTGCTGCATACTCAAGTGTGCTAGCTTGCACTGCACGTGAATTGTTTTGTACTACTGTTTTTGCTACTTTTCTGTATAAAAAAAAAAACAAAGCCTGTTTCCTACCTTTTCTGTAACTAGTGTTCCAGATACAGATTTGCTGTATCCAGGACTGTATGTAAGCTTCCGAGTCTCCCAAGCCTTTCTGTGTTGAAGGGAAGCCTTCTAGCTTATCAGTGGGAGTGGTAAGCACTAGGTAACCTGTCTACCACATAAGTAGTGGTTCTGGCCCAGAATTTGTAGTTATTGGCCGTTTGGGCAATCTCTCCCATCTCTCTCAACTTTCTGATTTGAAAGCCTGTATTTGCACTTGTTTCTGTCCTGTAACTCATCTAGTGCAGATACAGATTCTTAGTTTTAGCACTTAAATTTGCTTGTTCATGCTCAGCACTTGTTCAGAACTTGTAAGCACTAAATAAGCTACTAATTACTATAGCACTCCATCTTCCTCAGTACTAGAGGAAAACAGTTTTTGTACTTACTTTTCTCACTTGCTTAGAGAAAAACAGCTCCCACAAAGTCTGCGCTGCAAATTTTCCCTTAGAACTAGGCAAGCCTCAACTCAAGTGCTTCAGATCAGCTGCTTTTATTGCAGCACTTGCAAAACAGAAATCAGCACTTGTCCTAATCTCCTAGACAGCACTATTATAATATACCATAAGACCCTTGATCGTCCGCAGAAATTAAGTTCAATTTACTCTTCAAAGCATGTCCAGAGGTCAGCTTTCAGGTGTACTCTCCAGTTCATCTGGTGGAATTGGGCATCTAGAGGCAATGTCACAACTGCCTCATGTATACAGACAACCCTCTCCTCTTACCTCTAGACACAAACACTTTTGAGTGATGCAAATACACAGCCAGACTGGAGGCTAAGCGCTCTCAACCAATGACTGTAACAGACAGTCAAGAGGATAAGGGACACACTTGCATCACACCACCTGTCACACATGAATCTAAAAAAACAAGCACCGGCAAAACATACGCATAAATACACAAACATATTCGGAGACACTAGGTACCAATCCGAAAAAATAAACCATGCCCTATAAAGCAGACAAGCAAGCAACCTGCACCCCCAAACACCAGCCAGAAAACACATAATTCAACTCAGCAGTGTGCCTCACAAAAGCCCTTAAGGCAAAACACCATACCCAGCACGCTAGTAATAGGAGACTCTATGGTAAGGCACACGGATGTTCGACTCACCAGGCTGAACAAGGAGAATGTTACTTTCAGCTGCCTGTCGGGTGCTCGGATCCGCCACATAACACAGGCACTTAGGTCACTCCAGAATAAGTATGACGCTGTCATTGTACATAGTGGTGTGAATGATCAAGACGTACCTCCCTGGACTACATGAAGAGACACATCGAGGAGCTCTCGGATCATGTAGCCCAAGCTGTTATGACTCTGACCTTGAGTAGCATACTACCTTCACCTAGAATGATACCACAATACAAAGACAAAACTATCAATTTCAACAATTGGCTAAGCTTCTGGTGTCATTCTAAGGGGATCCAGTGCGTCTGCCTGGTATGACATGACAGACAAGCCTCGCTGTTTTGCCAGAGATGGGTTGCACCTGTCAACCCTAGGTTTTTGAATACTGGCCAAGGCTCTTGCCGTCCCCATAGTGCCTTTTTTAGGAAAGGCTCAAAGGACAAACCAACCACCGTAACCAGCACAGGTAGCCAAAAACTAAGGGTAATACTACTCAACTCCATAAGTCTCAACCTCAAAATGCACACACTCTAGGCTCTCCTCAGCATGGAGAAAATTGATGTTTGTGCAGTGACGGAAACCTGGTTCAAGGCTCAAGAGAGCACCCCAGCACTGCCAGGTTACAATTCATATCATACCTTCCAGCCTCAGTTACCGGACCGCAGCACAAAAGACGGAGGTGTATCCATATTCATCAAGGATACCCATATATCCAGGTTAGTAGCGCAGCATGATGCCCCAGAGATCATCCATGCGCAACTATCAGCAGGTAAAATGCCCCAGATGTCAGAAGACCCAAAAGACAAGTCCCAAAACAACCTGCACCAAAAACATGTACAATATATACAGTAATATATACAAAAATATAAGCATGTAAACTCACCTACACAACCACCCTGAAACACAGAGAGAGGGAGGAGAGGGAGTGGACTGCAACAAGGGAATCCTCGAACATCTACATTTATGGTAGGTACAAAACTGTACTATGTTCTTTCGCTTCCCTTGCTGCAGTCCTGACAATTGTAGAATCCCAAAGCAGAGGTAAGGAGGCTGGCAAATTATAAAGTAGCAGGAGCTGACAACATGCCTTGTAAAACAGCTGTGGCAAAACCAGCTCTAGACTTAGAGTATATAGGCAGGTGATAATGCCTAGAGAAAGTATGCACTGAACTCCAAGTAGCTGCTTCCAGAATATCCTTAGTTGCCTCCCCTTAGAAATGCTGTTGAAGTGGCAGTAGCCCTAGTGGAATGAGGCCTAATCCCAGCTGGAACCTGTTTGCCATGATGGGAATAACAAAATGCAATGCAAAAGCCAATCCACCTAGAAATAGTTTGTTTGAACTCAAAGCAAAAGAAACAAGTAACTGCTGAGACTGCCTAAAATCTTTAGTCCTGCTCAAATAATAACGCAATTGCCTGTGTACATCTAAAGTGTGCAAAATCTTTTCCCACAAGAAATACAGTTATTCACTTTTTCTGACATCCGTTTAAATACTGAGGCAAGAAAAAACCAAAATATTCTTCTACTTAGCCAACTCTGTATTCGGTCTGAAACTCGGTTTCGGAAAATCTCAGAACGCCAACCTGCACAATACTCCAACGCAAAAAGAAAAAGGAATGACGCCCGCGCGCGCGACAGTACACCTGACGTACTGACGCCAGTCTAAGGCGCCATGACCCCACGTCAGCCTTATACTCTGGTATTCGGGCCGACTGGGACGCGGACTATACCCAATTGTCAGGACTGCAGCAAGGGAAGACGAAGAACATCCACATTTCAAGTGGTAGCCGGTTATAGATCACCCACCATGTCCCAAGACGCTCACACTGCATTCCTTGAGACACTGGAAAATATAAAGGTCCTACTCAACACCATAATCTTGGTTGATTTCAACTACCCTGGTATAGACTGGGCGAACTACCAATGTTCCAACTCCTATGCTCAGAGATTCATAGAATTTATAAATTCAAATGCCCTTGAACAACTAGTATGTTCCCCCACTAGAGGGGACAACATATTGGATTTAATCATCACAAATATGGGCGCCCATTGTACCACACCCGCTATCACTCCCTCTTTGGTCAGATCCGACCACAAACTGATAATCCTGGACATCCTCACCCCTCCACCTCCCCCAAAGAAACCATAATCAAAAACCTTTCCAAAGCAAACTTCAAACTACTTGCATCCGAAGTGGAAAGCTTCACTATTCCCTTGCAGAAGGATAATGATATCCAGGATGCGGAATCCTACACCAAGGCACTCTATATGCATCTTCAGGATTGCATGGACCATGCTATCCAAAATGAAACAAAGACACCTTCCTCAAGCAAGAAGAAACCAGTCTGGTGGACCCCGGCCATAAGCAAACTTTACAATAAAAGGAGATGACTTATACAAAAAAAAGGCCAAATCTCAAGTAGAAAAATCATCCCTGATCAGCATTAGTAAGAAACTAAGGGCCCTCATCAAGTCAACTAAAGCTAACTTTGAAAAGAAAGTTGCCAAGGATAACCATAAGGCCTTCTATGGCTACGTCAAAAACCTAAATGGCAACGCTCAGGTCTGTTCTGAGCTAGTACAAAATGGAACAAAATACACTGACCCTTCTGACATTGCCAACATCTTGGCTGACAAGTTCAGTGCAAATTTCTCCCCCCCCCCTCACCACCTACAGGGCCTATTACCATTCCAGGGGATTGCGCAAGTCCAATTATTACTGATACTTTGGTTAACAAGGCTCTATCTAAAGCTAAAAACACTGCCTCCATGGGACCAGATGGTGTCCAAGGCTGTGTCATACGCGAGCTCCAAAAGGAATTAACCCCGCATCTTAATACCCTGTTCAGTCTCAGCCTCTCTACAGGATATGTGCCCATAGAATGGCGCACGGCAACGGTGGTCCTGCTACACAAGGGTGGGGCCACAACTGACCCTGGGAACTACAGACCAATAAGCTTGACCAGTCTGATCTGTAAGGCTATGGAGCGAATCATTATGGAACTCAAATGCAGAGATTGGAACCTCCAGTCGCTGGACCCCACACAATTTGGCTTCAAGGGCAGATCATGCCTCCTGGACCTGGTGGAATTCTTTGAGACAGTTATTCAAGCTATAGATAAGGGAAAGGAGGTACAAACTGCTTACCTTGACCTTGCTAAAGCATTTGACACCATTCCCCATTCAGGTATTGTTGATAAGCTCACCAGCCTGGGCATAAAACCTTACGTCACAAGATGGATCGCAAACTGGCTCTCAGACAGATCCCATAAAGTAAGAGTAGCGGGATCTATGTCTGAATCCAGACCAGTAATGAGTGGTGTGCCCCTTCTGTTTGGCATATACTTCTGAGAAGTACAGGCAAGCACGGAAGGGCTGTGGCTGACTAAGTTTGTGGACGACTGCAAACTGGGTGCTATAACAGAGTCTCCGGCCGAAATGGAGATCCTCCAGAAGGGCCTAAATGAGACTGATGCATGGTGTCAAAGGCATGGTCTCAAGCTAAATGCAAAAAATGCATAGTAATCCCCTTTGGAAAAGACAGAGTACCCACAAACTACAACATAGGAGGTAATCCCCTGAAATCTGAAGAAGAAATAAGGGATCTAGGGACCCAAGTAGATAGTCAGCTTTCCTTTGATAACCATGTTGCCAAAGAGGTTAGAAAATCCTTCTACGTGACCCATCTGATCACGAAAGGGTTTGCATCAAGATCTAAGGATGTAATGGTGCCCCTCTCTACTCTTCCCTCATCAGACCCATTATTGAGTACAATGCACCAATTGGAATGTACCTGGCTAGACATCTCCAGCAGCTGGTGAGACCACAGAGGTACCTAACCAAGAGGATTACTGGCCTCAAACAGTTGCCCTGTGCAGCACGATTGAAAAAGCTAAGACTGTACTCTGTTGCATACCGCTTTCTCACAGGCGATCTCTGTCTAACGTACAGAGCCATGTCCAACCCAGAATTGTTGAACATGCTCCATCTTAGCAAAACCAAAACTACTCGAGCTACACGCTCTAGGGATATAAACCTCAACACAACAATGAATAGAACATGCTGGAGGGATAGATTTCCTTTGCAGATACTTCCCTTACTATGGAACAGGGTCCCAGTCTACATAAGACAGAGCCCCTCACTATCACTCTTCAAGAGGAACCTTGATGAGTGGATGGGTAACAGAAAGTTCACACCAGGGATCACACCAACAGCACTACTAGATAGGGGCCAAGGGTACCAGCTGCTAGTACAAGGGTCTACGGAACTACTAAAGGGGCGGTGAATACCGCACAACGTGGCTGGGCTAATATATGCCTTCGGGCAGATAGCCTAGTGCCAACCTATGAACCTATCTATTCTTATGGTAAGTTGTTACTCAAATATACCAAGTCCTGACTGAAACCACTACTGCAGTACTAACACATGGGTGATTCCCAGAGCTAGAGAGAAAGGGTGCATGGTTAAAAGGCAGAAGAACTGTCCAAGAGGCTAAAAGTACAGTTGTGTACACTTACCATAAATGTAGATGTCAGAGTGCATTCACTGTTGCAGTCATTACATTTAGGTAACCTGCTGGCAGGTTGCCCTCAGTCGGCCTGATTAACAAATTCTTGGGTCCTGCTTCAGTTGCTGTCCCTTCTTCCATGACGTCAGGTCGTCAGGGGGGTATAGAACATGCAGCCGACACTATTACATCAGTTTTTCTTGCCCCAGATGTCAGGTGCCCCCCCAAATAGGGAGATATATATATATATATATATATATATATATATTTTTTTTTTATATATATATGCATATAATTTAAAACACAAAAAATCTACCTCCAACCAAAAGCAAATACACCAAAAAGGCTTTTAAGCATAGTAAAAGAAAGTAGAGGTATAGTGAGAAAAAACAAAGGGCTGGAGGGTGGGTAAAGTACAGTTGTGTACACTTACCATAAATGTAGATGTTCAGGTGTCTTCACTGTTGCAGTCATCACTGTAGGGTTCTTCCTGCCGACAGGCAGTCCTCGGTCAGCCAGAATCCAAAAGTCTGGGTCCGGCGTCGGCTGTGCAGTCATCCTCCCTAACGTCAGAGCGCCAGGGGGTACAAAGCTCCCAGCCGACGCCATGTTCTCCAGTTTTTCTTGCCCCAGATGTCAGGTGCCCAAAAGTAAAGGCTAAAAGTAAGGTACAACAAACCCCATACCCTGTAGCAAATACACCTCAGAAGAAGGGTGAAGCAGAGAACCACACTAATGAAAGAATAAGAGGGGACAGGGGGGTGGGTAACCCAGACTGCAAAAGTGAAGACACTCGAACATCTACATTTATGGTAAGTGTACACAACTGCACTATGTTCGTGTTTCACTGTTGCAATCATCGCTGTAGGGTTGAAACCCAAAGCTGAGATAAAGGGTGGAGGTCATTGAGTAGAAGGGGCGGCTAAAAGGCCTTGCAAGACTGCAGAAGCAAAGCCTGCCCTGGACTTAGAATAAAAAGGTAGATTATAGTGCTTAGAGAAAGTATGCACTGAACTCCAAGTTGCAGCTTCCAAAATATCTTTGGTAGGTACTCCCCTGAGAAAAGCAGCAGAAGTAGCAGCAGCTCTGGTGGAGTGAGTCTTAATTTTTCCTGGGATTTGCTTTCCATGATGAGAGTAACAAAATCTGATTCCATGAGCAATCCATTTAGAAATGGTCTGTTTTGAAATAGCCTTGCCTTGGGAATTTGCTGCATAAGAAACAAACAGTTGTTCTGTTTTTCTGATATCCTTGGTTCTGTCCAGGTAAAAACGAAGCTGCCTGTGCACGTCCAAAGAATGCAAGATCCTCTCCCCCTTATTTTGTGGATTGGGGAAAAACGTTGGCAGGTGAATAGTCTGGTTTAAAGCCACTTTTGAAACCACTTTAGGCATGAAAGTAGGGTTAGTCCTTAAGGAAACCCTGTCTTGATGAAAAATAATATAAAGTTCCACAGCCATGAGTGCTTGTAACTCCGAGACTCTCCTGGCTGAAGTCAAAGCCAGTAGGATAGCGGTCTTCCATGATAAATACTTTAAATCAGATGTGGCAGCAGGCTCAAAAGGAGGCAAAGTAAGTTTTTCCAGAACATAGTAGAGGTCCCAGGCAGGTATGGGTGGTGTCCCAGGGGGACTTAAATTCTTTGCTCCTCTGAGATATTGTTTCAGAAGTGGATGTGAAAAAATTGGAAAATCTGTATTGTAATGTGCAGAGATAGCTGAGGCATGAATTTTTATGGAGAAAAAGGATAAACCCTTATGTAACATGTTTGTCAGGTAATGTAAAATCAATGGAATATTTGGAATGAGAGGATATGAATCCTGAGCATGCATCCAGGTGCAAAATCTCATCCATTTACCTTCATAAGATTTTCTAGTGCTAGGCCGTCTGGCATCTAAGAAAACATCCATGACCTGTTTGGAAAGGGTAGGATTAATCATAGACCCTGAATATGCCAGGCTGAGAGTTTTGATATGAGAGTGCAGAACATCATGGCCCTGGTGTTGGGACAAAAGATTTGGAATCTGAGGTAGAATCCAAGAAGGCTCCTGGGGTAGATTCATCAGAGTTGAGTACCAAAATTGTTGAGGCCAATTTGGGGCCAGTAAAATCATCTTGGGTTTGTCCTGTTTTATCTTTAATAACACCCGTGGTAGAGGAGGAAAGACATACCCCGAGAGGTTCCTCCAACTGAATGAGAGAGCATCCACTTTCCATGCTAGTTTGTGATATGTCTTTGTGCAAAAAGTCTAACTGGTAGTTGTGGGGAGATGCAAATAGATCTATGTCCGGGCAGCCCCAGGCTTCTGTAATCATCTTGAATATTTGGGTGTCTAGCATCCACTCATGTGTGTCTGACAGGTTCCTGCTCAGGCTGTCTGCCAGAGTATTTTGTTTCCCTGGCAAGAACTGAGCTTGTAGGTCCACTTTGCAAGCTAGTGCTGTGTTCCATAGAGTCATGGCTAATCTGCAAAGGGGGTAGGAGTGTGAACCCCCTTGCTTGTTTATGTACCACATAACTGTGGTGTTGTCTGTCCGTATCAGTAGTTGCCCTGGCTGTAGAAGATACCCGAAAGCCAAGAGGGCATTCTGCACAGCCAACATCTCTTTTAAATTAATATGTAGGTGCTTCTGATCCTCTGTCCAAAAACCTTGAAGACCTTTCCCCTTGCAAGTGGGCTCCCCATGCGTAATCCGAGGCGTCCGTGGTTAACACTTGGTAGGCTGGAGGTAGACTAAAGGCTTTCCCTTTGTTTTGAAAACATGCCATGGTCCACCAATGGAATTCCTTTTGCAGGCAAGGCAAGACAACAATCTCTGTGTCTAGACTGTGACAATGCTGGGACCATACGCTTTTTAGGTACCATTGTATTTTTCTCATATGCAGTCTTGCATATGGTATGAGAAGGATGCAGGAGGCCATGTAACTCAAAGCCTGCAGAAATTTCCTTGCAGTTAGCTGAGACATTAACGCCAGGGTTTTGAAAGTTGAAGGCAGCTGAAGTTGTTTTTCGGATGTCAGGAATGCCATCTGGGTTGTTGTGTTTAAAAGAGCACCCAGGAAAGCTATCTGCTGTGTGAGTGTCAAATTTGACTTTATGTTCACAGTGAATCCCAGATACTTGAGTAGATTTTGAACAAATTCCAGGTGCTGGAGTAAGACATCCTTGCTGTCTGCTTTAATAAGGCAGTCGTCCAGATAAGGGTAAATTTGAATTCCATTTAGTCTGCAGTAAGCTACTACTGGTGCCAGGCACTTGGTGAAGACCCTGGGCGCAGTAGACAAGCCAAAGGGCAACGCAGAGAATTGGTAGTGTTTTGAGCCTGCCTTGAACCTGAGGTATCTTCTGCACTCCTGTCTGATGGGTATGTGTAGGCAAGCCTCCTTTAAATCCAATGTCACCATCCATGCATTTTTGCTCAACATTGGCAGGAGCTGCTGCAGAGTAAGTATCTTGAACTTTGGTATCTCCAGGAAAGTATTTAAGACTGACAGATCCAGGATGGGTCTCCAAGAATTTTGTTTTCTGGGAACTAGAGTCTTGAGTAAAAGCCTTGCCCAGTCTCTGATTGTGGAACCAGTTCTATGGCCCTCATAGCCATGAGGGATCCCACCTGGTTTAATGCCTCTGTCCATTGTTTTTTTGGTAGGTCTGGCCATCTGTTTGGTCTTGGCAAGGTATGAAAGTGGAATTTGTAACCTCTTGAAACTACATCCAGAACCCACTTGTCTTGGGTTATACAAGTCCAATTTCAGTGAAAGAGAGAGAGTTTTCCTCCTAGAGGGGCTTCCAGGAGAGAGGTTCCTGGAGCCATGCAGGGGAAGTCATTGAGCCTGTTTCCTAAAAGATTGAGGTCTGTCCTCTCCACCCCTAGGGGTGGAAGCACTCCACTGTCTAGGTCTATAAGAGGTCTGTGCTTGGGCCCTCCATCTGGGGTGCCTATATCTACCCCTCTGAGGCCTTTCCGAGCTGGGAAAGGACCAATGTTCAGTTGGCCAATTTCTGCTAAATCTAGGGGGCTGAACTTGTAAGAAATCCTTAACAGTTTGCATTGATTTTGCCTTATCCTCCATTTTCTTTATCACCTCTTCAGCCTTAGACCCAAACAAAACATTATGTTGAACAGGAACATCCAGTAACTTTGCTTTCACTTGACCAGGCAAATTTTGTTCCTTTAACCAAGCATGACTTCTAATGACCGCCCTGCATGAGGCCTCCAAAGCATCAAAACCACAATGCAGGGTATGTTTCCCCATCTGCTCAGTAGCATGCATGAAATCGTGTAATTCCTTATTATCTGCACATGCAGAAATGGTACCTAGATTTTGTTTCATAACAGACAGAAGAAATTGCTGATATTTTAGCAGATGAAATTGACAATTTAAAGCCCTAATGAATAAAGTAGCACAAGTGTACACTTTTTTGCTCCATCACTCCAAAGCTCTAGAATCCTTATCTGACGGAATAGGGTTCTTAGCAGTGGCGGCCTTAACACCCTTAGGACCCTGAGAAATGGTTTCTGGATCCGACTCGGCCAACTTATTTTTCTAGCACGGAGTTTCTAATTGGCTGGGCTAACCTGGTATCCCATGTTGCACCGCTCCATAGCCTCAGATCTAGTTTGCAGCAACTCATAGTCACACCTCATGCACAACCACAGTTCAGTAGGGTAGAACACTAACCAGGGTAGCAAAGAAAAAATAACCAATACCAAAGGGTACTGAAGACAAATGTTGCCTCCAAATCCTCCAGAAGAGGGGCAGGTGGGAGGAAACCTAAGAATGTGAGGCGAGATGGACCACATACATCGAACGTTATGGTGAGTACATAATTTCTAGATTTTATGTGGTCCAATCTCGCCTACATTCTTACTCACGGGACAGTGTCCCCAGCACTTCTATCCTGGGAGGCTCAATGGAAGATGCTCCTGAGAACAGTGGAACCAAAGGAAGCCTGGCCCCTAGAAGCCACGTCTAATTTGTAATGAGTAATGAAGGTGTGGGGAGAAGCCCACGTGGCCGCAGCACAAATGTCATCCAAAGACAGCCTGGAATGATAAGCCACTGAAGCGGAAACAGCCCTGGTGGAGTGAGCCTTGACGGGGAGCGGTAACACTCTGCATTTCCTATGTCTATTCGTCAGCAGGCAATCAGAAATCCATCTGGAAATTGTGATCTTAGAAATAGGGGAACCGGTTCTATTTTCTGAAAAGGACACAGAGTTGGTCAGACTTACGAAGTTGTTTTGTCGAAGCTGCCTGTGTACATCCAACTGATGAAACTTAAACTCCGCCTTGTTGGAAAATTGAGGGAAGAAAACTGGCAGCTCAATGGACTGATTGAGATTAACAGCAGAGGTTACTTTCGAAAGGAAGGACGAATTAGGTCTCAGACCTTGGAGAGCAGAGGCAGAGGAGGAAAGGCATAGAATAGGTTTTTCCAGCTGAAGGATAGAGCATCCACTTTACAAGCTTTTTTGTGATGAATTCTTGTGCAGAATTTGTCCAACTAATAGTTTTGGGGTGAGGCAAAAAGATCTATATTTGGGCTCCCCCATTTGCGTGTCAACATGCTGACTATTTGTGGATCCAGTTTCCATTCGTGTGGGTCCATAAGATTTCTGCATAGTTCGTCTGCCAGAGAATTTTGCTTTACTGGCAGGAATTGAGCTTGTAGATGTATTTGTTAAGTCAAGGCCATGTTCCACAATGCCATGGCTAGTCTGCAAAGGGGGTAGGAATGTGTACCCCCCTGCTTATGTACCACATGACTGTGGTGTTGTCTGTCTTTATCAGTAGTTGTCCTGGACGAAGACAGTGCTTGAAGGCTATCAGAGCATTCTGTACAGCTAGCATCTCTTTCTGATTGATATGTAGGTGCATTTGATTTGGGCTCCACTGGCCCTGAATGCATCTCCCTGCCAGATGAGCCCCCCCAAGAATAGTCTGATGAGTCTGTAATCAGGGTTTGGGTGGCAAGGGGTGGAATGAATGACAGTCCCTTGTTTTGGTGGCAAGCCTCTGCCCACCATAGGAACTCTAGTTGCAGGCAAGGAATGATAGGAATCATTGTTTCCAGGCTGTGACAAAGCTGACTCCATAAGCTTTTTAGGTACCAATGAAATTTCCTCATATGCAGTCTTGCATATGGAATTAGAAGAATGCAGGAGGCCATGAACCCCAAGGCTTGCAGAATTTGTCTTGCAGATAGCTGGGTTTTTGTGGCCAGCTGTTTGAAGTAAGTCATCAATTGAATTTGTTTTTCTGGTGTAAGTTAAGTCATCTGGGCAGTTGTATTCAAGCTTGCACCCAGGAATGTAATTTGAGAGGGTACCAGTTGTGATTTATTTTAGTTTATGGTGTACCCTAGACAAGTTAGAAGCCTTTTTACAAATGCCAGATGTTTTAAAAGCGTATCCTTGTTTTCTGCCTGAATTAGACAGTAGTCCAGGTATGGATAAATTTGAATATTTCTTTGCCTGCAAAAAGCAATTACTGGTGCCAGGCACTTTGTGAAGACCCTGGGTGCAGTAGAGAAGTCAAAGGGCAGTGCAGAGAACTGGTAATGCAAATAGCCTTCTTTGAAGCAGAGGCATCTTCTGCAAGATTCTCCGACTGGGATATGCAGGTATGCCTCAAGTCTAGAATTACCAACCAGGCATCCTTGGCCTAGCATAGGTAGTAATTGTTGAAGAGTCAGCATTTTGAATTTTGTAATGTCCAGGAATTATTTAGAATTGGTAAGTCCAGAATTCAACACCATGATTTGTCTTTTCTGGGTACCAGGAAAAGCCTTGAATAAGCCTTGAATAAAAACCTTGTCCCTTTTCCTTTTCTGGTACTGGTTGAATAGCCCCCGTATTCATGAGGGACATAACTTGTTTCTGGGCCTCTGGCCATCGGTTTGGGATTGGCAACACGTGGAAATGAAATCTGTAACCCTGGGATAGTATATTTAAAACCCATTTGTCCTGGGTAATCAGTTGCCAGTTTCGTGCATGAAGTGCCAGTTTTCCCCCAAAGGGGCAGCCAAAAGTTAAGTGCTTGGTGATTGCAATGGAAAGTCATTAAGACTGTTTACCATAGGAAAGTGCCTTGTTGCTTCCAGATTTGGAGGTGGAAGCACCCCATTGCTTTGTTCTAAAAGTCCCTTGCAAGTGAAACCTGCAGCCTTTGGAATGGCTGGGTTTAACCTTAGCGGCTCTAGTGGGTACTGGAAAGGACCAGTTCTTAGTAAGCCAGTGCCTGCTAAACTCAGGTGGCTGCACCTGTAGGAAATCTTTAACAGGTTGCATAGATTTAGCTTTATCTATCATCTTTTTCAAACTTCTTCAGCCTTATTGCCAGATAGTCTGTCCTGTTGTAAAGGAGCATCCAACAATTTTGCTTTAACATGGTAAGGCAGACTTTGCTCCTTGAGCCAAGCATGTCTTCTCATCACATATCCAGTTACAGCAGCCCTGCAAGAGGCCTCCAAGGAATCAAAACCACATTGCAAACTATGTTTTCCAACCTGTTCTGCTGAACACAATAAATCCTGCAACTCTATTTTCCACACATTCAGAAATCAAAATGATTTTCTGTTTAAGTAAACCCATGACATGCTGCTGATATTTAAGCATATGAAATTGACAGTTTAAAGCCCTGATTGCCAAGGTTGCAGATGTGCAAACCTTTTTACCCCAACTATCCAGCGTCCTGGAATCTCCATCAGAAGGGGTAGGATTTTTAGCAGAAGAGGCCTTAACGCCCTTGGGACCTTGAGAAATTGTTTCAGGGTCAGCAGTAGGGTTTCTAAAAAGGAATTTGTGGGAGTCAGGAACCCTTTAGTATCTGTCTGGCTTACTAGGAGCTGGAGGAAGGGAATCAGGAGCCATACTGGATTCTGAGAAAACATCAACAATGTCTAGAACAGGAGGTATAGCCAAAGGCCTATATGCTGAGGAAGAAGAAGAAAATCCCCAAGTCTCTTTTTAGATTCTGAGAAATCCTGACTCTCCCAGTGAAAGTGTTCCCTTAAGGTATGCAAAGTTTCTCCAAAAGAAAAATCCTCAGGAGGAGAAGCAGAAGGGATGGAGTCTTCTGCATCAGAGTCCTCATAAGTTGGTATAGATAATCCCTGATCAGAAGAAATAGAAACCTGATCTGAAGAGTCATAGTCAGTGCCTTGCCTAGGCCTCTAAGCAGGAGGGGGATGGATACCCCTGATCAAGGTAAATAAATCCTCAGCCATTATGATAATTTGTTTTTTAGGCATTGGGGCCTGTACACGTGGCCCATGCGTGGGTTTTTTAGACATAGAAGTAGTTTTTGGCCTTAATTTGGAAGATGGCGTCAGTTTAATATACAAATCTTTAGGCCTGAAAACACCCTCAGAAACCGGTGCCTGCTCAGCGGCTCCGGACCCATCTAAGGTAGAGACATCCGCGGGTTCAATACTTAAAGTACCTCTCGGCATACCGGACTCTGAATGGCTCTCAGTAGAGGCCTGCGAATCAAAAGTAGCGGGCATCAGGGGCTGCAAAAGCACTTCACTGAGTACCAGCGAATGGCTTAGGAGAAGCTTCATCGGTTTTGGACCTTGATGGTCTGTCTGTTTTTCTCTATGCGTTTAAGTATTCCGTTAGTCAGATTGCTAACTGACGACATTTCTGGATAGTTAAATCTTGAGCCAAAATATTTAGAAGCAAAAAATATACCAACGTTTAATAGTGCATTGATTAAATTTAGCACAAAACCGACAGCAAGGCACGTTGTGGTCAGGGCCTAGGTAAGGAATACAGTAAAAATGAAAATCCTTATGAGGTATTTGCTTCCCACAAGTAATACAATTATTAACTTTTACTGACATTGGTAAGGAAAAGTTTCCCCAACGGGGTACTTGGCTTTTACATGAAGACTTCGGTTCTGAAACTCAAAAACTTTTAGTTATGTACTTACCATAACTTTAGATGTTTGGGATCCATCTCGCCTACATTCTGTACTGATAGGACTGATGGGTTCGGAGCCGATCCTCGGCTCCGACACGGCACGCTATACTATAGAGCGAAGTCTCTTATTGGCTGAGCTATTCTACATCCCAGGATGCACCCCCACAGCTTCCCCAGATCTTGTTTGTCCGCACACATGCACACACACATAGACTGTTGATATAATATTGCCAGGTGTTTCAAGATGAAACGGCTAAACTTGAACCGTCCGGTCTCTTCTGATCTCCAAGGCAGGGGGAAGGAGGGTGGGTTATTAGGAATGTAGGTGAGATGGATCCCAAACATCTAAAGTTATGGTAAGTACATAACTAAAAGATGTTATGTGATCCTATCTCGCCTACATTCTGTACTGATGGGACAGCGTCCCTAGCACCTGATTCCTGGGTGGCTCATTGGAAAACACTCCTGAGAACTGTGGAACCGAAGGAAGCTCGCCCCCGAGATGCCACGTCCAATTTGCAATGAGAAATAAATGTGTGAGGAGAGGACCAGGTAGCCGCAGCACAAATGTCACTAATGGCAAGCTTAGAATGAAAGGCTGTTGAAGTAGCCATAGCCCTTGTAGAATGAGCTTTCACTGAGGTTGTAAGCTCTTTATTAGAAAGGAGGTAAGTATGGCTGATACAGTCCCTGATCCACTTGGCAATAGTGACCTTCGTGACGGCTTTGCCCAATTTATTGTCTGAAAAGGACACAAACAACTGATCTGTTTTCCGTGTTTGGTGCGTCCTATCTAAATAGAAGCGCAATTGCCTGTGAACATCCAATGAGTGGAAGATGTATTCCGCTCTGAGTAGTTTGGGAAGAAAACTGGAAGTTCCAATGACTGTTGAAGACAAAAACTAGAACAAACCTTGGGAACAAAGGATGGATTAGGCCTGAGGGATACTCCATCCTTGTGAAAAACCAGGTACGGTGGTTTGACACATAGGGCTTGAAGTTCCGAAACTCTTCTGGCTGATGTAATTGCCACCAAAAAGGCAGTCTTCCAAGAGAGAAATTTCAAGTCACAAGTTGCTGCCAGTTCGAAAGGGGAAGAGGTCAAAGCACCTAATATGAAATTAAGATCCCACGGTGGAGCGGGATGAGAAATCGGAGGTCGTAGCAGCCCAGCACCTTTCATGAAGGCTTTACACAACTTATTGCTCATCAAAGGTGGGTCTATACTTTCATGAAAATTAGAAATAGCTGCCAATTGAACCTTGATGGTAGAGACCGAAGAACCTTGATTGAATAAAGAAGCTAAAAACTTCAAAACTTCTGACACCGGGGCAGTAATGGGATCTAATCCCCGGAGTTGGGCCCAAATAGCGAATCTCTTCTATTTGCTGTTATACATTTTTTTAGTCGAAGTCTTGTGGGCTGAGGACAAGATATGTATGACTTCCGAGTCCAAAACATGGTTCCTGACTATGGTCGGAAGAGGAGCCAAGCTGTTAACCTCAACGAGTGAAGGGACTGATGAAGTTGTCCCGACTGGTGGATCAAGAGGTCTGGAACCTGGCCCAGGAACCATGGACCGTCCAGTGCATATTTCCGAAGAAAGGGCAACCAGACTTGACGAGGCCAGTATGGGGCAACTAAAATCATCTTGCTCTGCAAGTGAATTGCCTTCTGGATCACCCTGGGAAGAAGGGGAACCGGTGGAAAGGCATACAGTAGGCCAAGCTTGGACTAGGGCGTCCTTGGGAAACTCCCCCGGAACTGGGGTGAGAGAGAACTGTTGGCATTTCGTATTGAGAGGAGTTGCAAAGAGGTCGCAACAAGGAGTTCCCCATCTTCTGAAAATCTGAGTTGCCACTCTGTCGTTCAGAGACCACTCGTGAGGGGAGAGAATAGTTCTGCTCAGTCTGTCGGCTATCACATTGGATCTCCCCGGAATGTGTGTTGCTACCAGAAAACATTTGGTTGCAATTGCCCAATCCCATACTATCATGGCCTCTCTGCAAAGGGGGTAGGACCTGGTCCCTCCCTGCTTGTTCAGGTACCAGACTACTGACATATTGTCGGACTGAATGGCAATCATGCCCTGGGGGAGGTAACTGTGTAGTGCTTGTAGCAATAGAAGCACCGCCCTCATTTCCAGTATGTTGATGTGGAGGAAACTCTCGCCGGACTGCCACTTACCTTGGACTGACCTGCCCAGGTAATGTCCCCCCCACCCTGTCTGGGAGGCGTCCGTAGTCAATGTGGCCACTGGAGGTGGTGGAACGAAGGGTCGCCCCTGATCCAGGTTGGAGGAAAGAAGCCACCAACGGAGGTCCTGTTTGCACATCTCCTTGATCAGAATGAGGTGACTGAGAGGGAGATCCTGATAAGACCACTGGACTGACAGGAGCCACTGGAGAATCCTCATATGCAATCTTGCCAAGGGAACTAGGAGAACGGTGGCCGACATGGAACCTAACAGTTGTAGGACCATCCTGGCTGGGGCTCGGCGTTTGAGGAGCAATGCTCGAACTTGAGACTAATATTTCTATCCTCTCTGTAGGAAGATAGACCCGCATTTGCTTTGAATCCATCTCTACTCCGATAAACCGTATATGCTGAGATGGCAGCAACACAGACTTTGCCCAATTGAAGGTGATTCCTAGGGAGTTGCCTAGAGATATAGAGGCTGTAAGAGTAGACACTTGGAGGTGGCAGTTAGGAGCCAGTCGTCTAGGTATGGAAACACCTGGAATCCTAGACTTCTCAGGTGAGCAGTCACCACCGCCAAACATTTGGTGAACACCCTGGGGGCTGTGGTGAGACCAAAGGGCAGTGCACGGAACTGGAAATAACAGTCTCCCAGGCTGAAACGCAAGTGTCTCCTGGACGCCTGATCTATCAGGATGTGATAATAGGCGTCCTTGAGATCTATGGAGCACATCCAAACACC
Source organism: Protopterus annectens (assembly GCF_019279795.1). Lineage (NCBI taxonomy): Eukaryota > Metazoa > Chordata > Ceratodontiformes > Protopteridae > Protopterus > Protopterus annectens. The sequence goes on from NC_056749.1 coordinate 257,924,453, forward strand.
TTCCTCCAGCAGCGGGAGAATGGATTGTAAGGTGACCATCCGGAACTTGGACTTCTTGACAGAACGGTTGAGTTTGCTGAGATCCAAAATGGGCCTCACGTCCACGGTCTTTTTTGGCACCAAAAAGAATCTTGAGTAAGTCCCTAATCCGGTCTGGTCTTCGGGGACCGGATGGATGACTCCTTTTTGAAGCAGCTTTGAGATTTCGATGGCTGCGAGATCCCGTTGACTGGGTGGTGGGTCCGGGATTTTTCGGGATGGTGGGGGGGGCTGAGAAAAAGGGATGGTGTAACCTCCGGCAATGATTCGGAGCACCCATCGGTCCTGAGTGATATTCTCCCAGGCCTTTAGGTGCCTCGAAAAATGACCACCCGACCGGCTCTGGAGCAGCGCAGTCGGGCAATCCTTCAGGGATGCTGGAAGGTTGAGGAGCCACGAAAGGACTCGCAGTCTCCAGTGTTGCGGGGGCCTCTGCCGCCTCTGGGACGGCGTCTTCCTGAAAAATTTCCCCCTCCTCTGCCTCTAGAAGGGGAATCATCCTGCTGTGAGGGGTAAGTCTTTTGAGATTTACGGAACCACATTTTCCCCCCTCTTCTAGCCTTGGGATAAAGCCGGACGGGAGTGGAAAAGCGTGCCCCTACGGCAGTCAAAGTCTTACCCTCTTGTTCACAGCGGGTCAAGGTGTCCTTTACCTTGGGTCCAAACAAAGAGGACCCATCAAAGGGAGCGTCGGCAAAGAAAGACTTGAAGGCCTCCGCAAAGTGACACAGGCGGAGCCAGGCCTGTCTCCGTAGAGCAACACCTGTTCCCGCTGCTCTACTCGCCCCCTCGGCTGCATACGAAATGAGCCTCATGGACGAGTTCGATAATGATAAGGTAGCCAGCTGAGAGCTAACCATCTGGGCCAACTGCTCAGGTAGATTACCAGAGAGGGTATCTGAAAGTTCCTTGACCAGATCCCTCTGAAGTCCGGTGAAGTGCGTCAGATAATTCAGAGACCTTAAAGTAAAGGCTGCTGAAGTAAGGGTGCGCTTCCCGTACCGGTCCATGCTCCTAGACTCTAATAGGAGGATGGACGTAGACGCCTCTGCCACATCTTGTTGGGTAGCAGATGCCACCACCAGGGCATCTACAGCCACACGTTTAGAGAGGAATTCCTTTTCGGGGGGGGGGGGCTGAAAGAAATTTATTGGGGCGAGCTGGCACCGGTTCCACAGAATCCGGATGCTCCCACGCCCTTCGAGAGATCAAATCTAGAAGCTCATCGAAGGGCGGAGACACCCAGGAGGCGGAGGGCTGAGCCCCGAAGGTCTTGAGAAATACAAACTCCTCAGCAGAAGGGGGTTTGGACTGCCAGTCGCCTCGTTGCTTCAGGATTTCTAAAATGTCCGCAAAGGAGACATCATCCGAGGATGACTTGAGGAACCCCTCCGCATCGAGGTCGGTGTCCGAGGTGAGAGACTTGTCCGGGGAGTCGACGTGCTTCCTCTTGCACTGTCTCTTCCTGGGAGGTTCCTCCAAAGAAGCCTCGGAAGGACCTCCAGGAAGGGGGGGAACCCCCAATGAGGGTGACCTCAGGCCCCAGGGCTCCGCTGTCTTGAGACAGGGGGACTACAAAGGAACCAGTCTCCGTGCCAAGGGAAGGTGCCGGTGAGACGGTGGAGGTGGCCAAAGAAGATTTGGCCAAAGCACTCCTCATGGCCCTGAAGGCGGGACCCCCAGAGTCCTGGGAAGGTCCGACCCCCAAGGCCACAACAGTAGACGGCACTCCCGCAGCCGACGCACCGAGAGGGAGGCTCGGAACAGAAAACATCGGTCCCGGCCACCCCGGGCCGACCGAGGAGGTCCGTGCGAACTCCGACCCAAAGGGCGGGTTGGAGTAAGGGTCGGAGCCGACCAAAACCTCCACCGCTCCACCAGCACCGACTCCAACGGTGCCGAGGCTGTTGGAGGAGGAACCAAGACAACAGGGTGGGCAACCGGCTCCGGAGCCGACTGGGCTGGAGCAGAGACCAACTTTTGGAAGACTGGAGACTGAAACAACCTTTGAAGTACCCTATGTCCGAATCCGACATTCTCGAAGACCGAGAAGAGATCGAACGAGTTCGAGTCGACTTCTCCACCGGTTCCGAAGGACTGGGGGACCGGCTCCGAATCGCCTCAATGAATATCGGTGCCGAGGGAGACTCCACAACCATAGTAATTTCCCTCGGAGCCAAAGTGGACTTCGGTGCTGAAGGGGAAGAGTCTGAGCGGGCAACTGTCATCGGCTCCGAAGTCAGTGGAGCCGATGTAGGTGACCCGCCTCTCGTAGCCCCAGCCGTCGGCTCCGAAGCCAGAGGAGTCTAGGCTGGAGGCATCGAGGCAGACCGTTCCGCCCTCGGCTCCGAAGTCCGTGGAGCCGATGGAGAAGCCTGCCGAGATTTCTTTGTGGCCGGTTCCGACGGGTTGGTCGGAGCCGACGATTTCTTTTTCTTCGATGGAGAAGAGGAAGAAGATAAAGCCTCCTCAAAAGTAGGTTTAATAAGCCCTTTTAATATCAATTTCCTCTCTTGGAGGACCCGGGAGGAAAAAGCGTGACAAACGCTGCACGACTCCTGCAGGTGTATAGGGCCTAAACAATACACGCATAGAGAGTGATCGTCCATTATGGACATTTTGTAGCTGCATTTAGAGCACTTCTTGAACCCAGAAGGTCTGTGCTCTTTCGACATATTCAGTTCTAAACAGTACACCAAAAAGGGAAAACTTTCTAAACTGTCAAAGAACAACAAGGACAAGATCCCTCTAATAGAAAACGGGATTACTTGTCCAACTATAACACTCAACAATACTCACTAACAAAAAATATATATCTCACGCGCGAGGGCAAGGCCCCTCTAACTAAAACGGGAACCTTTCCCTCAAATAAAAGATCAATTTACCACAAAACTTTGTTCAAAACCAGTCACACAACAACGATAGCTGTTAAAACAGCTTTTGGGTATGTTAATCAAAAATTTCTGACAGAAATTTGTGAAGAAAATAGACACTTAGCTCAGCCAAGTCCGAGACCACGTCTTTTGCTGTAAAGCGGCAAACGAGATCTGGGGAAGCTGTGGTGGTGCATCCTGGGATGTAGAATAGCTCAGCCAATAAGAGACTTCGCTCTATAGTATAGCGTGCAGAGTCGGAGCCGAGGATCGGCTCCGAACCCATCAGTCCCATCAGTACAGAATGTAGGCGAGATAGGATCACATAACATCGAAAATTTCATGAGTCGGCCAACTGGCACTTGCGAACTGCTTCTGCTTCGGGCACCGCACGGCAAGAAAGACTGATGTAATGGTGTCGGCTGCATGTTTTATACCCCTGACGACCTGACGTCATGGAAGAAGTCACAGCAACCGACGCAGGACCCAAAACTTTGTTAATCAGGCCGACTGAGGGCAACCTGCCAGCAGATTACCCAAATGTAATGACTGCAACAGTGAAACACGAAGAACATCAGGGCTGACCTAGTGAAAGTAGCTCTGAACCTTGAAAAGGCATCTATCCTGTAATATTTACTGACAGTGGGTGCAGACAATCAAGGGGGAATCTGTAGTAGACCTGGTATCCACTCCTTTGTAAAAAGCTCCAAAGGCTGTTACTGCTCTGGTAGAGTGAGCTTGAGGGCATGAGGGCAAGGACTTGCCATGTAGAAAGTAACAAAAGGAGATGGCTTTAGAGATTAATCTTGAAAAGGTCTGCATGTATACCAACTGGTCCAGTTTGGAGTCAAAGAAATGCAGTCGAACAGATTTTTCAAAAGGATTTTGTTTTGTCCAAATATAACCTTGCCTAATAATGTTGACAGAAAAGGGAGGAGTGACCATGAGTGCCTGAAGCTCTGAAAAGTACAGTTTTGTACCTACCATAAATGTAGATGTTCTAAGATCCACATTGCTGCAGTCCTTACATATGGGTAGTCCGCTGTCCTCGGTCGGCCCGAATACCAAAGTATTAGGCTGACGTCGGTCAAGGCGCTTAAAACTGACATCAGGACGTCAGGGTACAAAGGCGCATGACCGACGTCATATCCTCAGTCTTTTCTTGCCCCAGATGTCAGAAGGCCCTAAAAGGAAAGGCCAAAGCCAAAAAACAGCAAAAACCAACCAACCACCCCTGCACTAACCATATTTACAATATTTACAATATTTACAACCCCAACCACACAACCACCTCTAACTAGAGGGGAAGGAGGGAGGGTTAATTGGACTGCAGCAATGTGGATCTTCGAACATCTACATTTATGGTAGGTACAAAACTGTACTATGTTCTTCATCTCACATTGCTGCAGTCCTTACATATGGGTAGAATCCCAAAGCAGAGGTAAGGGAGGATGGCAAAACTAAAAAGCAGTAGGAGCTGCCAAAATGCCCTGTAAAATTGCAGTGGCAAAACCAGCCCTAGATTTAGAGTAAAGTGGAAGGTGGTAATGCTTAGAGAAAGTATGCACTGAACTCCAAGTAGCTGCCTCCAAAATATCTTTAGTAGCCACCCCCCTTAAAAAAGCTGTAGAAGTGGCAGTAGCCCTAGTGGAATGAGGCCTAATCCCAGCTGGAATCTCCTTACCATGATGGGAATAACAGAAAGCAATACAAAACCCAATCCACTTAGAAATAGTTTGTTTTGAAACAGGTTTGCCCTGAGAACACAAAGCAAATGAAACAAACAACTGCTGAGACTGCCTGAACCCTTTAGTTCTGCTCAAATAATATCGCAACTGTCTGTGTATATCCAACGTGTGCAAAATCTTCTCCCCTTTATTTTGGGGGTTTGCATAAAAAGTAGGCAAATGAATAGTTTGGTTTAAAGCCACACTAGAAACCACTTTAGGCATAAAAGAAGGGTTAGTACGTAAAGACACCCTATCCTTATGGAAAATTAAGAAAGGCTCAACCGCCATAAGGGCCTGTAATTCAGAAACCCTTCTCGCAGAGGTAATGGCCAACAAAAAAGCAGTCTTCCATGATAAATATTTCAACTCGGCAGTTGCTGCAGGCTCAAAAGGTTGTAGAGTGAGTTTCTCCAACACAAAATTGAGATCCCAAGCAGGAGTAGGAGCTCTACGTGGGGGTCTTATATTCTTTGCCCCTCTAAGGAATTGCTTAAACAAAGGATGAGAAAACAATGGTGGGTCACAGTCATAGTGAGCAGAAATTGCTGCAGCATGAACCTTTATAGAGGAGAAGGACAAACCTTTGTCCAATAACTCAGTAAGGTATTGAAGAGCAACACTTAAATTAGGCTTAGAAACATCTAAGTCCTTTGCTGTGCTCCAAAACAAAAATCTCTTCCATTTATCTGCGTAAACTTTCCTTGTACTAGGCCTTCTGGCCTCCAAAATAACATTCAAAACTTGTTGTGGAAGCTGAGACCCTCCAGGGTTTAAAACAGAATATGCCAGGCTGTTAGATGTAGAGAGTGAAGTTTGACATTGAGTAAATGACTTTTCTCCTGAGACAGCAGGTGTGGAATCGAAGGCAAAGGCCATGGAGGCTCCCGTACCAGACTTCTGAGTAATGGGTACCAGTGCTGTCGAGGCCAATCCGGAGCTATTAAAATCATGGTTGGCTTGTCCTGTCTGACCTTCAGGAGTACCTTTGGGAGGAGAGGCAGTGGTGGAAAGGCATACACGTGAAGATTGCTCCAATTGAATGAGAGAGCATCCACTTTCCAAGCTGTGGGATGAAACCTTTTTGTGCAAAACTTTGGCAGCTGGTAATTTAGTGGAGAAGCGAACAGATGTCTGGAGTTCCCCATAACACTGTAAATTTTTTGAAATACATGAGGATCCAATTTCCACTCGTGGGGATCCATAATTTGTCTGCTCAACACATCTGCTAAGGAGTTCTGTGCTCCCGGCAGAAACCTTGCCTGAAGATGTAGCTGTAAACTGAGAGCAGTCTCCCACAAAATCATTGCTTGTCTGCATAGAGGATAAGAATGTGTTCCCCCTTGCTTGTTGATGTACCACATGACAGTTGTGTTGTCTGTTTGAATCAACACCTGCCCTGGACGAAGTAAATCCTTGAAAGCTATCAATGCAAATTGGACTGCTAACATCTCCTTCAAATTGATATGTAAATGTTGTAGTCTGGCAGGCCACGTGTCTTGTACCCACTTTCCATTTAGATGAGCTCCCCAAGCTTTGTCTGAGGCATCTGTCGTTAGAATCTGACTCGCCTCTGGCCGGGTCACAGAGAGTCCCTTGTTTAGGTGACATTCCTGAGCCCACCACAAAAATTCCTTTTGAATGCAAGGTATTATTTGAATGACAGTGTCCATATCTTGGCAGTGCTGTGTCCATACATTTTTGAGATACCATTGTAGCTTCCTCATATGCAGTTTGGCATTGGGAAGCACCAGAATACAAGATGCCATGAACCCCAAGGCTTGAAGGACTGTCCTTGCAGTCAGCCTGGACTGACGAGACAACTGTTGGAAGTAAAGAGAAAGATTCTTTTGTTTGTCCGGGGTCAAAAAGGCCATCTGGGATGCTGTATTCAGTCTCACACCCAGAAAGCACATGTCCTGAGAGGGTACTAGACTGGACTTTATTTCGTTCACAGAATACCCCAGGCATCTTAGCACTGCTATCACATATTGCAGATGATGAAGAAGTTCGTCCTTTCCTTGGGCCAGAATCAGGCAATTGTCCAAATAAGGATAGATCTGTATTCCTTTTAGCCTGAAGAAAGCTATCACTGGAGCCAGAACCTTCGTGAACACTCTGGGCGCAGTAGATAAGCCAAAGGGCAATGCAGAGAACTGATAATGAGAAGTCCCAGCTCGAAAACGCAGATACTTCCTGCAACTTAGCCTGATAGGAACATGAAGGTAAGCCTCCTTGAGATCCAGAGTCACCATCCAGTGATCTTTGCCCAGCAGAGGTAAAAGCTGTTGTAACGTCAACATTTTGAACTTGGGAATGTCCAGATAAGTGTTGAGGATAGATAAATCCAAAATTGGTCTCCACGTGTTCCCCTTCTTTGGTACTAGGAACAGGCGAGAATAAAATCCTAGGCCCACTTCTGGCAGAGGGACCGGCTGTATGGCCCCTATTTGAAGCAGCAGAGAATTTTGTTTGTGAGCCTCTATTCTTTGCTGAGGAGGAACGTCTGGCATGCCTTTGAAAGGAGGCAAGGTATGGAAATAAAACCTGTAACCTTGGTGTATGATATCCAATACCCATTTGTCCTGGGTAATTAAACTCCAATTTTCTTTGAAGAGTGCCAACCTTCCTCCCAAAGGCGCTGCCAGACAAGAAGGCTCTGTCAGCTGAAAAGGTAGGTCATTGGGCCTGTTTACGAAAGGACTGGCCCCTGCCCTCACCCGAAGACTGCGCAGGTGAACTCCCTGTTCTAGGTCTGAAAGAGCTCTGAGCCCTGCCCCTACCACGTCTAGATCTTCCCCTAGACTGTGAATCATAAGAAGGGTACGTCCACCCCTTAGCAGGCCAATTCCTACTAAACTTCGGAGGCTGAACTTGCAAAAAATCTAACAGTCTGCATAGACTTAGCCTAGTCTTCCATTTTCTTTAAGACTGCCTCCACAGGTGAACCAAACAACACATCAGACTGCAAAGGAGCATCTAAAATCCTAGTCTTAACATGGTCAGATAAATTCTGATCCCTCAGCCAGGCGTGCCTGCGAAGAACTGACCCAGTGGCAGCCACCCTAGATGAGGCCTGTACAGCATCAAAACCACATTGTAAAGAATGCTTACCCACCTGTTCAGAAACATGTACCAAATCTTGTAATTCTTTACACTCAATGCCTTCCGCCTATCCAAAGCTCTGGCCTCTTTATCTGGAGGAACCGGATTTTTTACAACAGAGGCCTTGACGCCCTTAGGTCCCTGACTAACAGTTTCTGGGTCCGCCCTAGGACTCTTATAAAGATATTTATGAGCTTCAGGCACCCTGTAATACCTGTCCGGCTTAACAGGAGCAGGAGGCAAAGAATCAGGATTAAGTGAAGCCTCTGCAAACACATCTTCCACAACATCCAGAACAGGTGGTATAGCCAAAGGCCTATGCTGGGGTAAAAGCAAAAATTCCCTAAGCCTTTTCCTGGAATCAGAGAAGTCCTGACCTTCCCACTTAAATAGTTCCCTCATGGAATGAAGAGTCTCTGAAAAAGAAAAATCCTCTGGAGGAGAAGCAGAAGGAGTAGAATCATCCACATCAGAATCAGAATAAGGAGAATACTCCTGCAAGTCTTCAGCCGAAGACTCTGAAACATCCGAAGCCTGCTCAAAACTCCCCAACCCTGGTTCCACCCTAGGCCTCTTATCAGGAGGGGGCAAAGAACCTCTAATGAAAGTAATTAAATCTTCTGCCATTTTAAGCATGTGCTTCTTGGGCACAGATCCTGATGAACTAGGAGTGACACCAACAGAAGCTAAACCTGGCCTGCCTCTGGGAGAAGCCTTGGAAACAGAAGGAGAGGGCCTAACCACCCTAGGAAGGGAGGGGAGTACAGTAACCTGAGAAGCCCCTTCAGCCTGACTTGCCTCCTGAGAGGCCACATCCTGCAATATCAAAGTCTCCCCCTGGGACTCCAGAGAAGCCTCCGGGAACCACCGGTTCCACTGACGCCTCTAAAGAACCGGCGTCCGCACGGACGACTCTTCTTGCCTGGGTTTAGCTGCTTTGTCTTTGCGCTTCTTCAAGAAGCGGGCGCCGGAGCATCCGATGGCATATTATAATTGCACCGCTCAAGACCAACCTGGCACAATCTAACCTTCGCAATAGTGCGCTTATTGAACCTAGCACAAAAGCGACACCCAACAACGCCGTGCTCAGGCCCCAAACAAGGAATACACAAAGTATGATAATCTCTATGCGTATCTGTTTCCCACAAGAAATACAGTTATTCACTTTTTCTGACATCCGGTAAACCACTGAGGCAAGAAAAAACTAAAATATTCCCCAACGGGGTACTTAGCCAACTTTGACTCGGTCTGAAACTCCGAATTCGAAAAATTTCAGAACGCCGAACGGCACTTGCAACGCTGCTTCTGCATCGGACCATGCGGCAAAAAAGACTGAGGATATGACGTTGGTCATGCGCATTTGTACCCTGACGCCCTGATGTCAGTCTTAAGCGCCTTGACCGACGTCAGCCTAATACTTTGATATTCGGGCCGACCGAGGACAGCGGACTACCCAAGTGTAAGGACTGCAGCAATGTGAGATGAACATCAAGAGATTTTTTTTTTTTTTTTTACAGAGACAAGGAAAAAAACAGACAGTAAATGCTATAAATGCTTTTAAGCGGCTAGCACACTTGAGTGTGTTAGCCTACAGGTAAAATTGAGCAACAAATAACTTTTTAAGAGTGCAAAACAGTTAATCAACACAAAAACAGTTTAAATAGAATGCAGAGCTGTATAAACAGGCTAAGATGCAGTCGCTAAGCAGTAAATATTCAAAAAGCCAGAAAGAATACTTAAATCAGTTATAGCAAATACAGTTATAACAAATGCTCTGAAATATACTGTATATTTCCAATATGTTTGAGAAGGACAGTCAGAACACAAGAAGGTTCAGGCGAAAATGAAAAAAAAAGTTTTGTTTTACTTTTGAAAAGGGAAAAAGGAGGAAAAGAAGGCCTTATCAAATGTTCTCTCTGTATTAAGAAGAATGAGCTAATGACACTAGACTGGGAGGTGTGTCACAGTAGGGCGGCAACTGCAAAGCCACCAAGTATAAGAGCAAGACACCAACAGGGAGGGAGGGTGGGACAAAATAGCCTAAGAAAGCACTACAGAGTCAAATGAAAGTTTTTAAACAGATAAGGATTTGTGAAGATTCTGAATAGACAAAGTGCTTTATATATATTAAATTATAAAAACAGTAATCTGTAAAAATAATCAAAAGATACTTATATTTTGTAGCTCAGTTGCGGTCAAACAACTTCTCCAGCCTGCACTGTGTGCAAAGACAGAGACCCTACCAAAGTTAGGGCAAGACCAGAACAACTTTTTTTTTTACAAGAACACAAATGAAAGTACAGTTTTGTACCTACCATAAATGTAGATGTCTGAGAGGAATGCATCTGCAGTCTTTACAAATGGGTTGTCCTGTCGTCAGGCAGCCCTTCGGTCGGCCGGATTCCAAAGTCTGGGTCTGGCTTCGGCTGGTGTCGCACTTCACCCGTCATTGCGGCAGTTATTCGGGTATAAAGGCATCAGCCGACGCCATTTTCCTCAGTGTTTCTTGCCCCAGATGCCAGGTGCCCTCTTGGATGGCTAAATTTGGATAAATGCCAAAGTTTCCAAATAGTAGAGAGCAAACACACAAAATAAGCATGTATGTACATATATACAAACAAATACACCATAATAGATCCCCCCAAGCTAGCTGAAGATTGGCAAATACCCTAGGAGTACCTCAGAGGGAAGGAGGGTGGGTAATCCTGACTGCAGATGCATTCCTCTCGGACATCTACATTTATGGTAGGTACAAAACTGTACTATGTCCTTCAAGGATGCATCTGCAGTCTTTACAAATGGGTAGAATACCATAGCTAAACTAGGGAGGAGGAAATGAGAAGAGATTATGGTGTAGTTAGGATCCCTTGCAAAACAGCAGTGGCAAAGCCAGCACGGGATCTAGAGTATAGAGGTAAGTTATAATGCTTGGCAAATGTATGCACGGAGGTCCGAGTAGCAGCCTCTATAATGTCCTTGGTAGCCACTCCTCGTAAGAAAGCTGTGGTAGTGGCTGTAGCCCTTGTGGAGTGAGGCCTGATGTTCTCTGGAGTTTTCTTTCCATGGTAGGAGTAACAAAATCTAATGCAATTTCCTATCCATTTGGAGATTGTCTGTTTAGAAATTGGCTTTCCTTCCTTTCCTGTTGCATATGCTACCAGAAGCTGGTCAGTTTTTCTATTGTTTTTTGTCCTGTCCAGGTAGTAGCGTAATTGTCTGTGTACATCCAAGGTATGCAAGAGCCTTTCTCCCCTGTTCTGTGGGTTGGGGAAGAATGTAGGAAGGTGTATAGCCTGATTTAAAGAGACTCTGGATACCACCTTAGGCATAAATGTAGGATTTGTTCTCACGGACAGTCCATCTTGATGGAAGATCAGGAAGGGTTGCACTGCCATTAATGCCTGTAGTTCAGAGACCCTTCTTGCTGAAGTTATTGCCAGCAGGAAAGCAGTCTTCCAGGATAAGTATTGCAATTCTGCTGTTGCTGCTGGTTCGAAAGGAGGAAGAGTCAGTTTTTCTAGCACAAAGTTCAGGTCCCATGCTGGCAATGGGGGTTTCCTGGGAGGTTTTACATTTTTAATTCCTCTCATAAACTGTCTGAGCAGAGGATGCGAGAAGACAGGAGGATCCAAGCTGTATTCTGCTGAAATAGCTGATGCATGTATCTTGATGGAAGAATAGGACAGGCCCGAATGGAAGAGCTCCGCCAAGTACTCCAGGATGTTGGCTATGTTCGCCAGTGTCACATCTTGCCCCTTTGCAGCACTCCAGATGAGATATCTTTTCCATTTTGCTGCATAATTCTTTCTTGTTGAAGGTCTACGAGCCTCCAGGACTATGTCTTTAACCCTTTGGGATAAATTTGGGTTAACTGCTGTTATGTAATGTTCCAGGCAGTTAGCTGCAGAGTTTTTAGGTTTGGATGCAGGATGTTGTAGTTGTTCTGTGTTAGCAGTAATGGGATCAGGGGCAGTGTCCATATTTGTTCCCGGGACATGCTCCTCAGCAGTGGATACCAATGTTGCCTTGGCCAGTCTGGGGCTATCAGAATGATCCTCGGACGTTCCTCTTTGATCTTCAGAAGCACCTTGTGCATCAAAGGAAGTGGTGGGAATGCATATGCTGTCAGTCCTTTCCAACTGAAAGATAGGGAGTCCACCTTCCAAGCAAGTGGGTGGTAAGTCCTTGTGCAGAATTTCTTCAACTGGTGATTGAATGGGGATGCAAACAAGTCTATTTGTGGTAATCCCCATTTTCTTGTGATGGTTTTGAAGATGTCCGGATGCAGCATCCATTCGTGGGCATCTGTTGTAGTTCTGCTTAATATGTCTGCTAGAATGTTTTCCTTCCCTGGTACATAAATTGCTTGTAACTGAATGTTGTAGCTCAGAGCCACATCCCATAGGTCCAGTGCCAGCCGGCATAGAGGGTATGAGTGTGTGCCTCCCTGTTTGTTGATGTACCACAACTGTGGTGTTGTCTGTCCTTATCATCAACTGGCCTTCTTGGAGAAAAGGTTTGAATGCCTGGATTGCCAATTTTACTGCCATCATTTCTTTTAGATTTATGTGCAGATGCAGCTGGTCTTGAGTCCATAGGCCTTGAATGCACTTGTCCATCATGTGTGCCCCCCAACCGAGGTCTGAGGCATCTGTCGTGATGGTTTGTCTTGGTTGACTTTTGCAGAAGGGCAATCCTGTGTTTGATTGGCAGGCCTGAGCCCACCATAGAAACTCTTGCTTCAGGCATGGGATCATTGGAATTTTGGTTTCTAGGCTGTACTTGTGCTGGGACCACAAATTCTTTAGGTACCACTGTAGCTTTCTCATATGCAGCCTAGCATGAGGGACCAGTATTATGCAGGATGCCATAAAGCCTAGAGCTTGTAGCACTTTTCTTGCAGTTAGATAGTTCTGCTTTGTTAATGCCAAGAAGTATAGAGGAAGTTGCTCTTTCTTTTCTGCAGTTAGAAATGCCATTTGTTTTGTAGTGTCCAGTTCTGCACCCAGAAAGGTTATTCTTTGGGATGGAATCAGCCTTGACTTTTTTGTATTGACTGTATATCCCAGGGCTTGCAGCAGGTAGATGACTCTTTGTAAGTCTTCTGTTAGTTTGTTTTTGTTGTCCGCTTGTATCAGGCAGTCGTCCAGGTAGGGATAGATTTGAATCCCTTGAAGTCTGCAATGAGCGATTACTGATGCCAGGCATTTCGTGAACACTCTGGGCGCAGTAGATAAGCCAAAGGGCAATGCTGAGAATTGATAATGCTCTGATCCTGCAAGAAATCTGAGGTATCTTCTGCAAATTGGTCTTATGGGGACGTGCAGGTATGCCTCCTTGAGATCTAGAGTTACCAGCCAAGACTCCTTACCCAGCATGGGAAGAAGCTGCTGTAGGGTCAGCATTTTGAATTTTGGAACAATGAGGAATGTGTTTAAAGCGGACAGGTCTAGAATAGGCCTCCATTTGTTTTCTTTTCTTGGTACCAGGAAGAGTCTGGAGTAAAATCCCTTCCCTTGCTCCAAAGATGGTACCTTTTCCACAGCTCTCATTCTTAATAATTGAGATATTTGTTTTAGAGCTTCTGTCCTTTGAGTAGGTGGTAGGTTTGGCATTCCTCTCTTTCCTGGTAGAGTATGGAAATGGAACCTGTAACCTTGGTCTATAGTTTGCAAAATCCATTTTTCCCTTGTAATGCAGTGCCAGTTTCTTGAAAATAAGGTTAGCTTTCCGCCTAAGGGTGCTTCTAGTTGTTCCCTGGTAGGCGGTGCCACCGCCAAGTCACTGCGATTGAGTTGTTGTAGTGGTGGTGGCTGTATCCGTGCCTCGTTGGTTGTTACCCTGCCACTGGCGACCCCTGTAGGCACCCCTGGATTGGTTTCTGCCTCTAGAGCGCCTATTCCTGCCTCTTTGTGCCTTAGAGGAGTCCGGAAAGGACCAATTCTTGGAGGGCCAGTTCCTGCTAAACCTTGGAGGTTGAACTTGTAAGAAATCTTTCACTGTTTGCACAGATTTTGCTTTCTCTTCCATCTTTTTTAGTACCTGCTGTGCAGGGGAACCAAATAAATTGACCTTGTCCATCGGTGCATCCAAAAGCTTAGATTTGACATGGTCTGGTAATGCCTGTTCTTTCAACCATGCATGCCTCCTGATAACTGTGCCAGTCATGGCTGATCTAAAGGAAGCCTCCAGTGCATCATAGCCGCATTTTAAAGAGTGGTTACTAACTTGATGTTATGTACCATTTCTTGAACATACTTTTTATCTAAAGATTCTTCAGAGGACAGCTTTTTAGTCAACTGGTCAAGCATAAACTCTTGATATTGAATCATATGAAATTGGCAGTTCAAAGCTCTAGCTGACAAAGTAGCAGAGGTGTAAACTTTTTTACCCCATCTCTCTAAGGACCTGGATTCCCTTTCAGAGGGGAGGGGGTTTTTAGAAGAAGTAGCTGCTACAGCTTTAGGACCCTGGGAGAAAGTCTCTGGGTCTGCAAAAGGAGCCTTATATAAGTGGTGATGAGTGTCCGGGACCCTGTAGTACCTATCGGGCTTAGCAGGAGCCGGAGGTAAGGAATCAGGAGCAGTGCAAGCATCATTAAATGCATCATCAACAACAGACAGAACAGGAGGTATAGCTAAAGGCCTGTGTTGTGGCAAATGTAGAAAGGTCCTAAGCCTTTTTCTAGAGTCTGAGAAATCTTGGCCCTGCCACTGAAATTGTTCCCTCATTGCATGTAAGGTTTCCCCAAAGGAAAATTCCTCAGGAGGAGAGGCTGAAGGGATGGACTCCTCAGCATCAGAGTCTTCATAAGGAGAATAAGAAGCCTCAGGAGGGTCTGTATGTACTGAGTCATCAGAGGAATCATCTGTGGATACTGGCTCAGGGGGCTCTGCTCTAGGCCTCTTTTCTGGAGGAGGGAGAGAGGCCCTGTCTGGATGAGGCTGGGCTCCACGAATTAGAGAGATGAGATCCTCAGCCAAAGAAAGCATATGGGAGCTGGTGCTGGGCCTGTGAGAGGGGGGCTTGGCAGGCACAGGTTTTGATGCTTTAGCTGCTTTAGCCCTAGCAAAGGCCTTAATAGACATAGCTGGAGGAGGCCTAGCAGCTCCACGTGCAGGGGTAGAGATATCCAGGGGAATGGTGTCTGATAAATCCTGTGAAACCGCAACAGAAGGTTGGGTTTCAGAAGCCGTTTCTACCAGGTTAGAAGAGGCCTCGGTAGAAGGCAAGTTATCGGCTGAAGAAAGAACCGCTTGCTCGGTTTCGGCCAAAACCGAGACACTCGTGGTTTGCTTAACCGCGGTTTCAGCCGAAGCCGCGGACCGCGAGTGTTGGTCCTTTTCTTTGCGTTTTTTGGTTATTTGCGTAGTCGGAGTATCCGACGGCATAATGTAGGCAAAATCGAAGCCGAAAATCTGTTCAGCAAAGTCCGATCGACGTCTAAGCGTCCGCCGGTTAAAAGAAGCACAGGCTAGACAAGCTGCTACGTCGTGGTCTGGGCCTAAACAATGTATGCAATAGGAGTGGAAATCTTTATGAGGTATTTGTTTCCCACAAGATAAACAGTTATTAACTTTCTCTGACATCAGCTGAGGCAAGAAAGAGTCCCCAACGGGTACTTAGCTTTATAGAAGTCTTCGAAGTAGTACTCGGTAGTAATCTCTGGATCTGACCGACCGGCACTTGAACAGCTTCTGCTTCGCCACGCCGCAAGAAAGACTGGGAAAATGGCGTCGGCTGATGCCTTTATACCCGAATAACTGCCGCAATGACGTCGGGTGAAGTGCGACACCAGCCGAAGCCAGACCCAGACTTTGGAATCCGGCCGACCGAAGGGCTGCCTGACGACAGGACAACCCATTTGTAAAGACTGCAGATGCATCCTTGAAGGACAACCAGCCCCCACTAGCCAAGAGATAATTACACAGAGTAAATGTTTCAGTTTATACAATAGCCTAAGACAGCAAAGCACTACAGAGTCAAATGAAAGTTTTTAAACAGATAAGGATTTGTGAAGATTCTGAATAGACAAAGTGCTTTATATATATTAAATTATAAAAACAGTAATCTGTAAAAATAATCAAAAGATACTTATATTTTGTAGCTCAGTTGCGGTCAAACAACTTCTCCAGCCTGCACTGTGTGCAAAGACAGAGACCCTACCAAAGTTAGGGCAACACCAGAACAACTTTTTTTTTTACAAGAACACAAAAGAACCAGCCCCCACTAGCCAAGAGATAATTACACAGAGTAAATGTTTCAGTTTATACAATAGCCTAAGACAGCAAAGCACTACAGAGTCAAATGAAAGTTTTTAAACAGATAAGGATTTGTGAAGATTCTGAATAGACAAAGTGCTTTATATATATTAAATTATAAAAACAGTAATCTGTAAAAATAATCAAAAGATACTTATATTTTGTAGCTCAGTTGCGGTCAAACAACTTCGCCAAACACTTTTTAGGTACCATTGAAGTTTCTTTGTATGCAGTCTTGCATATGGAATTAGTAGGATGCAGGATGCCATGAAGCCCAAAGCCTGCAGAATTTTTCTTGTAGATAACTGGGCCTTTGTTGCCAACATTTTGAAATAGGTAGTCTGGCGTGTGATAAACCATTTGGGCAGTTGTATTCAAGCTTGCACCCAGGAATGTTATCTTTTGAGAGGGTACTAGTCTTGACTTCTTTTCGTTGACTGTGTACCCTAGGCATGTTAGAAGTTTTTTCACAAACGCCAGATGCTGAAGAATGTCCTTGTTCTCTGCCTGAATTAGACAGTCGTCTAAAGTAAGGATATATTTGTATTCCTCTGTCTGCAAAATGCAATTACTGGTGCCAGGCACTTTTGTAAATACCCTGGGCACAGTAGATAAGCCAATGGGCAGTGCAGAGAATTGGTAATGCATTGAACCAGCCTTGAATCTGAGGCATCTTCTGCACGATTGTCTGATTGGAACATGCAGGTATGCCTCTTTTAGGTCTAAAGTCACAAGCCGGGCATTTTTGCCCAGCATGGGCAGAAGCTGCTGCAAAGTCAACATTTTGAATTTTGGAATATCCAGGAATGTGTTCAGAATTGATAGGTCCAGTATCGGCCTCCAGGCCTTGTCCTTTCTGGGTAACAGTCTTGAGTAAAATCCTTGTCCCTGCTCTTGCTCTGGTACTTGCTGAATGGCCCCCATGGTCATAATGGATGAAACTTGTTTTTGTGCCTCTGCCCATTGGTTTTTTGGCAGATCTGGCTAGCCGTTTGCCTTTGGCAGAGTATGAAAATGGAATTTGTAGCCTTGTGACACTATATTTAGAACCCACTTGTCCTGGGTTATAATGTGCCAATTTTGAGCAAAAAGTGCTAATTTTCCCCCAAAGGGTGCTGCCAGAAAATAAGTGCTTGGTGTAGGCAGGGGAAAGTCACTGGGACTGCTTTCTGTATGCTTGTGCTTTATCTTCTTCCAGCTTTGGAGGTAGAAGCACCCCACTGTTCTGACCTATAAGAACCTTGTGCCTGGGATCTGCCCCAAGGTCGTCTGGATCTGCCACTTTGAGGTCTGTCTGACACAGGAAAGGACCAATTTTTTCTAGGCCAGTGTCTACTAAACCTAGGTTGGCTGTACTTGTAAAAAATCTTTAACAGTTTGCATAGATTTAGCTCAGTCTTCCATTTTCTTTAACATCTCTTCTGCCTTAACACCAAACAAAGTATCATGCTGTAAAGGTGCATCTAGTAACCTAACTTTAACATGATCAGGCAGATTTTGTTCCTTTAACCAAGCATGCCTCCTAATTACAGAGCCCGTAACTGCAGCCCTGCATGAGGCCTCCAAAGAATCAAAACCACATTGCAAAGTATGCTTTCCAACTTGTTCACCTGCACGCAATAAATCCTGCATTTCCTTGTTTTCAGCACATTCAGAATTTAACATAATTTTCTGTTTAAGCAATCCCATGAGATGTTGCTGATACCGGAGCATATGGAACTGACAGTTTAAGGCCCCGATAGCCAAAGTTGCCGATGTGTATACCTTTTTTCCCCATCTATCCAGTGCCCTTGAATCTCTGTCAGAGGGGGTTGGGTTTTTTGTTGTCGAGGCCTTAACTCCCTTTGGACCCTGTGAAATAGTTTCTGGATCAGCAGCAGGGTTTTTAAAAATAAATTTAAGAGAGTCAGGAACCCTGTAATATCTGTCAGGCTTAACAGGAGCTGGAGATAAGGAGTCAGGGGTCAAACTAGACTCCAAAAATACATCTACAATGTCTAACACAGGGGGAATGGCTAGAGGCCTGTGCTGTGGGAGTAAAAGGAAATCCCAGAGTCTCGTTTTGGATTCTGAAAAATCTTGGCTTTCCCAGTGAAAATGCTCCCTCACGTATGCATGGTTTCCCCAAAGGAATAATCCTAAGGAGGAGATGCTGAAGGTACAGATTTCTTCAGCATCAGAATCCTCATGGGGGGGTAAGGAATAACCCTGATCAGAAGAGGAATCAGAAGAAATAGAAACCTGATCTGAAGATTCATAGTCAGCGTCTTGCCTAGGCCTCTTATCAGGAAGAGGATGGGAAACCATGATCAAGGTAATAAGGTCTTCGACCATTTTGATCATCTGTTTTTTGGGCATAGAGGCCTTACACGTGGCTCATGAGTTTGTTTTTTTTGCTTTAGAAGATGCTTTAGTCTTTGAAGCTGAAGTCGTTTTAATGTAAAGATGTTGTGGTCTGAATACACCCTCAGATGCCGGTACCTGCTCAGCGGCTCCGGACCCATCTGAGGGATTAGCGTCCGAGGCTCCAATACTTACAGTATCCAGCGGCATGGCCGACTCCACGTGGGAGTCGGTAGTGGGCTGCGACTCTAAAGTAGCAGGTGTTAGGGGCTGCGAAAGCACCTCACTGAGAACTGGCGACTGGCTTAGGAGAAGCTTCGTCATCGGTTTTGGGCCTCGGTTGTTTTTCCCTATCCTTTTCATTGCGTTTTTTTGTAAACTCCGGTAGTCGGATGGCTATCTAATGACATTTTAGGATAATTAAACCGGCTACCAAAATACTTTAAAGCAAAATTATACCGATGCTTAACAGTGCATTGGTTAAATCTAGCACAAAACCGACAACCAGTAACGTTGTGATCAGGGCCTAGGCAAGGAATACAGTAAGAATGAAAATCCTTATGAAGTATTTTCTTTCCACAAATAATACAATTATTAACTTTTTCTGACATCGGTCTGCAGCAAGAAAAAAGTTTCCCCAACGGGGTTACTTAGCTTTATTGAAGACTTCGGTTCTGAGACTCAAACACGAAAATTTTTCTGACATCGGTCTGGAGCAAGAAAAAAGTTTCCCCAACGGGGTTACTTAGCTTTATTGAAGACTTCGGTTCTGAAACTCCAACACGAAAATTTCAGGAGTCTGCCAACCCTGACTCTGCTTCGGGCACCACGCAGCAAGAATGAATGAAGAAAATGGCACCGGCTGCTTCTTTTATATGCCTGACGACCTGACGTCAGGGAAGGGGTGACAGCAGCCGATGCAGGACCCAAGACTTTGGAATTCAGGCCGGCTGAGGGCAACCTGCCAGCAGGATTACCCAAATGTAATAACTGCAACAGTGAAACACAAAGAACATCAGGCTGAACAGCTCAGCCTCCCCAGACTCTGGACTAGACTTGCCCATACATGTCAAGCAGAGTGCCTCTTTGGCCCTCTTCAAAAGGAACCTTGACGATTGGATGGGAGAAAGGAAATGCACCCCAGGGATCACGTCAGTCACCCTGCTAGACAGGGGTCCAGGGAAGTAAATAGTGTGGGAAGAAATATCCAGGGAATTGTTATGGCTAGGCTTGTATAGGCCCTAGGGCTGATAGCCTAGTACCAACCTATGAACCTATATTGAGCAGAGAAAGTACTTGCTTTTGAGCCTCTGCCCACTGGTTTGGAGGAAGGTCTGGAAACCTGCTTGGGGTTGGCAGTGAATGGAAGTAGAATCTGCACCCCTGGGATACAATGTTTAGGACCCATTAGTCCTGAATAATGGGCATCCAGTTTTTTTGCATGAAGGGCATGTTTTCCTCCTAGGGGCAAAAGTAATTGGGCAGGGCTGGGAAGGATAACTGAAAAGTCATTGTGAACTTCTTCAATAAGGGGGCAGTTTACCACTTCCTGTTTTTGAGGTGGGAGCACTCCATTGTTTAGATCTCTGCATACCCTGAGACTGTAGTCTGGGTGGCCTCTTTCCACTGGGTTTGGACTGACCAGGCCTGGAAGGGGTTGGAAAAGACCAGTTTTTAGAAGGCCAATGCCTACTGAATCTAGGTGGCTGCACTTGTAAGAATTCTTCAACAGTTTGCATAGATTTAGCTTTTTCTTCCATCTTTTTAAGAATCTCTTCTGCTTTGTTGCCAAACAGTCCTTATTTAAAGGAGCGTCTAGTAATTTTGATTTGACATGACCTGGCAACGTTTGTTCCTTCTGCCAAGCCTGCCTTCTCAGTACAGACCCAGTGACTGCAGCCCTACAAGATGCTTCTAGGGCATCAAAGCCACCCTGCAAAGTATGCTTACTAACTTGGTTTGCAGAATGCATCAAGTCTTGTAAATCTTTATTTTCTGCACAATCTGGAAGTAATGCCATTGTTTTTATTTAATTAGTTACATATGTTGCTGGTACTTCAACATGTGAAACTGGCAATTCAATGCCCTGATGGCAAGAGTTGCAGAGATATATACCTTCTTGCCCGATCTGTCTAAAGCTCTGGAATCCTTGTCTGAAGGGGTAGGGATTTTGGCTGTAGTAGCCTTAATACCTTTAGATCCCTGGGAAATGGTCTCTGGATCTGCAGTAGGATTCTTGAAGAGAAATTTGTGAGAATCAGGTACTCTGTAGTACCAGTCGGGTTTTCTAGGGGCCGGGGGTAAAGTGTCCGGAGTAAGACTGCATTCCATGAAGACATCATCTACAACATCCAGGACAGGAGGTATAACTAGAGGTCTGTGCTGAGACAACTCAAAAAATTCTCAGTCTGTTTTTGGACTGAGGGTAGTCCTGGCATTTCCAGTGGAAATGCTCTCTTAAAATATGCAAGGTTTCACCAAAAGAAAAATCCTCCGGAGGGGAAGCAGAGAGAATGGATTCCTCTGCATCTGAATCCTCATCGGTTGATAAGGGCATGTCCTGATAATCAGAAGGGTCAGTGTCATCGGACTCCTGGTCTGTTAAATCAGAATGAAACAACTCTGTCTCTTAGCAGGGGAAGTCTGGCTTCACATAATTAGGGTAATAAGGTCTTCAGCCATTGTAAGCATTTGTTTTTGTGGCACGGGAGCTTGACCATGCCCTTTGGTTGTCAGTTTTCTAGGTGTACTGCGTACTCTGGGCCTAAGAAACTTGGTAGTTTTACTTAAAAACGAAGTTGGTTTAATTGAACATCAGTAGGTCGGAATACACCCTCAGAAGCCGGTGCCTGCACAGTGGCTCCGGACCCATCCAAGGTAGAGACATCAGCAGGTTCCATAGTCGAAGAAGCATCTCGTGGCATACTGTACTCAGAATGGGTCTAAGCAGAGGCCTGCGAATCTGCAGAAGTGGGCATCAGGGGCTGCAAAGGCACCTCACTGAGTCCCGGCGGACTGGCAAATAGCTTAACTGGAGCTTCGCCGGCAGTTTTGGACCCATGCAGTATGTCTGTCTTTATCTTTGTTTTTTGCATAAGATCGGTAGTTGGATGACTTATCAAAGCCATTTCGGAATACGGAGAAAGTACAGTTTTGTACCTACCATAAATGTAGATGTCCGATAGGTATGCATCTGCAGTCATCACATATGGGTTGTCCTGCCTCAGGCAGCCCTTCGGTCGGCCGGATTCCAAAGTCTGGGTCTGGCCTCGGCTGATGTCGTACTTTCCCCGACGTCAGAGCGTCTGGGGTATAAAAGCATCAGCCGACGCCATTTTCCTCAGTTTTTCTTGCCCCAGATGCCAGGTGCCCTCTAAGGAAGGCTAAAATTTGGAAATATGCATTGCAAAAACAAATCCAAACATGCACAGTACTATATAAAACAAATACACCATAATAGATCCCCCCAGCTAGCTATAAGAGGGGCAAGTACCCAAGAAGTATACCACAGAGGGGAAGGAGGGAGGGTAAACCTGACTGCAGATGCATACCTATCGGACATCTACATTTATGATGGGTACAAAACTGTACTATGTCCTTCAAGTATGCATCTGCAGTCATCACAGATGGGTAGAATACCATAGCCAATCTGGGGGTGGAGGTACTAAGTAAAGGATGGTGTAGCTAAGATACCCTGCAGGACTGCCGTAGCAAAGCCTGCTCTGGATCTGGAGTATAAAGGTAAATTGTAATGCTTGGCAAATGTATGCACAGAGCTCCATGTAGCAGCTTCTAAAATGTCCTTGGTAGCCACCCCTCTTAGGAAGGCTGTGGTGGTGGCTGTGGCTCTCGTGGAATGAGGTCTAATGTCAGCTGGCACAGTTTTTCCATGAAAGTAGTAACAAAAACAAATGCAATTTCCTATCCATTTTGAAATTGTCTGTTTGGAAATTGCTTTTCCTTGTGCCCCAGCAGCATATGCTACAAACAGCTGGTCAGTCTTTCTGTAACTTTTAGTTCTGTCCAAGTAGTAGCGCAACTGCCTGTGTATGTCCAGGGTGTGCAGAAGTTTCTCCCCTTTATTTTGTGGCTGTGGGAAGAATGTAGGCAAGTGAATAGCTTGGTTCAAAGATACCCTGGATACCACCTTTGGCATAAATGTAGGATTGGTTCTCAATGAAACTCTGTCCTGATGAAAGATACGAAATAGCTGTACTGCCATTAGAGCTTGTAACTCAGATACTCTTCTTGCTGAGGTTATGGCCAGAAGGAAGGCAGTTTTCCAAGACAGAAACTGTAGATCTGCAGATGCTGCTGGTTCAAAGGGAGGAAGTGTTAGTTTTTCCAACACGAAGTTAAGATCCCAAGTAGGTAGAGGTGGTTTCCTTGGAGGATTGATGTTTTTGATTCCTCTTAGAAACTGTCTCAGGAGAGGATGACAGAAGACAGGTGGATTAACATTGTATTCTGCTGAAATTGCTGAGGCATGTATCTTAATGGAAGAGTAAGACAGGCCGTTGTGGAACAATTCTGCCAAATATTCCAGTATATGTGCCATGTTCATCACTGTCACATCTAGGCCCTTTGTGGTGTTCCAAGTGTGGAATCTTTTCCATTTTGCTGAATATGCCTTCCTTGTGGAAGGCCGGCGAGCTTCCATAGTAATATCCTTCACTCTCTGGGATAGCTTATCCTGAGGAGGAGTCATGGTATTTTCCAGGCAGTTAGCTGCAAGGTTTTCAGGTTGGAATGCAGAGTCTTGAAATTGTGCTGCGTCAGTAGAAGTGGCCATAGGGGGAGAGGCCACGGTTTCGTCTGTGACATGCTCTTTAACAGTGGGTACCAGTGCTGTCTTGGCCAGTTTGGAGCTATCAGAATCACTCTGGGCTGCTCTGTCCTGATCTTCAGTAAGACCTTGGTCATTAATGGGAGAGGTGGAAAAGCATACACTGTTAGAGCTTTCCAGCTGAAAGAGAGAGCGTCCACTTTCCATGCTTGTGGGTGGTATGTCCTTGAGCAAAATTTCTTCAGTTGATAATTGTGGGGGGAGGCGAACAGATCTATTTCCGGCCTTCCCCATGATTGTGTTATGAGTAAGAAGATGTCTGGGTGCAGCATCCATTCGTGTGCATCCATGATATTTCTGCTTAGGCTGTCTGCCAGTATATTGTCTTTCCCTAGCACGAACTGGGACTGCAGCTGTATATTGAGTTTCAAGGAAAGTTCCCATAGATTCATTGCCAGTCTGCAAAGAGGGTAGGAATGGGTGCCCCCTTGCTTGTTTATGTACCACATAACTGTGGTGTTGTCTGTCCTTATGAGTAGGTGGCCTTGATGAAGAAAAAGTTTGAAGGCCTCGATTGCTTGTATCACTGCCAGCATTTCCTTTTGGTTTATGTGCATGCGCAGCTCTCTTTGTGACCATAGCCCTTGGATACATCTGCCCTCCATGTGTGCTCCACAACCTTGGTCTGAAGCGTCCGTAGTGATGGTTTGGTTGGCTCTTGGCTTGCTGAAGGGCAACCCGCTGTTCGAGTGGCAGGCTTGAGCCCACCACAGAAATTTCTTTTGGAGGCATGGAATGAGTGGGATCAAGGTTTCTAAACTGTGACTGTGCTGAGTCCATAAACTCCTTAGGTACCATTGTAATTTTCTCATATGCAGCCTTGCTTGTGGGATCAGAAGAATGCAAGATGCCATGTAACCCAGGGCCTGCAGGATTTTCCTTGCAGTCAGCTGAGTTTGTCTTGTCAGATTCTTGAAGTAATCCGGTAGTTGTTTTTGTTTTTCTTCTGTGAGAAAGGCCATTTGGGTGGTTGTGTCTAGATCCGCACCCAGAAAAGTTATTCTTTGGGATGGAACAAGTCTTGATTTGTGGATGTTGACTGTATATCCCAAGGCCTGCTGTAGGTGGATGGCATAATCCAAGTCCTTTAACAAAGTTTGCTTGCTGTCCGCTTGTATAAGGCAGTCGTCCAGATATGGGTAAATTTGAATCCCCTGAAGTCTGCAGTGTGCAATTACTGATGCCAGGCATTTTGTGAATACTCTGGGTGCAGTAGATAAGCCAAAGGGCAATGCTGAGAATTGATAATGCTCTAACCCTGCAAGAAATCTGAGGTGTCTTCTGCAACTTTGTCTGATAGGGACATGCAGGTATGCCTCCTTGAGGTCTAGAGTCACCAGCCAAGACCCCTTGCCCAGCATGGGAAGGAGTTGCTGTAGAGTCAGCATTTTGAATTTTGGCACAATGAGGTAAGTATTCAGTGCGGACAAGTCGAGAATAGGCCTCCATTGATTTTCTTTTCTTGGAACAAGGAATAGTCTGGAGTAAAATCCTTGGCCTTGTTCTGAAAGAGGTACCTTTTCTATAGCTTTCATTTGTATTAAGTTGGAAATTTGTTTCAAAGCCTCTGCCCTCTGATTTGGTGGCAGGTCTGGCATGCCTTTTCTTTTTGGCAATGTGTGGAAATGGAACCTGTATCCTTTGTCTATTATTTGCAGTGTCCATGTGTCCCTTGTAATGCTGTGCCAATTTTTTGAAAATAAAGAAAGCTTTCCGCCCAAAGGTGCTTCTAATTGAGCCCTGGTCGGCGGAGTCAAAACAAAGTCATTGAGTCTGTCCTGGTGTATCAGTTGTAGTTCCTGCACTACCTCTCTGGTTGGGAGGCTGCCACTGACGGCCTCTGTAGGAGCCTCTAGCTTGCCCTCTACCTCTGGCACGCCTATTCCTGCCTCCCTGTGATCTGTCTGAGTCCGGAAAGGACCAATTCTGGTAGGCCAATTTCTGCTGAATCTCGGTGGTTGGACTTGCAGAAAGTCTTTGACTGTTTGCACAGATTTTGCCTTTTCTTCAAATTTCTTTAAGACCTCTTGAGCCGTGGAAACAAATAATTTTTGCTTTTCCATAGGAGCATCCGAAAGCTTAGCTTTAACATGGTCTGGCAGAGATTGTTCCTTCAGTCAGGCATGCCTACGTATGACAGCACCTGTCATAGATGACCTACATGAAGCTTCCAATGCATCATAACCACACTGCAATAAATGGTTACTAACCTGCTGGGAGTTATGTACCAGATCCTGAAGGGATTTGCGATCAAGGGGTTCAGAATAAGACAGTTTCTTATGCAATTCATCTAACAAATACTCTTGGTACTGTATCATATGAAATTGACAATGTAATGCCCTCATGGAAAGAGTTGCAGAAGTATACACTTTCTTACCCCATCTCTCTAAAGCTCTAGACTCCCTTTCAGAGGGTAGAGGATTCCTAGCAGTGGCAGCTGCAACCCCTTTTGGGCCCTGGGAAATAGTTTCTGGATCAGCAGAGTGGGCGTTGTACAGGTGTAGATGCGAGTCCAGGACCCTGTAGTACCTATCAGGTTTGGCAGGAGCCGGAGGCAGAGAGTCAGGGGCTGTACTAGCATCAGAGTACACATCATCAATAACACTCAAAACAGGAGGTATAGCTATAGGCCTATGCTGAGGTAAAGTCCTTAATCTCTTTCTAGAATCAGAGAATTCCTGACCCTGCTATTGAAAATGTTGTCTCATAGAGTGTAATGTCTCTCCAAAGGAAAACTCTTCAGGAGGGGAGGCCGAGGGAATAGATTCTTCAGCATCAAAATCCTCTTAGGCCGAATAAGCCTCCTCCTGGTGGTCCGACAGAGTAGAGCCATCAGTGGACTCATCTGAGGAGTGGGGGTCAGAGGGCTCAACCCTGAGCCTTTTGTCTGGAGGTGGTTGAGAGCCCCTGTCCGGATGAGGTTGAGAACCTCTAATTAAGGAGATAAGATCCTCTGCTAAGCTAAGAATCTGTGAGCCAGTAGAAGGTCTCAGAGGTAACCTTGGGAGGCAAATCTTTAGTAAGTTTAGCAGCTTTAGCCCTAGAGAAAGCCTTAATGGACATGGATGCAGGAGGTCTGGCTGCACCACGTGCAGGAGTAGACTTGTCTAAAGGAATGGTGTTGGAAGGTTCCTGGACACCAGTTTCAGAAGGTAATTCAATAACCGACTCAGCCGGGGCCTCCAGGGCCGAGGTAGTCGGTTGTGCGGTTTCGGTAATCGGAAGTACCAAGGACTCTGTTTCAGTCGAGACAGAGACACTCACGGTAGGCCTGACCGTGGTTTCAGCAGAAACCGCGGCCCACGTGTGTCGGTACTTGTCCTTCCGTTTCTTAACTAAATGTGAAGTCGGAGTCTCCGACGGCATCTTGTAAGCAAAACTAGCCCCAAAGAATTCCTCTGCAAACTCTGACCGACGTCTAAGAGTTCGTCGGTTGAAGGTAGCACAGGCTGAACAGGCCGAGACGTCGTGGTCTGGGCCTAGGCAGGGGATGCAGTAAGAGTGGAAATCCTTATGAGGTATTGGTTTCCCACAAGTTAAACAATTATTAACTTTATCTGACATCGGCCGAGGCAAGAAAGAGTCCCCAACGGGGTACTTAGCTTTTTCAAAGTCTTCGGTAGCCGAATCACAGGAGCTGGCCGACCGGCACTTGCGAACTGCTTCTGCTTTGGGCACCACGCGGCAAGAAAGACTGAGGAAAATGGCGTCGGCTGATGCTTTTATACCCCAGACGCTCTGACTTCGGGGAAAGTGCGACATCAGTCGAGGCCAGACCCAGACTTTGGAATCTGGCCGACCGAAGGACTGCCTGAGGCAGGACAACCCATATGTGATGACTGCAGATGCATCCTTGAAGGACATCGAGAGAAAAAGAACTTAACGACAAAGATGGCCCGACGACAAATGGTTCGGGCATTAAACCACAAAACCGACAGCAAGGGATATCGTGGTCTGGGCCTAAACAGGTGACGCAGTAAGAATGAAAATCTGTGAGGTATTTGCTTTCCACAGGCAAGACAGTTAACTTTTTCTGACATCGGTTAGAGCAGAAAAAAAGGATCCCCACTGGGTTACTTAGCTTTTGAAGAGTTCAGGTTTGAAACTCGAAAAACAAAAATTTCAGGTAGCGGCCAACCAGCACTTGTGAACAGCTTCTGCTTTGGACTCCTCCTCGGCAAGAAAGACTGATGTAATGGTGTTGGCTGCCTGTTTTATACCCCTGATGACCTGACATCATGGAAGAAGCGACAGTATCCGACGCAGAAATCCCAAGACTCTGGTATTCGGGTTGACTGAGGCCTACGTGCAGACAGATAACCAGAGTGTGATGACTGCAACAATGAAACACGAAGATCATCATCAATGTTTTCAGAAAAGTGAAAGCATGTCTCCCCCAAGCTGAGGGTCAAGGGTCCCTGGTGCAAAATAACAGCTGTTTGTTGGTCTATGAAGCAAGCAAGTCTATCTGAGGAGTCCCCCTAGTGGTGAAGGATGCCATGGAAACCATCTGTATTGGGCCCATTCATGAGGGTCTTCAAAGAACCTGCTTAAAAACAGTCTGGCAAACGCATTTTCCTTTGATGGGATTCATGCGGCTGTCAGCAACATGGTTTTCTGGGTGGCAAGGCCCCAGGTTTTCTGCACCAATCTGCACAATTGCTAAGACCTGGTCCCTACTTGCTTAAGTACCACGTTATTGTTGTGTAGGGTACCTGGTTTCCAGAGATGTGAAAAGACCTGAAAAGTTTGGATGTGGGCCTCATTTCCTTCATGCTCATGTGTTCTTTTAGTAGCATTGGCTGCCATCTGCCTTACACTTGTTGGGTGCCAGTCCAGCCCCCACATGCCTTGCCCGAGGCATGTGTGTGCATTTCCTGAACAAGGTATGGAGGAGGGAAGGGAAGCCTTATGTCGACTTTCACCTGATAGATACACCTCATGAGTTCCTGTCTGAGATGCAATGCAAAAAGAGGAATCACTATGACCAGAGGATGTGTGTGTGTGCAGAGATCAAACAGTTACAAGTACACTGGATTCTCCTCATTTTTAGTCTGGCTAGGAATAGCATTGGGAAATTAGCCATCATGAAACCCACAGCTCTCGTGATCTTCCTGCCTGAGCATTGGCTAGGAAGGCTGTATAAAAAAAGTACTTGGTAAGGTTCTTCACTTTCTCGAGTTAAGCAAGCCTGTATTTTCTTCGTGTCTAGCATGTGGCCCAGAAAAACCTAGGTCCTGAGACAGATGCAAGGAGGATTTTTGTGTAGTTAAGCATAAACCCCAACTAAGACAAGAGGGGGTGAACTGGAGATGCATGTAAGAGAATATGTGGGGCAGCAGCATGGATTAAAATGTTGTCCAAGTAGGGAAAATCTGTATTCCTTGGGTTTGGCAGAAGGTGATTACTTCGGGAACTTTGTGAAAACTCTTGAGGTTGTGGAAAGCCCAAAAGCCACAGCAATTAACTGAAATGACCCACTACAAAACATGAAAACATTCCTGCAAGGGGCCCGAAATTTAACATGAAGGTAAGCATCCTTTACATCTAGGGATACTAAAAAAAGCCTGGGACAGAATGAAAGATAACAGAGTAGGCAGTGACAGCATTTTGAAAAATGACACTTAAGAAGGTGTTTTAGTAGGCAGAGATAAACTACGGAGCTCCACTACCCTTACTTCCTTGGCACCATGGAAAATCTGCAGCAAAACCCCTTTCCCCCTTATGACAGACAGCACCCATTTGTCTGTGGTGATCTTTTCCCAGTTGGAGAAGGATTGGTTTAATCTTTTTAAGACAGGCAGAGTAGAACTGGGTATGACGGGGGGGGTTGGATAATCAGAGAGATCAGTCCCCAAAGTGAGGCCGGCATCCCTGTATGGTTTATCTGGGAATCTTTCTGGGAGCCTTCCTGCATTTCTTGCTAGGCCCAAAGTCCCTTATGATGGCAGTGTTAGGTTTGGTTGGATAATTCCTATATTACCTAGGTATAGAGTTTACTGAAGCTGTCTGCAGACCTTCATGGTTTTACCCTGCTCTTGAATGGTTTTGAAAAGGTTGGCAGCTTAAGGGACTAAACAAGAAATCCTTGTCTAAAGGGGAACCCACTATTTTGCTTTCAAGTCCACAGGAAAAGGGTGGTTATGTGACTTTGCACAGCCTCTACAGCATCATAACTACATTTAATGCTCTGTCTGGCCACTTGTGTAACCTGATTAAGCATGGATATTTGTTTAAAATCAGTATCCTGCAACTCCACCACTATCTTATTTAAAGAACAGAGAAATGATATCAAGTATTTGGTCATCTGGGTCTGTTATTTAGTAGCCCCAAATGCCAAAATAGATGAGGTATAAACTTTTTTACCCCACCTATCCAGAAGCCCTATCATTGTCTGAACAAGAGGGCGTTAGCATTGGGAAAGATCTTAGAAGGCTTATCAGATGACAGGGGAAACTGCAGAAGGGTCCATCACAAGATTTGTAAACAAAAATGTAAGATCATCAACTTCCAAGATAAGATGGCTGCACACTAAACAGCTTGATTTCAGCTCTCCCGGTATAAAAAAGGAAACTGGGATAAGGGCAAAATACACTGCAAGTTTTAATAAATTCAGTTACTGGCTGCCAGCAAAGAAGAAACCTAGAGAGAATGAAAGAAAATCAACTAGAAAAGAAAGAGAAAACACTGACTGTGAATGCAGCTATTCAGCAAAAAGTAGTTTAGGCAAGACATGGCTTCCAGTAATCCCACAGGAAAAAAAATAAATCAAATATTTCATGGCTGATTTAAAAAAATGAAGTACTAAAGGAATATATCAACTCAAATAAAAGGCTGGGAAAAAATGGAAAAAAGCTTTAAACGGCTATTCATGTGAACTGAAAACTGCAAAAATTCAGAGATCGAAAGGAAATGGAAAGGCTGGCTGAGTATGAAACGCCAAGAAAAGCTGTTTAAAAAACAGTAGAGTTACAGCACATGCACGAAAAATATGAGATTTTCTGCTGTAAAACAGAAACTGGGCAAAATAGACAATTAATTTTAGGAAAGCACAAATAAGCAATTGGACTGGTATTCCACAGCAAGATTTGCAACTGAAAGGGCACATCATGTGTATGCTCCAACCCTGGCCATGAGAAAGCAGCCAATACCTGTTTTAGTAAAGTTGCAACCATATCAACAGAAAAAAAATGATCCTATCAAAAGGGCAAATTATTAACAATTGGAGAGAGTAGAGAGTTTGTGGAAAAAAAGAAGTTATGTACTCACCATAACATTCCAAATGAGTAGTTAGACTTAATTTGTCAGCAACTTATAGGTTTCGGATCCGATAAGGATCCGAGCTGGCAGCTTCCCAAGATAAAGATCAGAGCTCCAAGCTCCTCCCCTTACCCATACTACACTGCAACCTCCTTCCAATCCTCAAATCGAGTTTCCCACCCACTGTATGACACACAACAACCCAAGAAACATAACCTGACCAGAATACATAAACTAGGCTCACCAGACCCAAGACACTCAGCCCAAAACACAAACCGCCAAGGTCAGGGGGAAGGAGGGAGGGAAGGTTGCTGACAAATGAAGTCTAACTACTCAGATGGAACATTATGGTGCGTATATAACTTCTTTATCTGAAGTAGTTAACTTCATTTGATCATCAACCTGTGGGACAGAGTCCCCAGCTAACAAAAATCTTGGAAGGCCCTTAAGGAAGGACATTCCGGAGCACTGCAAAACCAAAAGAAGCCCTTCCTCTAGACACCATATCCAGTTTATTATGAGTAATAAAGGTGTGAGAGGAAGCCCAGGTAGCAGCTGAACAAATGTCATCCAAGGAAACTCTGGACCAAAATGCAGCAGAAGTAGCCATAGAATGAGTAGAGTGAGCATGAACCCTGTCTGGTTCTGGTAATCCATGTTCCTTGTACGCCTGTAAAACAGAGACACACATCTATAGCAAGAGTCACCTTTGAAACTGGTTTCCCCAAAAAGGGTTTAGCAAAGGAAACAAAAAGCTGATCAGACTTACAGAAGGGTTTAGACCTAAGTAAAAGTGTAACTGTCTGTGAACGTCCAGCAAATGAAGTTTGTATTCCCCTTTACTTTGAAAGTTAGGGAACACTGGGAGAGTAATAGACTGATTAATGTTGGACTCCAAAGAAACTTTAGGAAGGAAAGAAGAGTTAATCCTGAGAGACACCCTATCCTTATGAAAAACTAAGTATGGGTGTTTCATACATAAGGCTTGAAGCTCCGACACTCTTCTGGCCGAAGTGATAGCCACCAGGAAAGCTGTCTTCCACGACAAGAATTTCAAATCAATTGATGCTGCGGGTTTGGATGGAGGCACAATTAAGGTCTGAAGAACAAAGGTTAAGTCCCACAGAGGAGAAGGATGCTTAATAGGGGGTCTCAGTAAAAAAGTACCTTTGATAAAGGTCTTACAAATTCTGGCCGCAGCTAGAGAACCTGAATTTTCTCCTACATGGAAATGGAATATAGCCGCCAGCTGGATTTTCACTGTGGAACAGCTGGCCTCCTACTGGAAAATTTGAGACAAAAAAATCTAACATTGCTGGAACAGGAGCGGTAAAGGGATCCAAATTTCTCTGAGAAGCCCAAATAGAAAAATGCTTCCATTTACTACAGTACACCTTCCTGGTAGAGGACTTGTGCCGCCGCCACCAGAATGGACTTAACGTAGGAAGAGAGACCTGGCAATAATGGAACTGGAGCAACCAAGCAGTTAAGCTTGAGGCTGTCCAGATTCAGTGGAGGAATTCCCGAGGGATGACGAATGAGATCCAGAATAGGATCCAATATCCAGGGCGGAGCTAATAGATGAGACCATAGGCAGGGAAACCAAATCTAACAAGGCCAGAATGGGGCTATGAGGATAATCCTGCTCCCCAACCGCCGGGCTTTCAGTAAGAATTTTGTCATGAAAGGAAGTGGGGGTTACGCATAAAGACCACCAGGTGGCCAAGCAAGGACAAGGGCGTCTCTGAGGGTTTCCCCCACTGGGAAATCAGAGTGAAAAACTTGCTGCACATGGCATTAGACGGCGATGCAAAGAGATCACAAGAAAGCTGACCCCACATGAGGAAGATCTGTTCCGCTACATAAGGGTTCAGAGACCACTCGTAAGGCAAAAGGATAGTCCTGCTCAGTTTGTCCGCCAAAATGTTGGACCTACCCGGGATGTGCACTGTTCATCAGAAAACGGTTGGTGGAAATCGCCCATTCCAACACTCTCATGGCCTCTCGACAAAGTGGGTAGGGCCTAGTTCCCCCCGGTTTGTTGATACCAGACCACTGACATATTGTCTGACTGAATCACAATAGTTCCCAGAGGAAGAGAAGCATGTAAAGCCTGTAACGCTGAAAGGACTGCTCTCAATTCCAGAACATTGATATACAGAACAGTCTTGTTTGGGGTCCACGTGCCTTGGACAGTCCTGCCCGAGCAATGCCCCCCCACCCTAGACGGGAGGCATCCGTGGTCACCGTGGCTTGGAGCAGAGGCGTAACAAAGGGGCATTCTTCTCGCAGATCCTGCGATTAAAGCCACCACATGAGAGAAGCTCTGCACACCTTGCTTAGAGGAATCAGGAAGTCTAGGGGCTGGTATAACAGAGACCACTGAACTTGTAAGGTGTACTTGTAACACTCTCATATGCAGATGTGCACAAGGAACCAGATTTATAGCTGCTGCAATGAACCCCAAGGCTCTCAGGATCAACTCTGCTGGGGGTGAAGGAGTCTGAAGAATTGCCAAGACATAAGGGTCAGGCTCCAAAGTCTGTCTGGGGGTCAAAAATACCCTGGCCTGAAGAGAACCTATTCTTGTCCGTATGCAGTCCACAATCTGAAGAGGCTGAAGAGAGGACTCCCTTAGGTTTATTCCAATACCCAGTAGGTTCGACAACTGAAGAAAGGAATTTCTGGCTAGCACAAGTTGATGCCTGGTGGGGGTAGGGAGGAGCCAATCGTCCAGGTACAGGAAGACCCTAATGCCTTGAAACCTCAGGTGGGCCGCTACAACTGCCATGACCTTGGTAAACACCCTGAGGGCTGTGGTGAGACCGAAGGGTAGGACCCTGAACTGGTAGTGACTGGCTCCTAGCCAAAAGCAGAGGAACCTCAAGGATCACCTGTCCATCAGGACATGGTATTAGGCATCCTTGAGGTCTACCGAGCACATCCAGTCTTCCTCCTGCGAGAACGGCAGGATGGATTGTAATGTGACCATCCAGAACTTCTCCTTTGCAATGGACAGGTTCTTCGTGGATAGGTCGAGAAACAGCCTCAAGTCCCACATCTTTTTTGGCACCAAAAAGAACCTGGAATAGATGCCTGATCAGGACTGGTCTGGGGGAACTGGCTGGATTGCTCTTTTGCCTAGCAGCTTTTCTATTTCCAAAGCTGCTGCCTCCCTTTGAGTGCGTGGGACGTCCACGAGGCACACTGTGCTTAAGGGACTGTTTATGAAGGGAATAGAATAACCTCTGGATATTATTCGAAGCACCCAGCAGTCTGATGTTATGGATTCCCAATGAGCTAGACGATTCGAAAAATGCCCCCCCTCCCCCCCTACTGCCTCCAGAGTGGACCAGTCAGGCAACCCCTCAGGGCTGCTGAGCGGGTCGATCCGAAAAGGGTTCCCGTGACCCAATGTTCTTCGGTGCCTCTCTGCCTCTGGGCCGGCGTACACCTTTGTCCCCCTCTGCCTCTAGGGGAAAAGGAGTCCTGAGTTTTCTGGGAATGCTGAGACTTCCAGAACCACAACTACTGCTGCCCTCGCTGGTTCCTAGAAAAGGATCTTTGAGGGTTGGAGAAAGGGATCCAGACGGCCGAAAGCTTCTTCCCGTCCTCCTCACTCTGGATTAGTGTCTCGGACGGTCATTCCATACAGGGTCGAACTGTCAAAAGGGGCATTCACAAAAGACACCTTGAAAGTTTCCGAAAAATCACAAAGCCGGAAACAGGCATGATGCCTCAGGGCAATAGCAGACCCAGCCGCCCTAGCAGCTCCCTCGGTGGCATGAGAGTAAACGCATAGACGTATTTGTAACCGACTTGAGTGGCCATACGAGCCAAGAATGACTGTTTAGCCTTGGCCGAAATGCACTCCAGGGGAGACTCCGCGTACTCTTTCACGAAGTCAAGCTGAAGTCTAATCACGTGGGCCATATAGTTCAGCGCCCTTATGGCAAAGGTAGATGAAGCACACTTCCGCTTTCCAAGATAATCCATCACCCTAGACTTGTCTGGAGGATGAACTGAGGTACTTTCCTGGGCCAGTTCCTTTTTGGTGGCCGCTGCCACCACCTTGGCATCAACCAGGGAACCCATACTCCATGCAGGCTTGTCAGTAGGAGGGCTCCACACTTTATCTGGCCATTTTGGTATTGGCTCTACAGTGTCCGGTTCCTTCCAAGCTCTGATGATAAAGAGATTCACCAGAGGATCAGCCGGAGGGGTACCCAAGAGGTAAGATGGGTCTGTGTCAAACGCCTCCAGAAATACAGACTCGTCCGAGGAATACTTTTGGCCAGACCAGCCTCCCCTCTGGTGGAGAATTTCCATTAAGTCTCTGAAGGAGACTTCTTCAGGGGCGCAATCTGGGGGAGTCTTCCCCTTCCTCCAAGTCGGTATCCTCAGTGAGGGACTTTTGGGGGAGGGGTCCATGTGCCTCCTTCTTGCACTGGTATTTGTGAGGAACCTCCTCGGGGGGACTCTCCGGGCAAACATTTGCGTATTCCTCGAGGGGAACCATCTGGGGCATATCAGACGCAGGCTGTCCCTGGGAAGACTGGGATGATAGAAGACCTACTCAACTGCGAGGGAACAGGGGCAGACTCAGAGGAAAGAGTGAGGGGTCTCAATCCTCCTGAAAGTTCCCTCTTCACAATGAAGGCCAAAGGGGAACCAGCTTCCCTGAAACTGGTGGAAAAAGTAGCCATGCCCCTCTGATCCGATGAGGGGATCGGAGCAAAGCCCTGAACAGCCGGACCCAGGGGGAAAGTATGTCCAGACCACAATGGAGCCAACACACTCATCACCTCAGATCCAACGCCCAGATCTCTGCTCCGAGAGCTTGGATCCAACACAGAATCTGACAATCTCAAGGCATGGCTGGTGTCTGGGTTGGAGTAACCATTGGCGCTGACCCCAACTCCAGGGCTCCTCAAATCCAGCGACTCCAAAACCCGGGGATGGATCAGAAAAGGAGCTATCAGGGTGAACATCGGAGCCGAACTCCCCACTCCGGCAGGAGAGGGAGCCAGCAACACTCCCATCTGCAATTGAGTCTGCAAGAACCTTATCATCCGGTCCATGTCAGCTTCAGAGAGGCTCCTCGTGGATCTGGAGGACGCCACTGACACCAGCAGGGAGGACTGATGTGAGGACAACCTCGAGGCGGGCCAAGCCTCCTCCTCCAGCTCCAGGGAAAATCTTGGAGAATGAAGCCAAGGGGAAGACGGCCTAGTAACCTTTTCAGGCGTGGAGACCACTTTAGTGGGGGGGCCGACGGATCAGAGTCCACTGGTCTCTTGCGACCCCTCTCCTTGTCTCTAGCTCTCTCTTTTTCTCTCTCTAGCTTTCTCTTTGTGCTTCTCCTTCCTGGCCCTCTCTATCGCCCTGTTTTCAAGTGGGAGTGGGAGTCCTGGATAGGGGAGGAGGACCAGAAGCTTATACAGCCACAGCCTTGGCTGAAAAAGTGGAAGAAGCCACTGGTTCCGCTGGAAGAAGACCAGCCAGAATCAACTTGGCCCTGCGATCCCACAGGGCCCAAGGGTTGAAGGCTGCACAGATCTTGCAGCCCGAAATAAGGTGGGGAACCCCTAAACACACTACGCACAGTGTGACCATCAGCGGCAACAGCTTATGGCCACACTGTGCATTTAGAAAAAGTCGGCTTTTGAGACACCGACATAGCCACCCTACACTAAACAAAGCTAACTAGCCAAACGCGCGCACACACATGCCAAGGGCAGCAAGGGGAGGCCTACACTAGGAAGAAAAGTTTACAAATTTAAACTGAAAACCAGAGGAAGAACAAGGGAAAAAAAACTAACTACACGTATACACACACACACACTGCTAAAATTTGATCAAAAATCCCACTCTACCTAGCTGGAGCTCAGAGATCACATCTTGGCAAAGCCATGGCAAACGAGATCTGAGGATTGGAAGGAGGTTGCAGTGTAGCATGGGTAAGGGGGAGGAACTTGGAGCTCAGATCTTTAGCTTGGGAGAATGCTGGCTCGGATCCGAAACCCACAGGTTGATGATCAAATGAAGTCAACTATTTCAGATTAATTACTCACTGTATACCAGGCAGAAGATGAGCAAATTTTATCCCAGCATTCAAAGAATGTTGAAAAGCAGGTGCGAGATTCAAGATGCTGTACGCAGCAGTCTACAAATTACAAAATAACTGATTCTCCAGGAAAAAAATAATGTATAACAGGATAAGGAGAAAACACAAGTTTGCCAACAAACAGTGAGCCATTAAACAAAAGGTGACTCTGCTTCCCATTCTTCTGATAAAGCCTATGCAGAGACTTTGCCAATAAAATCTTTTCAATGTATAAAAGGAAAATCCTTGAGAAACAAAAACTCAAAGGAGAGGACTAGAAGAATCGAAGTACCTTAGACTTCATCTGATGGAGATGAACAGGAAGAAAACCAGCAACACTGAAATTAGTGAGTACATTTGTGAAATATGGCTTTACAAGAAAAAGTGGAAAGATTAGACTTTTGCTGATTTTGTTAAAATAGTAGGAGAGTGAAACTTATATGCTCCACTTCATGTTAATGTTTGGAAGGAGACAAAGGAAGGAGGAAAAGAAAAAAGCCATTCAAACAAACATTTCTGTTATTTGTACAAAAGTTAAGTTACAAGTTCTATATAATAAAGCATTTTACTGTTCTTCGTGATAAAGATACTAAAACAAACAAGTGCCTTTTTCAGTTTTAAGAAACGTAGGCATTACAATGTAAAAAAAAAAAAACTACTGCTAGACAAAAGCATGCTTATGTTAATATGCTGTAACCCTGAGTTGTTGAAGTATGGAATGGGGTATAAAAATGCACAGATTATAATATATACAGAGCTCATACGTTGTCTTACTTTTGCATGGGTGAATTTCTGGATTAAAGCCTTTAGCTTAATCTAATAAATTGTTTTCTGTAAGCAAGTAAATACTGAATGTAATGAAAAGTTTAACTTTCGAAAATAAATGTTCATAGGTTGGTACTAGGCTATCGGCCCTAGGGCCTATGCAGGCCTAGCCATAACAATTCTCTGTTTATTTCTTCATACAATATTTACTTCTCTGGGCTCCTGTCAGTGTAAATTGAGAAGCCTGCAGAGTTGTACACATTTGGCACTTGCTTCCATGGAGATGAGCTGACTATAGGACAACGTTATCAACCCCAAAACACTTTTTAAGGTTAAACATTAAAGATGTCTGAAAGCAGAGATTATGTTTTTCACATCTGGGAGGGGAATAAGAGTACAGACAGCAATTAGCTTTAGTAGGAACACAGGCTGTGACATGCTTCTTAGCATGGATAACTTAAATATTAGGTTAAGTTACACCTGTACATGCAGCTGTCAATTTGGGAATTTGCTCCCATCAGGAAGATTACATATTATTTGGATATGTATATAGTTTTGTGCATTGGTTTTAAGTTAACAAGTTATGGGATTGTGTTTGATGATTTTCATTATAACAAAAAAAAATCTCGTAAAATGTGACTAGTTCAAATTCAGATGACAAGAAAATGTTATGAGAGATCAACCTGTAATCATTAGTGGGTACATACATCACAAAAGCTGTAAACAGAATTTTAACAAAGCTGTCATACATAACGTGAGAATACTCATCATAAAGGCTACACTAGACATTCTGGAATGTGAAGAGCCTCACAGCTATAGACAAAAAAGGCAAGAGCACTGAATTATATAAAGTATGCAGAGTACAAATAGCAAATGGTACAATTAAAACATTTGGAAAAAGTGAGCATCTGAAATTTATAAACAAAAGATTTCAGGATGGATATTCTGCACAGTAACAGGGACAAAGGAAAAGGGAATACTTCTAATTACTAGAACTCCAACAGTGACAGAAGAGGAAAAAATATAGCATTAGTAGATATGCAGTAGTAAGGGACTACTGGAAAGGAAGGAGGATTATATGCTGGCATGTATTTATATTCCATCTAAAACTAGTATTATGGAGCCTAAGAAAATCTGAGGAGAATCGACTTTCAGTAGAGATTATTACTTCTAGGTGGGGACTGGAACTTGATCTGCAACAGCAAGGATGTATCCATGGGACCGAGAAAGAAAAATATAACAAACGAGGGTACATTACTGAAAAAAAAAATGAAAATATTTGGTATGGAAGACATGAGTTCAGTAGTAGCAGGAACTCAGAATTTACACATTATCCCCTAGGTACAATAACTGGGCTAGACTACACAGAAATTACATTTCACAGGAACAAGGTACATTTGACTGAAATCTTCAACATAATCCCAATAACTATTTCAGATCATACACCAACAACCAAGATAAAAACAGAGTAATGAAGTAAAAAGACAATGGTGCTTCCCCACTTACCTGTTAAAACAAAGGAATTTACGGAATGGGTGGTGGAAATTATTCCTGAACCATTAGGAAAGAGAAATTTCTTTAGAGGTTATAGCTAGTCAGTGGGCTAAAATTACAATGAAGTTTAAAAATGGGTAGAAATAAAAGAAAATATATGGTTAAGAAGTAATGACTTATTTAGGGGGCTGACAAAGCAAGTGTTGCAGAAGAAGGGGAATCTCAAAGAACAAACACAATGATGCTCAAATCTCTGAATGGGAGTATCTGGATATGTAAATTTAGAATGACTGCTGTGAAGCAACTGTTTTTGATACCTCCAAAGCTAAAAACCTCTTAGCAGAAGAACTTTGGCAAGAGAAAGAAAGGGTTATTGCCAAACTTAGGTAGCCTATAACAAAAATAAAGATCCTCTAGAGATGTTAGATATATTCTAGAAATATTATGAAAATTTGTATAACGCAGATGAATGTGGAAATCAAGAAAAAGTACAAATAGAATTACCTATGAAGGTTTTAATTACTCCAAGGTTAGAGCTAGATGAGGCTCAACAATTAAGTTAAGATAGCATATGATGAGATAAAAACAGTGACACAATCAATCACAGGAAAGCCTCCTGGAATACAGGGTATTCATGTGCAAGTTTGGAAACTGAAGAGGGAAGAAAGTGATAAAGATCTAGAATAATTTGTTTAACAGTATTTTAGGAGGAGGGGAAGCAACAACTTCCTAGAAGGTGGCTATGGTGGCTGTAATACCTAAAGATGAAGACCCATCAGACCAAGTTTCATAATGGCCCATTTTAATTTTAAACCATCATTATAATATGTTTATGCCTACAATAGTTAAAAGAAGGAAAAGGTGTTGCCAAAATTGACACACATATGGATTCAATGTGGGTTTGTGGAGGGGAAGCAAACATTTGACATTAACAAAACAAAGAAAATACCACTGCTGGTAGGTCTTGATGCTGAGAAAGCATTCTACAGAGAAAGCTGCAATTACATAAGTGCGGCAATGGAAGCATTTGCATTCCATGATACAGTAATAGGGTTAATCAGGAGGATACATAAGGGATTGGGGGCAAAAACTGAAGTGGGAGGGTTCTTCTCTTATAAGTTGCGTCGAAAAGAGGAACCAGGCAGACGATTCTTTTATTTGCTATCGGCATTATATGTTGAGCTACTGGCAAAGAAAATAAGAGACTCAAACTCAACGACAAAATTGGCACAGTAAACAAGAAAAGTTGGCTTTATTTGCAGATGATATTTTGCGCCTGATAAAACCAGAAAAGGACATCTCAGCATTGTGGAACATTGAGACAGTTTCAGGTTTTTCAGTATATAAAATTAATGTTTAAAAAGGGATAATTAGTAGGGCATATAAAACATTACACAATAAATATGAGAATCTGATAATTAGTAGGGCATATAAAATACTGCACAATAAATATGGGAACCAATCACAGTAGGTTAGAAAAGATTGGAAAGTGACTGGATAAGCAATTCTCAAGGAAACAATGGCAGGGCATGTGTATGGCTCCCAAATATGCAGCAAAGTCTAGAAGATGAAGGATTTTTCCTTGAAAGGGTGTGCATAAGTATTTTTATACCTCAAGCAGACTCCACAGAAGTTTTCCTCAGAAAGATGGCAAATGTTGGAAGTGTGATGGGAAAGAAAGAGGTAACTAGGAACATATGTTTTGGGAGTACAATGAGTTGGTAGACTTTAGAAATTTCCCACAGAGTTCTCTGTCAGAAATGTTGGGTAAGCAAACTAATGAATTGATTTGTTTTTGAGCTGGAATACAGGGTGTGAATTGCGTAGGCATAATAAAGCCTCAAGTTTAATTCTGGTGGCTGCGAAAAAAAAAAAGCAGCTATAAGTACATACAGTTTTGTACCTACCATAAATGTAGATGTTCGAGTGCTTATACAGCTGCAGTCATAACAGATGGGTTATCCTGCCGTCAGGCGGGTCCTCGGTCGGCCGAATTCCAAAGTCTAGGTCTGGCGTTGGTTGTCGTCGCTTCTTCCCTATCGTCAGTGCGGCAGGGGTATAAAAGAACCAGCCACAGCCATTTTCTTCAGTTTTTCTTGCCCCAGATGTCAGGTGCCCCAGAAGGAAGGCAATACAAACTTATGTAAAAATGCAATGTAATATAATCAAAAAACAGTAGTTTGCAAGCAAATACACCATAAAAGAATACCCCAATCAGGTTGTATGAGGAGGTGTTTGTCATAAGGCCTGTCCCAAGAGGGGAGGGAAACCTGGACTGCAGCTGTATAAGCACTCTAACATCTACATTTATGGTAGGTACAAAACTGTACTATGTTCATCGTGCATACAGCTGCAGTCATAACAGATGGGTAGAATCC
Source organism: Protopterus annectens (assembly GCF_019279795.1). NCBI lineage: Eukaryota > Metazoa > Chordata > Ceratodontiformes > Protopteridae > Protopterus > Protopterus annectens. The sequence continues at coordinate 257,965,650 of NC_056749.1, forward strand.
CAAAGCTAAAAAGGGGTGGCAGGCACTAAGTGGAACTAGGAGGAGCAAGGATGCCCTGCAAGACTGCTGTGGCAAAGCCCGCTCTAGATTTAGAGTAAAGTGGAAGGTGGTAGTGCTTGGAGAAAGTGTGCACAGAACTCCAAGTGGCTGCTTCCAAAATGTCCTTGGTAGGAACCCCCCCTGAAGAAAGCTGCAGAGGTAGCTGTGGCCCTTGTGGAGTGAGATCTGATGCTTGTAGGTACAGTTTTTCCATGAAATGAGTAACGAAAATGTATGCAGTGGGCTATCCATTTTGAGATTGTCTGTTTGGAGATAGCCTTTCCTTGAGCACCTGTAGCATAGGACACAAAGAGTTGCTCTGATTTTCTGAATGGCTTTGTCCTGTCCAAATAATAATGAAGTGGTCTGTGAATGTCCAAGGAATGTAGTCATCTTTCCCCTTTGTTTTGTGGGTTAGGATAAAAGGTAGGTAAGTGGATAGTCTGATTCAAGGCTACACTGGATACTACCTTTGGCATAAAGGAAGGGTTGGTTCGTAAGGAAGCTCTGTCCTGATGGAAAATGATGAAAGGTTGCACAGCCATGAGGGCCTGTAGTTCCGAAACCCTGCGTGCTGAGGTGATAGCCAGAAGGAAGGCTGTTTTCCACGACAAATACTGCAGTTCTGTTGAAGCAGCTGGCTCAAATGGAGGCAGGGTCAGTTTTTCTAAAATGAAGTTGAGGTCCCAAGCAGGTAATGGTGGTTTCCTTGGGGGTTTATATTCTTAGCCCCTCTGAGGAACTGCCTTAAGAGAGGATGGGAGAAAAAAGGAGGATCAGTGTTGTATTGTGCAGAAATGGCTGAAGCATGGATCTTGATGGAGAAGGAAAGTCCACTGTTTAACAACTCAGCTAGGTACTGTAATATTTGAGGTAAATTTAGTACCCAAGGGTTCATAGGTTCATACTAGGCTATCTGCCCGAGGGCATTTATAAGCCTAGCCCATAGTTTTGTGGCTTACGCCACCCCTTTTGTATGGGGAACTATACCCATTATTTTGCTGTGCCTCTGTCTAGCAGTGACACTGAGGTAATCCCTGGAGTATATCTGCGATCTCCCATCCATTGGTCAAGATTTCTCTTGAACAAGGCCAGCGAGGTGCTCTGCCTCACATATACCGGGATTTTGTTCCACAGCATAGGGAGTATTTGGGTGATGAATCTATCCCTCCAGCACGTCCTATTAATAGCCGTGTCGAGGTTTAAGTCTCCCGCCCTTGTGGCTCTGATGGATCTAGATTTTTTGAGGTGAAGCATATTCATCAAATCTGGGTTAGACATGGCCTTGTATGTCAGGCAAAGGTCACCTCTGAGCAAGCTGTAAGCGACTGAATAGAGCTGGAGTTCTTTCAGTCGGGCAGCATAGGACAGATTTTTGAGACCCTTTATCCTTTTGGTGAGGAACTTTTGTGGCCTCTCCAGCTGCTGCAAGTGTCGGGTCAGATACATTCCGAATGGGGCAATGTACTCAATCATTGGTCTGATGAGTGATGAGTATAGGGAGACTATGACCTCCCTTGATCTAGATGTGAATCCCTTCATGATAAGGTGGGCAATGTGGAAGGTCTTCCTAACTACTTTAGCTACATGGGTGTTGAATGACAGGCTACTGTCAACCTGGGTCCCCATGTCCCTGATAACTTCTTCTGTGCTCAGAGGATTACCACCTATATGGTAGCTAGGGGTAACCTTGTTTTTCCCGAAGGGTATGACTATGCATTTTTTGGCATTTAACTTTAGGCCATGGCTCTGGCACCAGTCATCCGTTTCTGTGAGACCCTTCTGAAGGATATCTGTGTCAGATGTGTTTTCGACTACGGCACCCAGTTTGCAGTCATCTGCAAACTTTGTCAGCCATAACCCTCCTGTGTTTGCTTGTACTTCGGAAAAGTAGATGCCAAACAAGAGTGGGCCCAGGACTGAGCCCTGTGGGACACCACTTGTGACAGGCTTTGAGTCTGACATGGCGCCAGCAACTCTGACCCTGTGGGTTCTGTCACTCAGCCAGTTTGCAACCCATCTTGTGATGTATGGGTTAACATTTAAGCTGATGAGTTTTTCAATGATACCCGAGTGGGGTATTGTGTCGAAGGCCTTCGCCAGATCGAGGTAGGCTGTATGGACTTGCCTTTCCCTCATCAATGGCTTTGGTGACTGTTTCGAAAAAGTCAACCAAGTTTAAAAGGCATGATCTGCCTTTGACAAAGCCAAACTGGGTTGGATCCAAAGTCTGCAAATTCCCTATGTCTTTATTTATGAGGTCCATTATGATCCTCTCCATAGCTTTGCAGATAAGGCTTGTCAAGCTAATGGGCCGGTAATTTCCAGGGACTGTGGAGGCACCGCCTTTGTGAAGTGGGACCACAGTCGCAGTGCGCCACTCCCTGGGTACGTATCCAGAGGTGAGACTATGATTAAACAGCTGTCCTAGCTGTGGGTTTAATTCCTCGTTGAGTTCGTGGAGCACACAGCCGGGGACACCATCAGGTCCCATGGATGCTGTGTTTTTTGCTTTGGAGAGAGCAGTTCTCACTTGGGCGTTTGAGATGTTTGGGGGGCTGCAACCATTTGGTATAGATATCTCTCCTTTTGGGGGGGAGGGGGGGAGAAGTTTGCACTGAACCTGTCAGCCAGTATGTTGGCAATGTCTGTAGGATCAGTAATCTTCACATCATTTTGAACTAGTTCTGAGCATATCTGGGAGTTTCCTCCCAGGTTTCTAACATAGCTAAAGAAGGCCTTATGATTGTCTTTTGAGTCTTTAGCTATTTTTCTCTCAAAATTTGCTTTGGATGATTTTATGAGAGCTCTTAGCTTTTTACTTATAGTGATCAAGGGTGTCTTACCTTTTAAGGATTTTGCTCTATCTTGTAGTAGCTTCCTCCTTTTGTTGTAGAGTTTGTTTATGGCTGGGGTCCACCAGACTGGACGCTTGCCTTTGGTACAAAGAGTCTTTGTTTTGCTTGGGATTGCCTTATCCATGCAGTCCTGCAGGTGCTGGTAGAAGGCATTTGTAAGTCATTCAGCGGCTTGAGTACTGTTTTCCGCTGGCCTTAAAGGAGACCACACTAGTCTTTAGAAGTGTGAAGTCGGCTTTCGAGAAGTTTTTTACTGTGGTCTTTTTTATTTCAGGTGGGGGTGCGATGAGGACCTCCAGCAAGATTAGTTTGTGATCTGATCTCACCAGTGAGGGGTATACTTCCGGTGTTGAACATTGTGCTCCCATGTTCGTGATGATGAGATCAAGTATGTTTTCTCCTCTTGTGGGGATGGTGACTAGTTGTTCCATGGCATTTGAGTTTATGAATTCCAGGAACTTTTGGGCTAGGGTGTTTGGGCTTGAGTAGTGTTCCCAGTCTATATTAGGGTAATTGAAGTCACCTAGTACGATGGTGTTTGGAGATACATTTATCCCCTCCAGTGTTTTCAGGAAAGCCATGTGAGGTTCCTGAGTTTGTGAGGGTGGCCTGTAACATGCTACAATTTGCAGAGCAGTCTTGCCTATGGTTAATTGCACCTGGATGGTCTCCGATGCATCGTGCGTTGCCACCAGTCTTGAGATGTGGGTGTCCTTGATGAATATGGATACCCCCCCCCCTTTCTTGGTATTGTCCGGATTTTGGGGCCGGAACGCATGGCATGAGGTAAAACCTGTTAGTGCTGGGGTGCTCTCAGGAGCCTTGAACCAGGTTTCTGTCACAGCACAGACATCGATGTTCTCCATACTGAGAAGGGCCTTGAGTGCGTGCATTTTGAGATTTAGACTTCTGGCATTGAGCAGCATTACCCTTAGTTTTTTTTTCCTTTTTTGTGTTCTAGGGTGGTAGGTTTAGAATTTGAGCCTTGCCTAAAAAAGGCACTATGGGGGTGGCAAGAGCCTTTGCCAATATCCGGAATCCCAGGGGTGACAGGTGCAAGCCGTCCCTTGCGAAGCAGCGTGGCTTGTTCAGCATGTCATCCCAGGCAGACAGACATTGGATCCCCTTTGAATGACACCAGAGTTTAAGCCAATTGTTAAAGCTGATCATTTTTGGCCCTTTTTCTGATTCCAGGCACAAAACTGTTTCCATTTGGCGGAGTAGGCTTTTCTAGTAGAAGGTCTTCTGGCCTCCAAGATGACATCCTGCACCTCCTTGGAGAGGAGGGTCTGTTGGGAAAACAAGGGATCCTCCATGCGGCTAGGTTGAGGGTTTTCAGCTGACTGTGAAGAGTTTTGAAGTTGTGCTGGGTCAACAGAAGAGGCACTAGAGGCAGGATCCATGGTGGGGAATGCGTCAGGCTCTTCAGGAGTGGATACCAGTGTTGTCTTGGCCAGTCTGGAGAAATGAGAATCATCTTTGGCCTCTCTGCTCTGGCTTTTAATAGAACTTTGGGCAGCAGAGGAAGAGGTGGAAAGGCATAGACTGCCAATGTTGTCCAATTGAAAGAAAGTGCATCCACTTTCCAGGCCTGTGGATGATAGGTCCTTGAGCAAAATTTTTTCAGTTGGTAATTTCTGTGGGTAGCAAAGAGATCTAGGTCTGGCTGTCCCCATGCCTGAATTATCTGTGCGAAAACGTGAGGATGCAACTTCCATTCGTGTGGATCTGTCATATTTCTGCTTGGGTTGTCTGCCAGTGTGTTTGCCTTCCCTGGCAGGAATTGTGCTTGAAGTTGGATTTGCAATTCCAGAGCCATGTTCCAAAGGGACACGGCTAGTCTGCACAGGGGGTATGAATGAGTTCCTCCCTGTTTGTTTATGTACCACATCACTGTGGTGTTGTCTGTCCTTATCAATAGCTGGTCTGGATGCAGTAGGTCTTTGAAGGCCATAATAGCATTTTGTACTGCTAGCATTTCCTTTTGATTGATGTGTAGGTGCTTCTCTTTTTGGGACCATTTGCCCTGAATGCACTGATCTGTCATGTGCGCCCCCCAGGCGTAGTCTGAGGCGTCTGTTGTGATGATTTGATTTGCTTGAGGCATGCAGAAGGGGAGACCTATATTTCTTTGGCATGCATGAGCCCACCACAGAAATTCCTTTTGAAGACATGGAATGAGTGGTATAATTGTTTCCAAACTGTGGCTGTGTTGAGACCATAAGTTTTTTAGGTACCACTGAAGTTTCCTCATATGCAGCTTTGCACATGGGATCAGCAGGATGCAAGATGCCATGAATCCCAGAGCCTGCAGGACTTTCCTTGCAGTCAGCCTGGTGAAGGTTGCCATTTTTCTGAAGTATTGAGATGGTTGCCCTTGCTTCTCTGGCGTGAGGTAGGCCATCTGGGTGTTTGTGTTCAAGCTGGCACCCAGGAAAATTATTGCTTGAGAGGGTATTAGTTTTGATTTCTTTTTGACTGTATCCCAGAAAGTTCAACAATTTTATTACAAACGCCAGGTGTTTCAGAAGTATGTGCTTGCTGTCTGCTTGGATCAGGCAGTCTAGATATGGGTATATTTGTATCCCTTGAAGTCTGCAGAAGGCAATTACTGATGCCAGGCATTTCGTACACACTCTGGGCGCAGTAGATAAGCCAAAGGGCAATGCAGAGAATTGATAATGGGTTGAACCTGCAAGAAATCTGAGGTATCTTCTGCAATCTTGTCTGACAGGGACATGCAGGTATGCCTCCTTGAGGTCCAATGTTACCAGCCAAGACTCCTTGCCCAGCATGGGAATAAGCTGCTGTAATGTGAGCATCTTGAATTTTGGTACGAGTAAATATGTGTTTAGGATGGATAAGTCCAAAATAGGTCTCCAATCTTTGTCCTTCCTTGGTACCAGGAATAGTCTGGAATAAAAACCTTGACCCTGTTCTTTTGCAGGTACCTCTTGAATAGCTTTCATGTCCATGAAAGCTGAAATTTATTTTTGTGCCTCTGCCCTTTGATTTTGTGGCAGGTTTGGCATGCCTCATTTTTGGAAGGGTGTGAAAGTGGAATCTGTAGCCTCTGTCTATAATGTCCAGGATCCATTTGTCTTTTGTGACAATATGCCAATTTTTTTGAAAATAATGTCAGTTTTCCGCCTAAAGGTGCTGCCATTAAAGCTTTGCTTGGCATGCAAAGGGGAAAGTCATTGTGTCTGCTTTCTGAATGACTGTGATCTATCTTCTCCACCTCTTGATGTAGGTGCTTGCCATTGTCTGGCTCTAAATGATCCTTGAGATTGCCCTCTACCCCTTGGGCGCCTGTATCTACATCTGAGGTCTGTCCGTGGCTGGAAAGGACCAATTCTTTGAAGGCCAGTTTCTGCTGAAACGTGGAGGTTGTACCTGTAAGAAATCTTTCACTGTTTGCATTGATCTTGCCTTTTCCTCCATTTTCTTTAGTACCTCCTCAGCTTTAACACCAAACAATACATCTTTTTGAAGAGGTGCGTCTAGTAATTTAGCTTTGACATGATCTGGTAAGGTTTGCTCTGAGCCAAGCATGTCTACGTATGACAGACCCTGTAACAGCAGCTCTACATGAGGCCTCTAAAGCATCAAAACCACATTGCAAGGTATGTTTACCCACTTGCTCTGCACTATGCAATAAATCCTGCAACTCCTTTAAATCTGGTTGCTCAGGTTGTGTCATTTTGCTTTTCAACTGAGATAACAAAAACTGTTGATACTTTAACATATGGAACTGACAGTTTAATGCCCTCATGGTTAGTGGCCGAGGTGTATACCTTTTTCCCCTACCTTTCTAAAGCTCTGGAATCTGTCTCCGAGGGTAATGGGTTTTTGGCAGTAGAGGCCTTAATTCCCTTGGGACCCTGTGAAATAGTTTCTGGGTCAGCAGTATGGCTTTTGTATAGGAATTGGTGCGAATCAGGAACCCGGTAATACCTGTCAGGTTTAACAGGAGCTGGAGGTAAAGAATCTGGGTTGAGGCTGGCTTCTGTGTACACATCATCTAATATATCCAAGACAGGAGGGATAGCCAGAGGCCTGTGCTGGGGTAGCAAGAGAAAATCCCTGAGCCTTTTCTTGGAATCTGAATAATCTTGGCCTTCCCAGTGAAAGTGTTCCCTCAAAGTATGTAAGGTTTCCCCAAAAGAATAGTTCTCAGGGGGGAGACCGAGGGAATGGACTCCTCAGCATCAGAGTCTTCAAAAGGGGAATATGAATAATAACTTTGTGGTGGTGTTTCTGAAGTTTCTGAAGTAATAGAGGCTTGGTCTGAGGAAGGGTAGTCTTCCTCCAATCTGGGCCTTTTGTCCGATGGGGGTTGAGAACCCCTGATAAGAGTAATCAAATCCTCAGCCATTTTGAGCATCTGTTTTTTAGGCATGGGGCCTTGAAAGGGGCTCTGTGGAGCTTGTCTTTTAATTTTCATGGCTGCTTTAGATTTTGTGAAAGCCTTAATGGAAAAAGAGGAAGGCCTGAAGACACCTTGAGAAGTGGCAGGCCTGTCTAAGCTCTGAGTTTCCCCGGCAAGAGTGGCGTTGGTACCTGTAGTCGGAGTGGGGGCAGAGGAGCCTGCGACCTCAGGCACAGAAGACACCGCTAAAGAAGCGTCATCATTACTCAGGGGCTGCGTAGGTGCCTTGCTGAGAACCGGAGCACCGGTAGCTGGCTTTAGCGTGGTGTCGGTAGAAGTCGCTGACCTCGTATGTCGGTCCTTATCTTTGAGTCTTTTACTCAAAACAGGAGTCTGAGTATCCGACGACATAATGTAATTAAATTTTTTACCAAAATAGTGTTGGGCGAACTCCGCCCGACGCTTAATAGTGCGTTTGTTGAATCTAGCACAAAAACGGCAGGCCGAGACGTCGTGGTCTGGGCCTAAGCAAGGAATACAGAAGGAATGGAAATCCTTATGCGGTATTTGCTTCCCACATGAAATGCAATTATTAACTTTGTCTGACATCGGTCTGAGGCAAGAAAAGTTTCCCCAATGGGGTACTTAGCTGTCAAGAAGACTTGGGCTGAAATATTTTCGTAAATCTCAGGAGCTGGCCGACCGGCACTTGCGAACTGCTTCTGCTTCAGGCACCGCGCGGCAAGAAAGACTGAAGAAAATGGCGTCAGCTGGTTCTTTAATACCCCTGCTGCACTGACGTCAGGGAAGAAGCGACGACAACAGACGCCGGACCTAGACTTTGGAATTCGGCCGACCGAGGACCCGCCTGACGGCAGGATAACCCATCTGTTATGACTGCAGCTGTATGCACGATGAACATCATGGAAATCAAAGACTAAATTCACTGTACTTTAGTTATTACTGCAACAGACAAAATATTGGAAGTGATACCTTTAGAAAAGGGCAGCAGAAAAATGAAAATTGTGGGAACAATACATGAATATATAAAATTACTGCAGACAAAAGAAAGGCTTTAGCTATAAACTATATACTCACATGAACTGCTTCAGCAATACCCTTACTAGAGGGCATTTGAGGAGGAATTGGCTGTACCTCAGGTTCTGAAACTTCAGCAGGAACACTGGTGTCAGAACAGGCCAACCGAGTTGCCAGCCTGGTTCTTTTTAAGCTTTTAAGTGTTGGAGGTACCTCTAGGGAAGCAGAATCTGTCATCTTGAGTTGGCCAAGCATTTGAGACTCAGCGAGCATTTGAGACTCAGACTAAGTGTTAAGCTAGGACAAATGCGACTGCATGGTCTTATGTACAAAGGATTAGCAAAGGGAACAATCTCTGAAGTAGTGCTCTGCTCCAAGACAAGACAGACAGTGGGTATGCAATTCTTTTTACAGCATTTCCTACTGCACTTACACTTACCCTTCCTGGCTGATATCTGACACCAATAAGAAAGAGTTAAGAAATATAAAGAAAGGTTCCCCAACAGGGCACTTCTCAGTATTAGCATTCAAAGCTATGGTATCAACAAATGGATACACGACCTCTGTTCAGGGTGCCAGCGAGATGGTCTGAGGGATTATGTTCAAGCGTCTGCCTATATACAGTACTTGGAAGGTAAAGCTTTGGTACCCCAGCTGGAAGATAGCAGTGATAACCGATGTGTTAGGATTACTGTGGCAGTGATTTTGGTTAGGACATCTACAGTAATAGATATTATATATGCAATTTCTTAAAGTGATCAGATATAATGTATGTCGATGTGCATAATGTCTAAACAAATTGATCGACATTAAGTATGTCGACAGCCTATTATGCATGCGCAAGAACTAATCTCAGCACATGCATAACTTAAAACACACAAAAAAAGGATTGTTTTTGCAGGGGAGCAAGCTTCCCTGCAACCCCACACTCCCTAATAATTATAAAACTAACTCCAAGATCAATCACTCATCAGGGAAGATGGTATACTCCTCTACTTGAGGACTGTTGATTGAGCTCCTGTCAACCATCTGTTTAGTCGACTAAATTATACATAAACATACACGAGCACACACAACACATTGTATATATATATATATATCTTAAGGCAACTCAAAAAATATCTAGATGGAAAGGGGAAATGGTGGGAAGCAGACAACTACAAGGATAAACTACCCAGAAATAGCAGTTAAGTCAAAACCATGATATTAAGAATAAAGGCAGGAACTACCCAATGAAAGAGAATCGAACTGCCAAGAACAGAAAAATGAATACTTATTTTTAGAATTTACTTATTTTTTTACCCAACAGCTATTCTATCCCCCTCTCCAAACTTCTAGAAAATTGTATACATACCAAACTTCTACAATTCCTTCTCAAAACTCAAATCCTTTCTCAAACTCAGCATGGTTTCAGACATGGCCATAGTACTTCAACTGCATTATTCTTTACTGACATAGTTAAATAAAGCCTGTAACTCAGGAAATACTGTCTCCACTTAATTCCTTGATCAGTCTAAAGCCTTTGATACTCTATCACATGCTCCTCCTTTCCCATCTTTCTAACACTGGAATTTCTACTTCATCTCTCCAATGGTTCAGAAGTTACCTATCCAAAGGAAAACAAGCAGTAAAATGGCAACACTATCCCCAGATATTTACAACCCCACCAGTGTTCCCCAAGGTTCCATATTATGACCCTTACTATTTAATATATTCATCAACAACCTCCACCTCTATGAACATGGGTCACTTGTTCAGTATGCTGATGACTCCACTATAATCTGCTCTGCCATAAACTCAACTCTACTACAGCAAATTACTCAATACGCATGTACCGCCGTACAGACACGGCTCCACAATAATCATGTCTTTAAACCCAAATAAAACCAAGATTATAATATTTACACCAAAGAAAAACACTCGTATTAAATCTCAATGCCACATTCTGCATAAACACAAAAACTGAATTAGTGACCCACACTAAACTGTTTGGTATTATAACTGACGAAAACATAAAATTTTATCTTTACATAGAAAGCATCAGTAAGACTCTCAAAAACCTGGGATAACTCTATAAACATTTCCTTTCCCTTCACACAAAACAAGTACTTACTTTTAATTATTTACTTCCCCCTCTAGTCTATAGTGCTGCATTACTAACCTCCAATCCTCCTTCATAACCAAACTTGCAACAAATTACCACCACTCCACCCACCACTGGGTTTCTCTAAACACACTAAATTGGCTTGAATTTCCTTGCTATCTTACTTACCTCCAACTAACCACCATACACAAATTACTATCCAAATCACAGGACTGCCCTGCCCTAAAATCTTTATTCTCCTAGTACAACACTAACAGGTCCCTAACATCAGAAAACCAACACCTCCTCCAAATTCAGAAACCTGAACTACATACAGATCACCTACAATACTCCTGGTTAGTAGCTAAAACCTGGAACAGCCTTCCTCTAAACATTTGCACAATTCACTGCACTGCCTCATTCAAAACTACACTTCGCACACACCACTACCTAGATCTTAATGTCATCCTACCTTCCCTTTTTCTACCTTTACTCACATTTTTTCTCTATACACATCTCAAATTCATTAACTATCCTTTTTTTCTATCTTCTTGACAATCTCTTACTCCCACCTTCCTAACTCTAGTATAATCATTCTAACTGCTCACATGTACTCTTATTCTTCTATTAATTTCTTCTTTTATACTACATCTTTTAATATAAGCTCTTAATGTCTTTCCTTGCTCTAAATTCTACTCATTTATGTACTTAGCATTTCACATTCACTCATACGTCTATGTCAATGTTGTATTAGATTAGATTATTGAATATGCTGTACATCTGCATTTTATATGCACCAATACTGTTTTAACTAGTTACTACATTTTACTTTTATCAAGTGCATCTACTGTTGTGATTATCTAATTGCTCTACTGTTTGTTCTTTTCCTCCCTTGTTACGTAGATACTGAATAATGTGCCTTGATGTACTTTATATGCGTTTCTTGTGGAGATTTTCTCCATGGGCCTCCAATGAAAATGGGCGCTGCTTGGCCCAGTAGACTTTTCCAGTAAACAAATGCAAGCAAGCAAACAGATGGACAGAAATGCACTGCAATGAGCTCTGAGCTTGGAGAACACATCTATCCTGCAAAGCAGAAAATGAGGTGGTCTGATAGACTGATAGAGTTGTGGTGCATTGTGGGAAGGGGAGGAGCCTGGGTGCCAAACTCTGATATGTACGGATTTGATACACTTAACTGCTAAGGAGGACACAAAAGACCACCTCTAAACCAAGTAGCTAATCATAAGAATTTAGTGTCCAAATTAGGTCAATCAGATGAACACAAATGCAGATATGGATGCTGAAATAGGACCGGTTTCTTTTTAAGGTGATACGAAAGCAAGGTGGCAGTACTACATGGGGCTATAAGAATCATCCTGGCTTTTCATATCTTGACTTTCTGCATAAATCTTGATATGAGGTGGAACTGAAACAAAGGCATAAAGCACCTCATGGAGGAAGTAGGGGGGTCTGGCAGTTGGCTTAGAGGATTAAGGAGCTGAATATGAGCCGCTTCCTATGGTTCAGAGGTGCAAAGTTTGATTCCCCTTAATAGATGAACAAACATAACAGTGATGCACCTTATGTAAACAAAGCAAGCATGGCAGTTCTATTCTACCCTCATCATAGGCAAGGTTTAAGTGTTTAAAACAGGTAATTCTAGTGCTGTTTGTTTTGCAGATAAGCAGGAGGTCCATCAGAATCCAATCTAACAATGCCTTGTATGCCAGGCACAGATCTCCTCTCAACAGCATGTAGGAAACCGAAAACAGGGACAGGGCTTTGAGGTGGTCCGCATAGGACATGTTATTTATGCCCTATATTCTTGAAGTGAGGAACCTCTGTGGACGTTCCAATTGTTGGATGTGCCTGGTTAGGTAACATACTAAAAGGGGCATTACATTCAATGACAGGTCTGACGAATGACTAACAATGAAACAATGACTTCCTTGGACCTAGATGCCATACCTTTGTTTCTAAGTTGCACAACACAGATTTCCTCACTACTGCTGACATGTGATGGTCAAAGTCTAGATCCCTGACTAATGGGTCAACTCTTAGGGGGTGTGTTGCCAATATGATAATTACCTGGGCTGGAGGACTTTCCAAAGGATACTATTATGGATTTCTTTGCATTTAGTTTTAGTATACGGCTCTGACACCAGTTATTTATCTGTGTCCGCTCCTCTTGGAAGACACTTATGTCGATGGGTGACTGCAAATTAGGAGCAGTCATAGAATCAGTCATCTACAAATTTAGTCAGCCATAAGCCACTGACATTGACTTCATAGAAGTAAATGCCAAAAAGAAAAATAAGCTGTCCCAAGACTGATCCCCGAAGGACTCCACTTGTAACTAGCTTCTTTGTAGAAGTAGACTTCCCAATTTTAACATACCTGGACCTCTCTCTGTCTGAGAGTCAGCTGTCTTATCCACTAGGTGACACAAGGGTTTATAACCCAAGCACTCGACTTTGTCAACAATGCCCAAACAGGCTATTGTCAAATACATTGGCTTGGTCAAGGTAGGCAGTGTGAACTATTTTTCGCTTATCTATTGCTCTAATGACCTTCTCAAAGTAGTCCACTACGTTGAGTAAACATGACCTGCCCTTGACGGAACCAAATTGGGCTGGGTCCAGCATCTGGAGGTTCCCCATGTCCGTATTAATTATTTTGATAATTCTTTCCGTGGCTTTGCATAGGAGACTGGTGAGACTTGGATTTCTGTAGTTTCCAGGGTCTGTAACCTGTAGATTGCCCACCTCTGTGCAGAGGGATGACTGCTGCTGTTCTGCTTTCATGAGGTATGAAGCCTATTTTGAGTCCACAGTTAAATAGTAATTCCAGAGGTTCTGACCAGACATGTTTCTTGACATTTAGAAGGCATCCAGGGATACTGTCTAGAGCCATTAATGCAGTGTTCCTAGCATTAAGGACCTGTTGCCTAGTGACAGTAGGGTGAGTTCTATTTGATGGCATTCCCTGTTAGATTGACGGGGACAGGGTAAAGCTAGAGCTGAATTTGTCAGACAGTAGGTTGGCTATATCTTCTGGCTCAGTACAGGTGGCTCCATTAACAATTACTGTGCCCCCAAGCCTTTCTGTGTTGGAGGGAAGCCTTCTAGCTTAATTTTGTTTCTTAGAATTAGCCAGTTTTCTAGTTTCAGCACTCAAATCTGTTTCTTTAAACTCAGCACTTGTTCAGAACTCGTAAGCATTAAATAAGATGCAAATTACTACAGCACTCAACTTTCCTCACTTGTCTAGAGGAAAGCAGTTTTTACTACTTAATAAATAAGCACCTATCCAGGCATGTCCAAGGGTCAGCTCCCGGTGATTTCACCTGTTTACCCGATTAATCTGGGTATCTTGGGGCAATGCAGCAATTGCCTCATGTACACAGACAACCTCTCCTCCTACCACCCAACACTACAACCTGTGAGAGATGCACTTATATAGCCAAACTGGAAGCAAAGCTCACTTCACCCAAGACTGGACTAGACAGTCAAGAGGAGAAGGTAAACACTTGCACCACAACACACATCACATAGTCCCTCAAAACCTACACCACCAAAATACACACACAGAAACACAAAACACACCTACATTCACGGAGGCTCCCAAAAAAAAAAAAACCTGCCCAAGCATCAGAGACGTCCAAAGCAGAAACGCAAGCAAACTCCACCCCCCCAACACAACCCATATGATACATAACCCACAAACTCAGTGTGCCACTCAATCACAGCCCATAATGCATAACGTACCCAACACTCTAGTCATAGGTGGCTCTATAGTCAGGCACACTGATGTTCTACTCACCAGGCTAAATAGAGAAAGTTACTGTTAGCTGCCAGGATCCGCCACATAATGCATGCACTCAGGTCACTCCACAAGTATAAATATGACACTGTCACTGTCCATGTTGTTGTGAATGACCTGAGACATACCTCCCTGGACTACATGAAGAGAGACATGGAAGGGCTCTCCAATCTTGTAGCCCAGGCAGGTATGACCCTAGCCCTGAGTAGCATCCTGCCATCACCCAGAATAATACAGTACAAGGACAAAATGACTGACCAACAGTTGACTAAGCTTCTGGTGTCATTCTAAGGAGATCCAGTATTTGTCTGTCTGGGACGACATTATCGACAGACCACAATGCTTTGCCAGAGATGGCCTGCACCTGTCACCCTTGGGATTCCAGATACTGTCTAAGGCTCTTGCCACCCCTATAGTGCCTTTTTTAGGCAAGGTTCAAATGAAAAATTCACCACCGTAACAAATACAAGCAAGCAAAACCTGAGGGTAATGCTACTCAATGCTAGAAGTCTAAACCTCAAAATGCACTCACTCGAGGCACTCCTTAAAATGGAGAACATGGACATCTGTGCAGTGACAGAGACCTAGTTCAAAGCTCGAGAGCACCCCTGCGTTACCAGGCTATAATACATACCACACCTTTCGGCCATCTAACCCGGAACGAAGCACTAAAGGTGGAGGCGTGTCCATATTCATTAAGGATATCCACACCTTCAGGTTAGTTGCACAGCATAATGCATCCGACATTATCCAAGTGCAACTAACTCTGGGCAAGATCGCAATCCAAATTGTAGCTTGTTACAGACCCCCGACCATGCCCCAGAATTCCCACTCCTCATTTCTAGATACACTGGAAAGTATTAGGGTACAACCCACCACACTAATAATGGGCGATTTCAACTACCCCACCATTAACTGGGAAATCTACTCATGTCCCAACTCTTTTGCTCAACGTTTTCTGGAATTCATAAATTCCAACGCCTTGGATCAACGTATTCACACCCCTACCAGGGGCAGCAATATCCTAGACCTGGTCATTACCAGCATGGGCAACCAGTGTTCCACACCAGAGGTCAATTCCTTGTTGGTCAGATCCAACCACAGGCTAATCACCCTAGACATCCACATCCCGTCCCCACCCCCAATTAGGGAAACCACTGTAAAAAACTTCTCCAAAGCCAATTTCACACTTAAGACAGAAGTGGCAAACTTTATGACACCCATGCAGACGGACAATAGAGGTACGACTGCTGAATCCTACACAAATGCACTTTATAAGCACTTACACAAGTGCATGGATCATGCTATCCGTAATAGAACCAAGATACTATCCTCCAAAAAAAGAAAGCCAATCTGGTGGTCCTCTGCCATAAACAAACTCTACAACAGAAGAAAGAAACTGTTGCAAAAAAAGAGTAAAATCCCATGACTGGAGAAACTCCCTGGTCAACCTTAGTAACAAGCAGAGATCCCTCATAAAATACTCCAAAGCTAGTTATGAAAACAAAATTGCCACTGACTAAAGACAACCACAAAGCATTCTATAGCTAGGTCAAGAATCTCAATGGCAACACTCAGATCTGCTCAGAGTTGCAGCACAATGGCACTAAATATACAGAACCAACTGATATTGCCAACATCCTGGCAGATAGGTTCAGTGCTAACTTTATCCCCCTCTCATCCCCTAGAGGGCCCATCTCTATACCGGAAGAATGCAAAGTTCCTGTAATCACTGCTGCACAGGTAAAAAAAAAAAAAACTCTCCAAAGCCAAGAACACAGCATCCATGGGACCTGACAATATCTCAGGCTGCGTTCTACACAAACTACAGAACTGGCACCCTAAGTACCATGTTCAATCATAGTCTCACCTCAGGATGTGTGCCCACTGAATGGCGCACCACGAGAGCTATCCCACTCCACAAAGGGAGAGCCACGACGGACCCCGGGAACTACCGCCCCATTAGCCTGACGAGACTGGTCTGCAATTCCATGGAATGTATCATCATGGAACTCAAACAAAGACATTGGTAATCTCCAAACTCTGGACCCTACCCAGTTCGGGTTTGTAAAAGACAGATCATGTCTCCTAAACCTGACTACCTTCTTTGAAGCAGTCACTAAAGCCATAGAGGAGGGTAAGGTGGTTCACACAGCTTATCTAGATCTCGCCAAGGCTTTCGACATCATCCCCCACTCTGTAATTATAAGCTCACTAAACTGGGTATAAATCCCTATGTCACAAGATGGGTTGCCAACTGGCTCACGGACAGAACCCACACTGTGAAAGTAGCAGACTTCAAATCCGACTTCAGACCAGTGACAAGTGGAGTACCACAGGGTTCAGTCCTGGGTCCTCTCCTGTTTGGTATCTACTTCTCTGAAGTACAGGCTAACACAGAAGGTCTTTGGCTAACAAAGTTTACAGATGACTGCAAGCTAGGAGCCATAATCGTAACTCCTAAAGATATGGACATACTACAAAAGGGCCTCAATGAGACAGATGCCTGGTGTCAAAGACATGGCCTGAAGCTCAATGCCAAAAAGTGTATAGTCATCCCCTTTGGTTAAAAAAAAACTCTGTACCCATGAACTACCACATAAGTGGTAGTCTACTTAACGCCGAAAGTGTGATAAGAGGACCTTGGGACACAGTTGGACAGTAGTCTCTCCTTTGATAATTACATCGCCACAGTGGTCAGGAAATCCTACGTGGCTCACCTCATCACAAATGGTTTCTCATCCAGAAAAAAAGGTCACTGTTCCCCTCTACTCATCACTCAGACCCATTATAGAGTACAACACCCCTTTTGGCATGTACCTCACAAGACATCTACAACTGGAAAGGCCACAGAAATACCTTACAAGAGGATTACTGGCCTCAAACAGATGCCCTAGGCAGACCGTCTCAAAAAACTCCAGCTTTACTCAGTCACATCTTCTCAGAGGCGATCTCTGCCTAACATACAAAGCTATGTCAAACCCAGAGCTGTTGGACATGCTCCACTTAAATAAATTCCTATCCTTCTGAGCTACACGCTCTAGGGACCTAAACCTTGTCACCACAATAAACAGAACATGCTGAAGGGATAGATTCCTGTCCCAGAGACTTCCCATACTCTGGAACAGACTACCTATGTCAAACAGAGCTCCTCATTAGCAATCTTCAAGAAAAATCTTGATGATTGGATGGGAAATAGGAAATTCACCCCAGGGATCACTTCTGTGGCTCTGCTTGACAGGGGCACAGGAAAATAATTTTCTTGGGTGGCAAAAGCCAGGGTACCTTTTTGGCTAGGCTTATATAGGCCCTAGGGCTAACAGCCTAGCACCTACCTATGAACCTATGAATTGCACATTATCTTTGAGGTTGCAGGCATAGCTAAAGAATGCCTTGTGGTCATCCTCAGCCTGGGAGGCTAAATTTACCTCAAATTTGCCTTTGGTAGAATAATTTGTTCTCAGAGTTGTTTTAGTTTGATGAGAGTGCCTTTACCTGTTGGGTGCTACACCTCTTAAAGTTTGCCATAATTTTCTTCTTTGTGTTATACAGACTATTGATGATGTGATTCTACCAGGGTGGTTTGTTTTTTCGAGTTAGTTCTGTACTACTTCCTGGTGAGTACAGCTGTTTCTATGCAACTATTAACATGTTTGTGTAGGGTTTCTGTTTACAGTTCCGTGTAGGCAGCAGTGTTCTCAAGGTTTATGGTGGCTTAAAATGTTGCCAAGTCATCCCTTAATATTCGGAAGTTAACCTTAAAGTAGTTACTGAATATTCCTGGGTTAGCTGGAGTTCAAGTTTTATTTTTACTTTAAAGGGGGGGCCATTCTGTGGTCCGACTTTACCAGAGAAGACTTTACACTAGGGGGTGTGCATAAGTGAGGTCCAGATCCAGTAAGTTCACACCCCTGGTAAGTGAATCTGGTTCCAGGGAGCTTGGGTTTACAAAATCTAAATTACTGTGCCTGTATGTTTGGTGTCATACACAGTTCCTTTCAGTCATGTCAGCTGTCTGCAGGATTCACCTCTTAGCATTTTGGTAAGTTTTAAAAGCTAAGTACAGCTACTGGTGAGAGTTCACAATAAAAAACAACCATACCTTAGAGAATCTGTTGGCAACCTGCAGCTCGCGAAACACATGAGGCTCTTTGACCACGTTGCTACTGCTCTTCTTGTAAACTTCCGTGTCTGTGGCCAAGCAGCTGAATTTCTGCACTTGTGGCTAAGCAGCTGCTTGCGCAGAATTTCTATAATGGGCAGTAACTTCCTATTCGCTTATAGCAGTAAGACTGAACAACTGCATGCTTGCCCTGCGTTTTCTGTCTGGCTGCTGGAAGTTGGAGGGAAATTTAAATGAACTGTTCCAACCCCTCCATGTAAGGCAGCTAGTGTGATCAATGTACGTTTTGCAACTCTCCTGTTGAACAGAGTGGAAAAAAAGGAATTTTATTTGGCAGCAAGGGTGAACTTTAAGATGAAAAGTAGATGTGAAAATATTTACGAAGTAAGACTGATTTGTCTGTGCCCTTCTCGTTGATCTAATTTGGAACTGTAAACCATTTGCTAACGGCCTTTGTGTCTGATTTTGAGTTCTGTTTGTAATCTTTTATGCAACACGATATCGCATCTTGTTGAGATGATAGCTTGATTTGATTTAATAAGGATTTTGTTGACCCTAAGTACAAGGGAGTTAGAATAGAAATGTTATCCCCTGAACATTTAAAACTAGACAGTAAAAAAAAGTTTATTTTTTCATGAATACTATGTTTTAAATAATGGACTTCTTGAGAAATGCACAGTCCACGTTGGCTTGAGACTACATTTCTGTTTTATCATTAGTAAAGATTTAAAAGTTTAGATACCACATCAGAGTGCAGTGGCCAAACAAGGAATTAGTCAGTAGGTGAATGACTTGGAGAAAAGATATGTTGTATTAATGCCAGTCTTAAGTGGCAGAACATATTACTTATTTTGAGGGGCCGTTATGTATTTGTTCCATCCCTCATAAACAAGAGGCTGCTAATACAGAGAGGTTAAGATGTGTACAATGAACATGAATGATGCTTCATTTTTATAGTATCCTCTTGCAGTTAAGATGTAACGTATTTGTCCTCCTGTCTTATCAAGTGCATGCTTAGTTTTGCATGTTTTGTTTTTCTGGATAAGTAATAAGAAACTTAACAGTTCCTCCCCAAAACTTTCTCTTTTTTAATGTTTTGTTCTTGAATGAGATTTATGTGAAGCATTACTTGTGTTTTTCTTCCTATATTAGTGTGCTGAACGTAATTTAAGGTGTTTGGAGTTTCAGAATGCCGTGCGTTACCACAAAATGCCAATTTATTTACAAAGTATTGCAAGTTGGATGCATTGCTAAATTAAAAAAAAGATTCATATATACTTACCAGCTTTGTTTAATATCACAGAGTAATCATATCGGAGATGTAACATGTGGAAGCACATTAAAAGCTTACTGTCTGACACATTCTGCAAATGTTCATTATTAATGACGCTGAACTCACCTATTACCATTTTCCTTGGAAAAGTACTGCTAGAGTAGCACTGAAGTGTGCTGACATTAATGATTCATTTTGTTTTGTCAGTTTCTATTTCTTTACATTTATGCAACTCTGAAGTTCATATACAAATGTCAAGGGGTGTGAGAAGCTTGTATGGCACATGGGGGTGCAGAAGAGCTTGCCAGGTTCCCACAATGTCCATTTATTTATATGTAATTTGCTCCTACTACTTTCTGAGGATCCCACATACAGTTCTTGCATCTGTTACAATAGCGGATACTTGAAATACAGTTGGTTTATAGTATGAGTGGATCTATTAGGGCTTTTTCTTCTTTTTTTTTTTAAAGTACTATTTGCTAAACAGCCAGATAATCAAGATTCATGGAGGAAGTATTTTTAGTTTTGGTGAGCACCTTCAGTAAATGTTCTTTAGTGATGTTTAGGGGAGGTCCTGAGAGATTCAGGTATAAGCACACTTTTGATAGTAATCTCTAGAGCAAAATTCACAATGAATTTGTTTTTGCTAGGTGTGTGTTGGAAATATTACTGGCTCATAGTAGGTGGTGCCATTATGAGTAAGCTCAGGGCACTGATGGGTCTTATTTCATAACATAGCTAAATAAGGATTTAGAATTGACCAGCTGTATATTTTGAGAGGTTTTTGTTTTTCACTCCCACCATGGCAATCAAATAAGACTGCACCCCCCCCCCTTTTGCAGATTCCTGGATGACCTCCACAAAACACAAGATGGCAACCAAGAAAAAAAGGGGAAAAGAGAAGATGAACACCATGAATTTAAAGCCTAATGGGAAGAAAATTATGCTTTTATGCAAAACTATGGGTCCGTCAACATGTCTAATTTGCAATGAAAAGTTATCTAAAAACACAAAAATCAAACTTCCAACGTCGCTTTTTAATAAAGCATGATGCATTTGCAAACAGATTCTTTTGGAGAAGAAAGAAAAAAAGCGGTGACAGAATTAATGCAAAAAATGCAACAATCAACATCAATATTCAGCAGCTAGATACAATCAAGTAATGTGACCGCAAGTTTTGCAGTTTCTCATGAGATTGCAAAGCATGGAAAACCTTTTAAGGATGGAGAATATGTATTAAAAAATGCTTTCTACATTTGGCTGAACATCTCTACTCTGACCTCTAAAGTAAAGCGGATATTAAAAAAGTTGAAGACACTCCACTACCTGCAAAAAACATTCACGACAGAACCATTAAGATGGGCAAAAATGTGACAGATCAACAGAGTAATGATATAAAATCAATATCTGCATTTTCTTTGGCATGTGACGAGTCCTGTGACTTGAAGGATATCACACAAGTTAGCTTTCTGGGACGGTATGTTTCTGATAAATTTCTCCATGAAGAATTACTGGCTTTGCTACCGCTTAAAGGACAAACTCGAGATGAAGTTGTGTTTGCAGCAATTTTGGAATGTGACTGTCAGGGAAACTGACATCAATAAATTGGTATCTCTACAGATAAAGAACCCAGTATGATTGGCAAAAACAAAGGCTATGTTACCCTCTTCAAACAAAATGTAGAACATGATGTTTTTACGTTTCATTGTATTAATTCATCAAGCAGCACTAAGTGCACGGACATTTTCCATCGAAGCTGTAAAGGTGATGGATTTGGTAGTAAAAATAGTCAACCAAATAATGGCAAGGTGACAATCAGACAGTTCAGTGCCCTTCTTAAAGTAAACAGTCAATATTTTGATCTTCTTTTGCACAATAAAGTTCACTGGTTATCCAGAGAAGCAGTTTTGAAACATTTCACTTCATGCCTTGAAAATATTAAGATCTTTTAAAGTTAAAAGAAAAACAAATATCCACAGTTAAGGGATGAAGAATGGTTACAGAAAGTTTACTTTGCTGTTGATATGACATCACATTTAAATGACCTGAATAAGAAACTACAAGGTAGGAGTAACACTGCAACTACACTTCTGGAAGCCATCCTTTCCTTTGAACTACTGTTTGCGAAAGACTTGAAAAAGTGGAAATCTGTTTCATTTTGAAACTTTAAAAAAAATCTGGAAACTACTGAAAGTGTCATTCACAGCAAGCACTTTCTGGCAGATACTGCAAAAATGTAGGACTCATTCACTGATAGTTTCAAAGATTTCAGACATGAAAAGTCCACTCTCTTGTTCTTGACAAAACCATTTGTGGTAGATGTCAATCGATATATTTTTTTTTTTTTTTGCATTTTCACCAGTTGACAGAACTCAGTATGAACTAGAACTAACTGACTTGAAAATGGTACCTACGTGTGACAACCCACACACCATGCAGCAGCCAGGCTAAGCTTTTGTATGTAGGCCGGACATCTGGGTTGCCTCAGGTGGAGGATCTCTCATGTTTAGAATACTGCAACATGAGAATAGGAAGACCTATACTGCTGTTTGCCAGGGGATGATCCTTTCCTAATATGAACTCACCTTGTAAGCTACAACATTCAGCAAACATCTTGTTTTGTGATAACTCAAGCTGCAACTTTGCAGTGTTCACAGAGATGCTCAAAAGACTGGCACCCTCACACACTCAAATGTTGCCAAATTTAGGGTGTGAAAGAAAGTACAGTTGTGTACACCTACCATAAATGTAGATGTTTGAGTGTCTTCACTGTTGCAGTCATAACTGTAGGGTGCTCCTGCCGGCAGGCAGCCCGAGGTCGGCCAGAATCCCAAAGTCTGGGTCCGGCGTCGGCTGTACAAGCTAGTACCCTGACGTCAGTACGCTCTGGTACATAGCCCTCAGCCGACGCCATCTTCTCCAGCCTTTCTTGCCCTAGATGTCAGAAGACCCAATAAATCAGAAATGAATCCAATAAGGAAACACAAATACACCACAAATAAGAGAAAAAGAGGGGATAGGAGGGAGGGAAACCCCGACTGCAACAGTGAAGACACTCGAACATCGACATTTATGGTAGGTGTACACAACTGTACTATGTTCTTCGTGTTTCACTGTTGCAGTCATAACTGTAGGGTGGAATCCCAAAGCAGTGAAAAGGGGAGGAGGCTTAGACAGAAGAAGGGGCAGCAAGAAGACCCTGCAAAACAGCAGAGGCAAAGCCTGCCTTGGTCTTAGAATACAAAGAGAGATTATAGTGCTTGGAAAAAGTATGCACAGAACTCCAAGTGGCAGCTTCCAAGATATCCTTGGTAGGAACTCCTCTGAGAAAAGCTGCAGAAGTGGCAGCTGCTCTAGTAGAATGACTTCTCACAGTACCTGGAAACTGCCATGATGAGTGTAACAAAATCTGATTCCATAAGCAATCCATTTGGAAATAGTTTGTTTTGAAATAGCTTTTCCAAGAGAACTGGAGGCAAAAGAAACAAACAATTGATTAGATTTTCTGAACTCTTTAGTCTTGTCCAGGTAAAATCGTAACTGTTTGTGCACATCCAATGAATGCAAAATCCTTTCCCCTTTATTTTGAGGATTAGGAAAGAAAGTAGGAAGGTGAATTGTCTGATTTAAAGCCACTTTCGAAATCACCTTAGGCATGAAAGTAGGATTAGTCCTCAAGGATACTCTGTCCTGGTGGAAAATAAGGTATGGTTCCACAGCCATGAGAGCTTGCAGCTCTGAGACCCTTCTGGCAGAAGTCAATGCTAACAAAAGAACTGTCTTCCAAGATAAAAACTTAATATCTGAAGATGCAGCAGGCTCAAAAGGAGGCAAAGTAAGTTTCTCTAAAACATAATTAAGATCCCAAGCAGGAACAGGAGGGGTCCTGGGAGGTTTTAAATTCTTGGCCCCTCTCAAGAATTGTCTCACCAAAGGATGAGAAAATACAGGAGGATCAGAATTGAAATGAGCAGAAATAGTAGAAGCATGAATCTTAATGGAAGAAAAGGAATGTCCTTTAGACAAAAGATCCGAAAGGTAAAGCAAAATAGGAGAGATCAGGCACCAGAGGGTCCGATCCTCGGTCCTGCATCCAAATACAAAATCTCTTCCATTTAGAGGCATAGGATTTCCTAGTGCTAGGCCGTCTAGCTTCTAGAAGAACATCCAAAACTTGTTTGGGAAGGCTAGAAGAAATCAAATTCCTTTGAAGAGCCAAGCTGTCAGGCAAAGGGTCTTGAGGTTGGGATGTAGTAACCGACCCTGATGCTGGGACAGAAGAGAAGGGTTCAGAGGGAGAATCCAAGGAGGCTCCAAGAACAGGTGCTTTAAAGTGGGATACCAAAACTGTCGAGGCCAATTTGGAGCAATCAAGATGAGGAACTTGGGCTTGTCCTGTTTTATCTTCAGTAATACCCGAGGTAGTAGAGGAAGAGGAGGGAAGGCATATCCCGAAAGACTTCTCCAGCTGAAGGACAGGGCATCCACTTTCCAAGCTGTTTTGTGGAAGGACCTGGTGCAAAAGCGAGGCAGCTGATGATTGAGATGGGATGCAAACAGATCTATCTGGGGACATCCCCAAACTGCAGTAATCCTGTTGAATAAGTTGGTGTCTAGCATCCATTCGTGAGGATCTGAAATGTGTCTGCTCAGGCTGTCTGCTAAGAGATTCTGTTCTCCTGGAATGAATTGAGCCTGGAGATGTAGATTCAGATTTAGAGCTGTGTCCCATAATGCCATAGCTACTCTGCAAAGGGGGTACGAATGAGAACCCCCCTGCTTGTTTATGTACCACATGACTGTGGTGTTGTCTGTGCGAATTAGCAGAGGCACTGGTTGCAAGTCGTCCTTGAAGGCTAGAAGAGCATTTTGAACTGCCAACATTTCCTTCAGATTGATGTGCCAGTGAAGATGGTCCTTTGTCCAGGTTCCCTGCTGGCAATTGTCTTGAAAGTGTGCTCCCCAAGCATAATCCGAGGCATCCGTGGTTATGATTTGAGAAGGTTGAGGTAGACGGAAAGGCTTTCCTTCGTTTAAAGCACACACCCTGGACCACCAGAGGAACTCCTTCTGGAGGCAGGGGATCAGAGGAATCAGAATGTCCAGATCGTGGTAATGCTGTGACCATACACTTTTCAGATACCATTGAAGCTTTCTCATATGAAGCCTTGCATTTGGAATCAACAGAATGCAGGAAGCCATGTAGCCCAGAGCCTGCAGGAATTTCCTTGCAGTGAGCTGAGATAGAGTTGCCAAGGTGTTGAAAATTGTAGCCAGCTGTGATTGTTTTTCTGGAGTGAGGAAGGCCCTTTGTAAGGTCGTATTTAAGAGGGCTCCCAAGAACACCATTTGTTGAGAAGGGATCAAATGTGACTTTTTTGTGTTCACTGAGAATCCCAGAAGAAAGAGAAGACGTTGAACAAATTCCAGATGTTGAAGTAGAAGATCCTTGCTGTCTGCCTGAATAAGGCAGTCATCCAAATAGGGGTAAATCTGAATCCCCTGAAGTCTGCAATAAGCCACTACTGGTGCCAGGCACTTGGTAAAGACTCTGGGCGCAGTAGATAAACCAAAGGGCAGTGCAGAAAATTGAAAGTGTCTCGAACCTGCCTTGAATCTGAGGAATTTCCTGCGTTCCTGCCTGATGGGAATGTGTAAGTAGGCTTCCTTTAAGTCCAATGTCACCATCCAGGTGTCCTGAGAGAGCATAGGAATTAGTTGCTGCAGAGTAAGCATCTTGAATTTTGGAATTTCCAAAAAGGTGTTTAACACAGAAAGGTCCAGAATAGGCCTCCAGGAGCTTTGTTTTCTTGGAACCAAAAACAGTCTTGAATAAAAACCTTTTCCCATCTCTGAGAGTGGAACAGGCTCTATGGCTCTCATGGCCAGAAGAGCATCCACTTGATTTAAGGCCTCTGACCATTGATGTTTTGGCAGATCTGGCCAACCGTGAGCCCTTGGCAGAGTATGAAACTGGAATTTGTAGCCTTTTAAAATCACGTCCAATACCCATCTGTCCTGGGTAATACGAGTCCAATTTCTGTAAAAAAGGGACAGTTTTCCTCTGAGAGGGGCATCCAGGTGAAGGGGTCCTGTAGCCCAACCGAGAGAGTCATTGAGTTTGTTTTCTTTGAGATTGGGGTCTGTCTTCTCCCCTTCTAGGTGAAGAAGCAGCCCATTGTCTACATCTGTAAGAGGCCTGAGCTTGACCACGACCTCTGGAGCGTCTATATCTTCCCCTTTGAGGCCTGTCAGACGTGGGAAAGGACCAATTTTTGGAGGGCCAATTCCTGGAAAATCTAGGAGGCTGAACCTGCAAGAAATCTCTTACAGTTTGCATAGATTTTGCCTTTTCTTCCATCTTTTTAATAACCTCCTCAGCTTTAGATCCAAAAAGAACATTGTGTTGAACAGGAGCATCTAATAACTTAGCCTTAACCTGTTCAGGTAAACTTTGTTCACGAAGCCAGGCATGTCTCCTGATAACAGTGCCAGAGGCTGCAGCCCTGCAAGAAGCATCCAAGGCATCAAAACCACAATGCAAACTATGTTTGTTCACTTGTTCAGTTGCATGCAATACATCCTAAGTTCCTTATCCTCTGCACATGCAGGAAGGGAAGCAAGCTTTTGCTTTAAAACAGACAAAAGAAATTGCTGATCATTAAACATATGAAACTGGCAAATTAAAGCCCTTACATACAGGGTAGCAGAAGTATACACCTTTTTCCCCCACCTGTCTAAAGCACGAGAATCCTTCTCAGAGGGAATTGGATTCTTAGAAGTAGCAACCTTAGCAGCCTTAGAGCCCTGAGAAATAGTTTCAGGATCCGCAGAAGGGTTCTTGAATAAGAATAAATGAGAGTCAGGAACCCTATAAAACCTATCAGGCTTAGAAGGAGCAGGAGGCATGGAATCAGGATTCAAATTAGCCTCAGAAAAAGCATCGTCCACAATGTCAAGAACAGGAGGGATAGCTAAAGGCCTATGTTGAGGAAGAAGAAGGAATTCTCTAAGCCTCTTCTTGGAAGCAGAAAACTCCTGACCTTCCCAATGAAAATGTTCCCTCATCTCATGCAAGGTTTCCCCAAAAGAGAAATCTTCAGGCGGAGAGGCAGAGGGCAGAGAGTCCTCGGCATCCGAATCCTCATAAGGAGAAAAAGAATACTCCTGATCAGAGAAAGAGACAGAAGATACAGAACCTGGTCAGAGGAATCCAGAGGAACATCCTGTCGAGGCCTTTTTTCAGGTGGGGGGAGAGAACCCCTAATCATGGTAAGCAAATCTTCAGCCATCTTTAATAATTGCTTCTGTGTCCTGGGAGTAAATTCAGAAGTAGCTTGGGCAGGAACTTTGGACTTAACAGGAGTCTTTGTCTTTGCCTTTGCCTTTGAAATAGTGATGCGAGTAGGCCTGAAAACCCTCTCAGAAGCCGGTACCTGCACAGCGGTTCCGGACCCATCTGAGGGAGCGACGTCCGAAGGTCCTGCAGCAGTTAAAATAGTAGGCCTTGATGGCTCCCCATGGGAGTCCGTATCGGCCATCGGTTCAGAAGCGGCGGACGACAGGGGCTGCAAAAGAGCCTCACTTACAACAGCCGAACCGGACGCTGGCTCCAGCTGCAACGAGTCCTGTTTGGACCTCTGAGGCCTGTCTTTGTCTTTGCGTTTCTTTTGAGTTCCGGTAGTGTCCGACGACATTCTATAATTGAAGCGTCTGCCAAATTAATTTAGAGCCCAATCGTACCTGCGCTTGATAGTACGAGAATTGAATCTGGCACAGAACCGACAACAAGAAACGTCGTGGTCAGGGCCTAAGCAAGGTAGACAGTAAGAGTGGAAATCTTTATGAGGTATTTGTTTCCCCACACGATATACAATTATTAACTTTTTCTGACATCGGAGGAACAAGAAAAAGATTCCCCAACGGGGTACTTAGCTTTGAGAAGAGAAGTAAAAACTTCGGACCGACAACAACAAAATACGCTGTTCGAAAATTGCCAACCAACGACTTGCGAGCTGCTTTCCACCGCACGGCAAGAAAGACTGGAGAAGATGGCGTCGGCGGAGGGCTATGTACCAGAGCGTACTGACGTCAGGGTACTAGCTTGTACAGCCGACGCCGGACCCAGACTTTGGGATTCTGGCCGACCTCGGGCTGAATGCCGGCAGGAGCACCCTACAGTTATGACTGCAACAGTGAAACACGAAGAACATCCAGTTATCTAGAAAGAAGAATACTTTGGCTTCCCATAACAGGTTAATGGGTTCACAGAAGGCTACCACACTAAATGCCCTAAAGCCTTTACAAGCCTAGGCATATTTATACCAAGCTGCCACAAGTGTCAGTGGTTAGGTGAGTGAAGTTCATATAGGTAAGGCTCTATGGTACTGAATACAGACTATCTGTAATCACTGGTAAACTGCTACTACGGCCATATATTCGGTGTGAACCATGCAGGATAAAGTTGAGACCAAACAAGAGGACCTAGAGTTAAATATAATTGGCTGCTATACTGAAGTTTAGCACCCTTCAACTCCTTGGCTGCCTTCATGTAATTAAGCATCTTGCAGACTGAACGGTTATAGCCACCTCCTTTGGTGAGACAAGAATTGTAGGCACAGGGATTAACTAAAACAAACTTATTTAAGTCACTTGGCTCTAGTATTTATCACAGATCCTTAGTTTTCTTGGGTATGAAAAAGAATCAGAACAGTATGTGAACCCTCTCTCATCTGGTGGGACCTCCGAAATGGCTTGTTAACTAGGAGGTTTAAAACCTCTTTTTGCCACCCTCTTCTAATGTGGTGTGTGCTGGCCATCCTTACAGAAGACAGATGGATACATGAAACCTTAGCGTGCCTTTAGCATGGGACATCCAGTCAAGTGAACAAAGCTGCTAGTGTTTTTTGCCCTCTTCAAACAGCCATGGTAATCCTGCTTCTGAGAATTTCTCTCTCTACATGGGTGTCCATTCTGTACTGAGCCACAGCCTCCTTGGTTTCTGACAGATTACAGATGCTTTGGTTATTGCTATAACTGTTGACCCCATTTAGCTAACTTCTAGAGATTTTTCTGATTACTGGTCAAGGGATAAAAGGCATTTAAAAATGGATATCAATGGTAGGGTAAGGCCTTATCATTCTATTTATTCTCTTAAAACGTCTAACCTGTGAACTAAACAAGTCAGTACTACCAAATACAGCATTTAAAAAATAATGCCCAGAAATACTGGCAAAAATCAATTTAGGCAGAGCCTGGTATGATGCCGAATCAAAATGCCTACACCTACAGCAATCTAATGCATTATGTACTGGGTACACAGAAAAGTACAGTTTTGTACCTACCATAAATGTAGCTGTCCGATAGATATGCAACTGCAGTCCTGACACATGGGTTGTCCTGCCTCAGGCAGCCCTTCGGTCGGCCAGATTCCAAAATCTGGGTCCGGCATCGGCCGATGTCACCTCCTCCCCGACGTCAGAGCGGCTGGAGTATAAAGGCATCAGCCGACGCCATCATCTTCAGTGTTTCTTGCCCCAGATGCCAGGTGCCCTCCAAGGAAGGCTAAATTTTGTGAATGGATAAACAGATAAAACCAGACATGCACAACAGCAATAAACAGATACACCATAATATATAACCCCAGCTGATAGGTAAGGGGAGAAAGGACCCAAAAGGGGAAAAACAGAGGGGTAGGAGGGAGGGAAAACCTGACTGCAGTTGCATATCTATCGGACATCTACATTTATGGTAGGTACAAAACTGTACTATGTCCTTCAAGAATGCAACTGCAGTCCTGACATATGGGTTGAATACCATAGCCAAGTTGGGGGTGGTAGGACTAAGCAAGAGATGGTGTAGCTAGAAGGCCCTGCAGGACTGCCGAAGCAAAGCCTGCTCGGGATCTGGAGTATAATGGCAGGTTGTAGTGTTTGGTAAATGTATGCACGGAGCTCCATGTAGCAGCCTCTAGAATATCTTTTGTAGCCACTCCTCTTAGAAAAGCTGTGGATGTGGCCATAGCTCTGGTGGAGTGTGGTCTAATATTAGCTGGCACACTTTTTCCATGAAAAGAATAACAGAATCTGATGCAGTGTGCAATCCACTTTGAGATAGTTTGTTTGGCGACTGCTTTTCCTTGCACTCCAGCAGCATAGGCTACAAACAGTTGGTCATACTTCCTGGTGGACTTTGTTTTGTCCAAGTAGTAGCGTAGTTGTCTGTGAATGTCTAAAGTATGCAGCAGCTTTTCCCCTTTATTTTGAGGGTTAGGAAAGAAAGTAGGCAGGTGAATTGCTTGGTTTAGTGACACTCTAGATATCACCTTAGGCATGAACGAAGGACCGGTCCTAAGGGAAACTCTGTCCTGATGAAAGATGAGAAGAGGAGGAACTGCCATGAGGGCCTGTATCTCCGAGACTCTTCTTGCTGAGGTGACTGCCAACAGGAAAACCGTTTTCCAAGAGAGAAATTGCATTTCTGAAGATGCTGCCGGTTCAAAAGGAGGAAGAGTTCATTTTTCCAAGATGTAATTGAGGTCCCATTCAGGAATTGGTAGCTTCCTTGGAGGTTTGATATTCTTTATGCCTCTTAGAAGCAGTCTTAGCAAGGGATGCGAAAACACAGGTGGATCACAGTTGTAATGTGCTGAGATAGCTGAAGCGTGGATTTTGATGGAAGAGTATGAGAGGCCACTGTGAAACATTTCTGCCAAGTTTTCTAATATCTGAGGTATGTTCATCAGTGATGCATCCTGGCCCTTGTTGACATTCCAGATGGTGAATCTCTTCCATTTGGCCGAATAGGTTTTTCTGGTAGAAGGTCTGCGTGCCTCCAGCAAAATTTCCTGAACTTTTTCGGAGAGGGAGTCATGGGTCTCAGTCATGGAACTCTCCAAGCTGTCAGCTTTAAGGTTTGCAGGTTCTGATGAACAGTCTTGTAACTGTGTTGAGTCAGGAGCAGAGGCCATTGAGGCAAGGGCCACGGTTTGGTGTGAGTTATGCTCAGTAGTAGTGGATACCAGTGTTGCCTTGGCCAGTCTGGAGCTATCAAGATTCCTCTTGGTTGTTCTGCCTTGATCTTCAGTAACACCTTGGTGAGCAAAGGTAGAGGAGGGAATGCATAAATTGTTAGAGCATTCCAGCTGAAGGAAAGAGCATCCGTTCTCCAAGCTAGAGGATGGTGTATCCTTGTGCAGAACCTTTCCAGGTGATGATTGAGATGAGATGCAAAGAGGTCTATGTCTGGTCTTCCCCATGCAGATGCTATTTGTGAGAAAATGAGTGGGTGTAACATCCATTCGTGTGGATCCAAGAAATTTCTGCTCAACCTGTCTGCCAGAACATTGTCCTTGCCCGGAACAAACTGGGATTGCAAGTAGATGTCCAGTTTCAGGGACTTTTCCCAAAGAATCATTGTTAGTCTGCAGAGGGGGTAGGAATGAGCCTTGTTTGTTTATGTACCACATGACAGTGGTGTTGTCTGTCCTTATTAGCAGATGACCTTGCTGAAGAGATTTTCCAAAGGCTTCTATTGCATGTATCACTGCCAACATCTCTTTTTGATTTATGTGCTGATGCATCTCCATGGGAGTCCATTGCCCTTGAATGCATCTGCCGTCCATGTGCACCCCCATCCATGGTCTGAGGCGCCTGTTGTAATAGTTTGACTTGTTGGAGGTTTGTTGAAAAGCATGCCTTCGCTTAAGTGACTTGCTTGAGCCCACCACAAAAATTCCCTTTGCAGGCATGGTATGAGTGGTATTATGTCTTCTAGGTTGTGGCTGTGTTGCACCACAAGCTTTTTAGGTACCATTGCAGCTTTCTCATGTGTAGTCTTGCCAGAGGGATTAGAAGAATGCAAGATGCCATGAACCCCAGGGCCTGCAGGGTCTTCCTTGTGGTCAGGTGGGTTAATTTTGCTAGGCCTTTGAAGTAAGCTGTTAAATGCTCTTGTTTCTCCTCTGTGAGGAAAGCCATTTGTAGCTGTGTGTCCAGTTTTGCTCCTAGAAAAATAATTTCTTGGGATGGCAGTAATCTTGATTTTTGAATGTTGACTGTGTATCCCAAAGCCTGCAGCAACTGAATGACGTAATCCAAGTGTTTTATCAAGGTCTGTTTGCTGTCTGCTTGTATTAGGCAGTCGTCCAGGTAATGGTATATTTGAATCCCCTGGAGTCTGCAATGTGCCACTACTGATGCCAGGCATTTCGTGAATACTCTGGGCGCAGTAGATTAGCCAAACTTTCCTAGGTGACCAGATATTTAACACTCCTTTCAAAAACTGCTTAACTTCAGGATGGTTATTGGGGGGGGGGACAACAAATAAATGCATCTTGACAGAAGAATAATGAGGCCAGAGGATATTATCTCAAGCAAATTAAGGATAATACACAGGCCTGAAAATTATCCTGTTTCTTGGACTGGCACCAATTAGAAAATCTTTTCAGTTAACATAAATATGACTTTCTAGTAGCATAATTTTTTGCCTCATTCAGTACCTGCTGCTCATCTTCAGAAAAGAAAATGCCTAAAAGTAATCAAATCTCTGTCATCCAAGAGTCTTAGCTGAAGAGTTTCCAGGTTGTCAAGCATCAAACAAACCATGTCTTGAGTGACTAAATCCAGTCTGTGGGAAAGCCCATGGTAATTGTCTTGGAAAGACTGGAGAGAGAAACCACTTTTGCATGGGCCAAAACAAACTAACCACCACAACTTCTGGGGAGTCGTACTGGATCTTCAGAAGTACCCTTGATAATACAGTAGAAAAGCATACAAGAACATTCTTGTCCATGGTAATGAGAAGACATCTGTCTTCCAAGCCTATATGCAAAGAATACGGGAGCAGAGTCTTTCTAGTGTGTGTGTTCTGAGAGGAGGCAAACAGATCTACTAAAAGTTGATCCCTCTCTCAGATCAATTCTTAGATCACAGTGTGAAGTTTGTATTTGCGAGGGTCTGTTCTGGTCCTGCTTAGATTTCCTGTAAAAGAGTTTTGGTCTAATAGAAAGTATCAAGACTGAGTCAAACTGAGCGCAGCTGCTATTCTCCAGGCTATCATAGTAAGTCTGGGGGGATTGTGAATTGGGGATTGGCAGTTGGCATAATGCTTAAGGAGTTTACTTCACAGGCAAGAGGTACAAGGGTTGAAATTGGCTAGGCTTAAAATGATACACCAAGCTAACATAGTACTTAACATATGAACCTAAATAGGGTAAAATCTGGTACCCACTTGTTTATATACCACATCACTGTGGTGATGCCTGTATAAACTTCCAAAGGTATTGAGGACCAGAGATGAATTAAGGCTTTCAAAGAGTTGAACACTGCTATTCATCTCTCTGACATTCATGTGCATCTGCCTGTCATGTTGGTTTGCACTTTCCCACCTCTGGAAACCACAGCCCACGCCAACTCTGATGCATCTGTCGTAACAGACTAGAAAGGAGTCAAGAGAGAAAATGGGAGATCTGGTCTGCACAACAGAGAACCTTCCACCTTATAAACCCAAACAGAAACATGAAAAGACAAAGGGTGAAGATGCAGAGTCCAGACTGACAAGAGGCAGAATTCGATTTTTCCTCATGTGGAGTCGAGCCAGGGGAAGCATAAGAATCATCGATTCAAAGCATGCCTCTCAAGTGTACCTCATTGCAAGGAACATTCCTCATTCTGAGATATAAAATGTTCATGTTCCACATTGAAAGGGTCTGTCACACTTTCAGTGATAACAATATTTTTTTACAGATATCCATCGGAAATACTGAATCATATTAATTCATCAAAAGAATGCTTAATAAATATAAAGTAATAAGAAGTTATGCATCTGCAATAACATTCCATGTTAGTTGTCGTCTTCTCACCTTCTTTCTTGCTGGTTGGGTTCGGAGCCAATCCTCGGCTCCGACTCGGCCATCTTCAAAAGTTCGAGAGCTACTTACTGGCTCGAGGCCCCCCTATATCTCATGATGCTTGGCGCTAGATACCCAGATCTTGTTTGGTAAGTCTAACTGCAGACATAACAACAATACAGGAATCCTGTCCTAGAATGCATAAATCCTACTGGAGAGACTACTAGTCAGAAGGAATAGCCAGAGAAGACTCAGCCAGTGAGAAAAACATAAGGAACTCTTCTCGGTCTACTAGGATAGGGGGATGGAGGGTGGGACGCAAGAAAGAAGGCGAGAAGAAGACAGCTAACATGGAACGTTATGGTAGGTACATAACTTCTTAATGTTAAGTAGTCTATCTCGCCTTCATTCTTGCTGGTTGGGACAGCGTCCCTAGCACCTCAATCCTGGGTGTCTCATCGGAACAGACCTTTCAGAACAGTGGAACCAAAATCAGCTCTGCTCCTGGAGGCTATGAACATCCAACTGATGCAATTTGTATTCCGCCTTGTTGGAATAATTTGGTTACAGGCAGATCAATAGACTGATTCAAATTATTGTCAGAAGAAACTTTTGGAAGGATTAGTCCTGAAAGACACACTGTCATTGTGGAAAACTAGATAAGGAGGGCGAACACAAAGAGCCTGAAGCTCAGAAACTCTTCTGGCTGAAGTAATTGCAACCAGAAGGCTTTTCCAAGAAAGAAACTTCAAGGAACAAGAAGCTGCCGATTCAAAGGGGGGGCAGTATCAGGGAAGCTAAAATAAAATTTAGATCCCACGGAGGTGGGGGATCTCTCACTGGGGGCCTGAGTAAAGTAGTCCCTTTGAGAAAAGCTTTACAAAGCTTATGGGACATAATACTAGTATCCGATAGACCTGTATGAAAGTTTGAAATTGCACAGGGGCTGAAAAGGATCTATATTCCTAGCCTCTGCCCAGAAAGAGAAACGTTTCCACTTGCAAGCATAAGTCTTTCTAGTGGTAGACTTGTGCGATAAGATGATTTCACGCACCGAGTGGGAGATGTTTGGAAGCCTGGCTAAGGTCGGAAGTGGAGCAACCAAGCAGTGAGCTGGAGAGATTGAAGGGATTGGTGCAGCCCGCCCGATTGATGGATCAGGAGGTCTGGAACTGGGTCCAGGGTTGCTCCAGAAGGTAATGATGCAGGAACGGGAACCAAATTTGTCGAGGCCAGTAAGGGGCAATGAGGATCATCTTGCATCCCAATGTGGTAGCTTTCTGTATTAATTTGGGAATCAGGGGGAACAAAGGGAATGCATAAAGAAGTCCCTGAGGCCAATCGTGAACTAGAGTGTCTCTGGGGGAGTGTACGGGAAGAGGGAGGAGGGAGAAGAAATTGTTGCACTTGCTGTTGAAGGGGGTGGCAAAAAGGTCGCACCAAGGCTGACCCCATTTACGGAAGACTTGGTCCGCCACTGTCCGATTGAGAGACCACTCGTGAGGCATTAGAATTGCTCTGCTCAGCCTGTCCGCTATAACGTTGGACTTCCCAGGGATGTGCGCTGCTATCAGAAACCGTTGGAAAGAGATCGCCCACTGCCAGAGTCGGAGTGCTTCTGAAAATAGGGGGTAGGACCTGGTTCCGCCCTGCTTGTTGATGGACCACACTACAGAAATATTGTTTGTTTTAATTGCAATGGACCCGGTAGGAAGAGAGTTGTGAAGAGCTTGCAACGCCAAAAGCACGGCCCTCATCTCCAAGACATTGATATGCAGATGGTACTCGTGAGGCTGCCAGGTGCCTTGGACTGTTCTGCCCTGAAATTGCCCCCCCACCCGATCAGGGAGGCATCCGTGGTCACTGTAGCCACTGGAGGAGGAACAGCAAATGGTCTGCCCTGGAATACTGATGGGGAAACCATCCACCAAGCAAGTTGGCTTTTGCATGTCTGTGTGATCATTATTTTGTGAGACACTGGAAGTTTCTGGAAAGACCACTGGGTGAACAGCATCCACTGAAGAATCCTCATATGAAAACGAGTGAGGGGGACTAATATGATAGCCCCTGCCATGAGACCCAAGGTCTTTAGGGCGAATCTGGCCTGAATTGTTTTGCATCCTAATAAGACCTGGACATGGCGAATGTCTAGCACTCTTGTCTAATGGAAGTCTCGCTGACATGTCCTTTGTATTTATGTTTGCGCCTATAAAGATAACAGATTGCCAAAGCAACAATGCAGACTTTTCGCAATTTATTGTGATGCCTAGTTTGGAGAAGTTTGGATGGTGTAGTCTCTGGCTCGCAGCAGGTGATGCCTGGTGGTTGCAGTAAGGAGCCAGTCGTCTAAATATGGAAACACCTGGAATCCTTGCCATCTCAGGTGAGCGGTAACTACTGCCAAACATTTGAACACCCTGGGAGCTGTGGTGAGACCAAAGGGCCGAGCTCTGAACTGATAACTGGCTCCCAGCCGGAAGCGGAGGAATCTTCTGGAGCATCTGCCCATTTTGATATGGTAGTACACGTCCTGAAGATCTATGGAGCACATCCAATTGTCCTGACCCAGAAAGGGTAAAATGGACTGTAGCGTGACCATCCGGAACTTCGTTCTTTGAACAGACCTGTTTAGTCTACGGAGATCCAGAATGGGTCTCCAGTCCCCTGTCTTTTTTGGTACCAAAAAGAACCTAGAGTAAATTCCAGATCTTTGCTGGTCTGCCGGGACTGGCTGGTTGGCTGTTTTTCTTAGCAGTTTTGAAATTTCTAGAACTGCTTGATCCCTTAGATTGGGTAGAACATCTGGAAAGGATTTGTTGGGAACGTAGGGAGTGCGAAAAAAAGGGATTTTGCAGCCTTCGGATATGATAGACATACCCATTTGTCTTGTGTTATACTTTGCCAGGCTTTTGGGTACAGCGATAATCTTCCCCCGACTGCCTCCGAAGGTGGACAGCCGGGCAGCACCTCAGGGATGCTGGAAGGGCTCGTCAGCAAA
The DNA here is from genome assembly GCF_019279795.1 of Protopterus annectens. Lineage (NCBI taxonomy): Eukaryota > Metazoa > Chordata > Ceratodontiformes > Protopteridae > Protopterus > Protopterus annectens. Next base: position 258,002,108 of record NC_056749.1, read on the forward strand.
AGATTCTCTTTGGCCCTGATTTTGTGGACCCCCTCTGCCCCGAGGGCGGTGTCTATTGTTGTTCCCCCCTCTGCCCATGGAGGGGAACTCTCCATGTGTGTCAGGCACGGCTCCCTGAGGTTTCCGGAACCACATCTTCCCACTCTTCTGACCCTTGGGATACGGTCTTGGAGTGGAAAAAAGTACAGTTTTGTACCTACCATAAATGTAGATGTCTGATAGGTATGCATCTGCAGTCATAACATATGGGTTGTCCTGCCTCAGGCAGCCCTTCGGTCGGCCGGATTCCAAAGTCTGGGTCTGGCCTCGGCTGATGTCGCACTTTCCCCGACGTCAGAGCTTCTGGGGTATAAAGGCATCAGCCGACGCCATTTTCCTCAGTGTTTCTTGCCCCAGATGCCAGGTGCCCTCTAGGAAGGCTAAATTTGGATAAATGTTGAAAATTCCAAACAGTAGCAAACAATATATATATATATATATATATATATATATATATATATATATATATATATATATATATATACCTATATACATACAAACAAATACACCATAATAGATTCCCCAGCTAGCTGAAGAAGGGTAAGCACCCTAGGAGTACCACAGAGGGAAGGAGGGTGGGTAATCCTGACTGCAGATGCATACCTATCGGACATCTACATTTATGGTAGGTACAAAACTGTACTATGTCCTTCAAGGATGCATCTGCAGTCATAACATATGGGTAGAATACCATAGCCAAACTGGGGGAGGAGGTACTAAGATAAGGATGGTGTAGTTAAGATCCCCTGTAAAACTGCAGTTGCAAAACCTGCTTGGGATCTGGAGTACAAAGGTAGATTGTAATGCTTGGCAAATGTATGCACGGAGCTCCAAGTAGCAGCTTCTAAAATGTCCTTGGTAGCCACCCCTCGTAGGAAAGCTGTAGTGGTGGCTGTGGCTCTTGTGGAGTGAGGCCTGATATTTTCAGGAGCTGTCTTTCCATGAAAAGAGTAGCAAAAACGAATGCAATTTCCTATCCATTTTGAAATTGTCTGTTTGGAAATTGCTTTTCCTTGCACTCCAGTAGCATATGCTACAAAAAGTTGGTCAGTTTTTCTGCTGGTTTTAGTTCTGTCCAGATAGTAGCGTAGTTGTCTGCGTATATCCAAGGTGTGCAATAGTTTTTCCCCCCTGTTCTGTGGGTTAGGGAAGAACGTAGGCAAATGAATAGCTTGGTTCAAGGATACCCTGGATACCACCTTTGGCATGAAAGTAGGATTGGTTCTCAGAGACACTCTATCCTGGTGAAAAATAAGGAAAGGCTGCACTGCCATTAGTGCCTGTAACTCGGATACTCTTCTTGCTGAAGTGATTGCCAGAAGGAAAGCAGTTTTCCAAGATAAGAACTGTAAGTCTTCTGATGCTGCTGGTTCAAAAGGGGGTAATGTTAATTTTTCCAGCACAAAATTGAGATCCCATGTAGGCAGATGGGGTCTCCTTGGAGGTTTTACATTTTTGATCCCTCTTTAAAATTGTCTGAGGAAAGGGTGAGAGAAGATAGGTGGATCCATGTTGTACTCTGCTGAAATTGCTGAAGCATGAATCTTAATGGAAGAATAGGACAGGCCATTGTGGAACAGTTCTGCTAAATATTCTAGGATGTGTGCTAGGTTTGCCAGTGTGATATTTGTACCCTTCGATGCGCTCCAAATGAGGAATCTCTTCCATTTAGCCGAGTATGTCTTCCTTGTGGAGGGTCTGCGAGCCTCCAGGATAATGTCCTTGACCCTCTGAGATAAAACAGTCTCGTTTTGTTTTAAGCAATTTTCCAGGCAGTTAGCTGCAGTGTTTTCAAGTTTGGATGCAGGGTCTTGAAGTTGTTCTGCGTTAGAAGAGGCCATAAGGGTAGAGGCCATGAGTTCGCCCGAGACATGCTTCTCAGTAGCAGGTACCAGTGTTGCCTTGGCCAGTCTGGAGCTATCAGTATCACCTTTGGCTGTTCCTCCCTGATCTTCAGTAGAACTTTGTACATCAATGGGAGAGGTGGAAAAGCATACACAGTTAGGGCATTCCATCTGTAAGAGAAAGAGTCCACCCTCCAGGCTTGTGGGTGGTATACTCTTGAGCAGAATTTCTTCAGTTGGTGGTTGAGTGGGGAGGCGAACAGGTCTATCTCTGGCATTCCCCATTTGCTTGTTATGATTTTGAAGATGTCTGGATGCAGCATCCATTCGTGAGCATCCGTGGTAGTTCTGCTTAGGCTGTCTGCTAGTGAATTCTCTTTTCCTGGTACGAATTTGACCTGCAGCTGGATGTTGAGATTCAGGCCTAGGTTCCACACATCCATTGCTATCCGGCATAGAGGGTAGGAATGCGTGCCTCCCTGTTTATGTACCGCATGACTGTGGTGTTGTCTGTCCTTATCAGCAGATGTCCTTGTTGGAGGAATGATTTGAATGTCTCGATTGCATGTTTCACCGCCAGCATCTCCTTTAGGTTTATGTGCAAGTTCAGCTGGTCCTGAGACCATAGGCCTTGGATACACTTGTCCTCCATGTGTGCTCCCCATCCTAGGTCTGAGGCGTCCGTGGTGATGGTCTGCCTTGGTTGTGGTTTGTTGAAAGGCAACCCTCTGTTAGACTGGCAGGCCTGAGCCCACCACAGGAGTTCCTTTTTCAGGCATGGAATGATTGGTATCATGGTTTCTAGACTGTGCCTGTGTTGAGACCATACATTCCTTAGGTACCATTGTAATTTTCTCATATGTAGCCTGGCATGCGGGATCAAGATTATGCAGGATGCCATGTAACCCAGGGCCTGCAGGACTTTCCTTGCAGTGAGCTGAGTTTGTCTTGTCAAAGCCATGAAGTAGACTGGAAGTTGCTTTTGTTTTTCTTCCATGAGAAAAGCCATCTGAGTCATTGTGTCCAGATCCGCACCCAAAAATGTTATCCTTTGGGATGGCACTAGTCTTGACTTCTGGATGTTGACTGTGTATCCCAAGGCCTGTAACAGGTGCATGACATAGGCCAAATAATTTATTAGTTTTGTCTTGTTGTCCGCTTGTATTAGGCAGTCGTCCAGGTATGGATAGATTTGAATTCCCTGAAGCCTGCAATGTGCAATTACTGATGCCAGGCATTTCGTGAATACTCTGGGCGCAGTAGATAAGCCAAAGGGCAATGCTGAGAATTGATAATGCTCTGATCCTGCAAGAAATCTGAGGTGTCTTCTGCAATCTGGTCGTATAGGGACGTGCAGGTATGCCTCCTTGAGATCTAAAGTCACCAGCCAAGACTCCTTGCCCAACATGGGAAGAAGTTGCTGTAGGGTCAGCATCTTGAATTTTGGCACAATGAGATATGTGTTTAGTGCGGACAAGTCGAGAATAGGCCTCCATTGGTTTTCTTTTCTTGGTACAAGGAATAGTCTGGAATAAAATCCTTGGCCTTGTTCCATAGATGGTACCCTTTCTATAGCCTTCATCTGAAGTAAATTGTGGATTTGTCTTAAAGCCTCTGGCTTCTGGTTTGGTGGAAGGTTTGGCATTCCGCTCCTTCTTGGAAAAGTGTGGAAGTGAAACCTGTATCCTTTTGTCTATGGTTTGCAATGTCCATTTGTCTTTTGTAATGCAATACCAGTTTTTCGAGAATAAAGACAGCTTTCCGCCCAAGGGTGCTTCCAGTTGTTCCCTGGTAGGCGGAATCAGAGTCAAGTCATTGTGTCTGTCCTGTGGAAGTGGTTGTAGCTGCAGCTGTGGCAGTACTCCTCTGGTTGGCAGGCTGCCACTGACGACCCCTGTAGGCACCCTTTGATTGACCTCTGCCTCTTGGGAGTCTATTCCTGCCCCTCTGTGTTCTGGAGGTGTCTGGAAAGGACCAATTCTTTGAAGGCCAGTTTCTGCTGAACCTCGGAGGTTGAACCTGCAGAAAATCCTTTACTGTTTGCACAGATTTTGCTTTTTCTTCCACTTTCTTGAGAATCTCCTGTGCAGGGGAGCCAAATAAACTTTGTTTCTCCATTGGAGCATCTAGGAGTTTAGCCTTGACATGGTCTGGCACGGATTGCTCTTTTAGCCAGGCATGTCGTCGAATTACTGCCCCAGTCATAGCCAATCTAAATGAAGCCTCCAGTGCATCATAGGCACATTTTAAGAAATGATTACTGACCTGCTGAGAGTTGTGTACCAAATCCTGAAGGGACTTTCGGTCTAAAGGTTCAGTAGAAGAAAGCTTTTTATTCAGCTGATCTAACAAATATTCCTGGTACTGTATCATGTGGAATTGGCAGTTTAATGCCCTGGCAGAAAGAGTAGCAGATATATAAACCTTTTTTCCCCATCTCTCTAATGCTCTTGACTCTCTTTCAGAGGGTAGGGGGGTTTTTGGTCGTGGCAGCTGCAACACCTTTTGGGCCCTGAGATAGTTTCTGGGTCTGCAGCATGGGCTTTATACAAATGGAAGTGAGAATCCAGGACCCTGTAATATCCGTCAGGTTTGGCAGGGATCGGGGGAAGAGAGTCAGGGGCAGAACTGACATCATTATATGCATCATCAACTACAGTTAGCACAGGTGGTATGGCTAAAGGCCTATGCTGTGGTAAGTGTAAAAAGGTTCTTAATCTTTTTCTAGAATCAGAGAAATCCTGACCCTGCCATTGAAAGTGTTCCCTCATTGAATGCAAAGTTTCCCCAAAGGAAAATTCTTCAGGAGGGGAGGCAGAAGGAATAGTCTCTTCTGCATCTGAATCCTCATAAGGAGAATATGGCCCTTCCTGATGGTCTGATAAATCAGATCCATCCGAGGAGTAATCTGAGGAGAGAGGTTCAGGGGGTTCAGTCCTAGGCCTTTTGTCAGGAGGAGGGTGGGAGGCCCTGTCTGGGTGAGGTTGGGAACCCCTAATCATGGATATAAGGTCCTCAGCAAGGCTGAGAATCTGAGAACTTGAGGAAGGTCTCTGAGAAGTAGCTTTTGCAGGTAAGGCTTTTGAAATTTTAGCTGCTTTAGCTCTGGAGAAGGCCTTAATAGACATAGAAGCAGGGGGCCTAGCTGCCCCATGTGCAGGAGTAGAAATGTCCAAAGGAATGGTGTCGGACAATTCTTGTGCGCTTGCTTCTTCGGTAGGGATTTCTGTAGCCGACGCAGCCGGGGCCTCTCTGGCCTCGGTTGTCGGAGGTATGATATCGGCAGGAAGTAAGAACCGAGGACTCTGTTTCAGCCGAAACGGAGACGCTCGCGGTAGGCCTAACCGTGGTTTCAGCCGAAACCGCGGGCCGCGAGTGTCGGTCCTTTTCCTTGCGTTTTTTTGGCTAAATGTGTAGTTGGAGTCTCCGACGGCATTTTATATGCAAAAGCGGATGCAAAAAACTCTTCTGCAAACTCCGATCGACGTCTAAGAGTCTGTCGGTTGAAGGAGGCACAGGCTAAACAAGCTGATACGTCGTGGTCTGGGCCTAAGCAAGGAAGGCAGTAAGAATGGAAATCCTTATGAGGTATTTGTTTCCCACAAGTTAAACAATTATTTACTTTGTCTGACTTCGGCGGAGGCAAGAAAGAGTCCCCAATGGGGTACTTAGCTTTTTTAGAAGTCTTCGGTAGCTGAAATCTCTGGATCTGACCGACCGGCACTTGCGAACAGCTTCTGCTTCGGGCACCGTGCGGCAAGAAAGACTGGGGAAAATGGCGTCGGCTGATGCCTTTATACCCCAGAAGCTCTGACGTCGGGGAAAGTGCGACATCAGCCGAGGCCAGACCCAGACTTTGGAATCCAGCCGACCGAAGGGCTGCCTGAGGCAGGACAACCCATATGTTATGACTGCAGATGCATCCTTGAAGGACATCGGACTCCCACAGCAGAGAGTCTTGCCTTCCTGCTCACACCTGGTAAGGGTATCCTTCACCTGTCGTCCAAAAAGAGCAGAACCATCAAAGGGGGTGTTTGTGAAAGATGCCCTGAAGGGTTCCCCAAAGTTACATAACCGCATCCAAGCATGCCTCCTCAAGGCCACGCCTGTGCCTGCGGCCCAACTCGCAGCATCGGCTGTATAAGAGATGAGCCGCATGGAGGAGTTTACTACCGAATTAAGAGTCACCAGCTGGGAGGCAACCTTAGCCTGGGCCCCCGCAGCTGATGGATCTTGAAGGGCATCTCCTAGCTCTTTAAGGAGATCTCTTTGAAGGCGAGTAAAGTGGCACAAGTAGTTCAGCAACCTCATGGAGAAGGTCGCTGATGCAAACAACCGCTTCCCATATCTGTCCATCGTCCTAGATTCCTTATTAGGGGGATGGACAGACGAAGTTTCAGCCAACTCCTTTTTTGTGGCCACTGCTACCACCATGGCATCAACAGGAACACCCTTAGTCAGAAATTGCTCGTCTTGTGGTGCAGTAATAAATTTTGTGGGTCTCCGGGGGGTTGGTTCCATTGCGTCTGGAGCTGACCACACCTTCCGAGCCACCACAGACATCAGTGGATCGAAAGGCAGAGACACCCAGGAGGTGGATGGTCAGGAACTAAACGCGTCCAGGAATACAGACTCATCCTCGGAAGGGTTAAGGGTAGTCCAGTTCCCCCTCTGCCTAAGTATCTCAAGGATGTCTGAGAAAGAGACATCCTCAGAGGGGGATGTCGGGGACCCTTCAGAATCCTCCAAGTCAGTATATGAAGTGAGAGACTCAGGGGAGTCAACATGCTTCCTCTTGCATTTCCTCTTTCGAGGGGGCTCCTCTGAATGATCAGGGGAGGTCTCGGAAGAGGAAGATACACATAATGGGGTGCCCTGGAGCGCTTGTTCCCCACGCTTGGGGTCTGGAGGAGGGGCAGATGCAGGCACCATGGGGGGAGGAGCCGATGAGGCTGACCGTGCGGCTGACTCAGAGGCCAGCACACTCCTCATGACCTCGAAGGCACCCCTTCCCAATACCGGAGAAGGCTCCTTAGAGACCGGGATCCTTCCTGGCATCGAGAGAGACTGCTCCGAGGCCGATGTAAGAGCCAAACTCACCTGTGCCGAAGCTCCAAGAGGGAGAATGGGGTCGGACAAGGGTCTGATGCCACTCGCCCCCTTGGAGCAGAGGGAGTCCCGGCGCCCAGATCCCTCCAAGGACGGCACCATGGATGAGATCGGAGCAGACGACGGAACCGAAAGGGTAGGTATTGGAGTCAACAGTTCCACGATTTTAGCCCCAGCAAGCTCCGGCTCCGAACTCAAGAGATGACTCGAAGGAGGAACTACTGCAGAGACAGGCGGAGCCGGACCCTGATTAGGGGGGGCTGGATAACATTTTAGCCAGGGCCTGCGATTTTAGGAGCCTGCTCACCACTCTCTCCAAATCATGGTCAGATAGTCTAGAAGACCGAGAAGAGTGGGATCGGTGACTTTGCTCCAACTGTAACAGAGATGACCCCGGAGCAGAGTGTATTGACTCTAGGGATGGAGACCTAGAGCGTTTTCGACTCCCTGATGGTTCCGACACCAGAGTCGGGGCCGACTGGGAGATTGGTACTTCGGTTCCAGTCGGAACTAAAGTTGACTGGGAGATAGGTACTTCAGTTCCAGTCGGAACCGAAGTTGAAGTAGACGCCACACCCGATGACGGCTCCGAACTGGGAGCCGACGGCTTCGTTGGCTTAGAGGGTTTCACTGACTGAACCTTAGCCGGTGACCCTTCAAGTTTGAGCAAACCCCTAAGGATTAGCTTATTCCTACACTCCTGCAGGACTCTTGAACTAAAGGCGTGACACACCGAACAAGAGTCCTGCAGGTGTAAGGCACCTTAACAGTAGACACAAGTGTGACCGTCAGTGACATCTTCTGACAGCATGAGTCACACTTCTTGAATCCAGATACTTTTGTATCTTTAGACATACCTGTAAATGAAAATTTACAGAGAAAGTCACAAAAAGGGAAATCGGTAACTTAGTAAAAACACACATACTCAACACAAGTTACCATACCCTAACAGCATACACACTCTCTTATCTAAGAAAAGGTAATTAGACCTACTAATCTACCACAAATTCTAACAAAGTAACTATTACATAAAAAATTGAAACAAGGATTAGCCTCTAACTAAAAACGGCTACCTTTAAGAAGAGAAACGGGGGGAACTCTCTAACAAGAAAACGAGTTTTCAAGGGAAGGAGACTAAATACAAATAGCTAACTACAACTACTGAAAGTACACCAACTATTTTAAACACCAACTATAATATAAAATATTTTTATACAATGAGAATAAAATTGAAAAATATGACCTGAGTCAGTAAAAGCACCCTCGCAGCAGAAGCGGCAAACGAGATCTGGGTATCTAGTGCCAAGCATCATGGGATATAGGGGTGCATTGAGCCAGTAAGTAGCTCTCGAGCTTTTGAAGATGGCAGAGTCGGCTCCGAACCCAACCAGCAAGAATGAAGGCGAGATAGACAACTTATCACATTTTAATCATCCTGTGAGCTTTACAGTTGAAGTTGTTAGTAAGCTGTTCGCATGTGTTCTACATTTTGCCCAATTGTTCCACATTATGAGGGTTAATGTTCTTCATTCTGTAGATGGAAGCTTTAGAGCTATGACTCCAAGTAACCAAAAAAACTGATAAATTCCCTTGCAGATATTGGTCTTTGGTTGGAAAATCTCAGAAAAAAACATAGAAACACCTATTTTGTCAGGAGGAAGAAAGGCTATACTTACGGCACAATCTAACGAAATCCTATCAAAACAATTCTGTGATATTTTCCCCATTTGTTTACCAGGATAGTCCAACCGGGCAAACTCCCTCTTCAAGGGAGTCCAAGAGAGGGAAAACTCCATGTTTACATATTAATACTTAAAACATTAAGACTTATGAACTACCCAAAAGTGAGTTTGAGAAATACAAAAACTTTAAAAACACAGGCATGAACAAAACAAAAGGCATACGTATGACACATACAAAAACGGGGGGCAGAAATTCACATGTTGGCTACATACAAGTATAAGACAGAAAGGTTACAAAAATATACTGTCAGGGTGATGAGTTGATCATTTCAAAAAAGGTGACAGGTTTTATGGTTGGAGGTGGTATGAATATATTCAGAAGCATAACCAAGTGTTGGACAGATATTGAGTCTGGTTTTAAAGGATTTCAGTTTTTCTAGTTGTCATAGTTCAATCGTAAGTTGTTCCTCAGTTTAGTGACATAACTGGAGTAAAATGCATCCCCAGCTACAGTTTCAGATTTATTAGAAATTAAGAGATTTATTTCCAGAGCACGGTTCCCTCGCAGTTGAGCAGTGCTAGAGAAAAAAAAAAAAAGAAGTTATGTGCTTACCATAATGTTCCATGCGAGTTGTTCATCTTGCCTTCATTCTTACAGATGGGTTCGGAGCCAATCCTCTGCTCTGAGTCGGCATAGTACAAAACTCGAGGTCTTCAGATAGCTCGAGGCCAAGTCCCTATCTCATGATGCACCTAGAGTTACCTCAGATCTTGTTTGCTGTGTATAATACCATATATGTCATTCTATCATTCCATAGGAGAAAGCTGTAGAAGGGTTAAACAACCAGGAAGAATCCAGCATCTCATTCTTCGAAAAGCCCAGGAGGGGATAGGAGGGTGGGAAGTAATAATGAAGGCAAGATGAACAACTCGCATGGAATGTTATGGTAAGTACATAACTTTTTTATATGAAGTTGTTCTATCTCGCCGTTCATTAAGATGGGTAGCGTCCCAAGCACCATCTATCTCGGGATGGCTCACGGGAGTGTGTTTTTCAGGACAGTGGATCCCAAAGCAGGCTCTGTCAACTTTGTAATGAGTGATAAAAAGTATGAGGTGTTGACCAGGTGGCTGCTACACAAATGTTATCAATAGGAAGTCTGGCAGAAAAAGCAGTGGATGTAGACACTGCTTTGGTGGAGTGAGCCTTAATTTTATGTTCTAAGGGTATATTAGCATCTGAATAAGCAAAAGTGACATAATCAGATAACCACTTTGACATGTTTTGGCCACTGGCATACCTTTCCTGGAGTATGAAAAGGAGACAAAAAGCTGTTCAGATTTCCTAAAATCTTTTGTTCTATCCAAGTAAATTTTGAACTGTCTATGAACATTAAGTTTGAGCAGCATATATTCTAAATTGTTAGCATGATTGGGGAAGAAAACTGGCAAATCAATAATTTGATTAAGATTGGCTTCAGTGCAAACTTTAGGTAAGAAAGAAGGGCTAGTTTGAAGTGAAACGCTGTCAGCATGGAAAATCAAATAAGGAGGCTTGATGGACAAGGCTTGAAACTCTAACACACTGCGGGGCAGAAGTGATAGCTACTAAAAAGATGGTCTTCCATGACAAAAATTTGGAAACATGAGGAGGCTGGTTCAAATGGAGGAGGAATGATTAGAGAAAGCATAACATTTAGATTTCATGGGGTATAGGGAGATTTTACAGGTGGTCTGAGATGACAGGTCCCTTTAAGAAAAGCTTTGGATAGTTTGTGTGAATGTTCAATCCTTAAAATCCAAAATGAAAAGTAAAAATGGCAACAAGTTGAGCACGAACTGTTGCTGCTGCAGCTCCTTTAAAAATTAGTGTTAAGAACTCTAAAATGGGGTCATAGGGGGCTTGATGGGGATCAATATTGTTTTGAGAGGCCCATATAGAAAATGTTTTCCATTTGATAAGGTATAGCTTCCTCGTAGAGAAGAGAATTTGCTTTGTCTCATTAGAAAGGTTATGGAACCTGGCTATGATGGGAATTGGAGCAGCCAAGCTGTCAGCTTCAGGGACTGCAGACATAGATGAGGTTCCTCTGACAAGTGCGTCAGAAGATCCGGAACTGGGTCTAGAATCAAAGGGTCCTCCAAGTCGAAGGAAGGGGAGCCAAATCTGAAAAGGCCAATGAGGAGCTATTAAAATGATGGCCCTTCCCAGGGCTTTGGCTTTCTGTAGTACCTTGGGTATCAACGGGATTGGTGGGAATGCATAGAAGAGACTCAAAGGCCAATCATGAACGAGTGCGTCCCTTGGGGATTCTCCCGGAGGGGTTATCAGTGCAAAGTAGCTTCTGCATTTCTTGTTCATGTGACTGGCAAAAAGGCTGCAGCAAGGCTGGCCCCACCTGAGGAATATCCTGTCCGCTATTTCTTTCTTGAGGGACCATTCATGGGACAACAAAATTGCTCTGCTCAGTTTGTCTATCACGTTGGATTTCCCCGGGATGTGCACTGCTAACAGAAAGCGCTGGGTGGATATAACCCACTGCCATACTCTTAGGGCCTCGTGACAAAGGGGATATGACCTGGTTCCTCCTTGTTTGTTCAAGTACCAGACCATGACATGTCTGTCTGAATCGCAATTGTACCCAGAGGAAGAGAGTCCTGGAAGTACTGCAACACAAAGTACTGCTCTCATCTCTAGGACATTGATATGCAGGGTCTGTCTCTTGATCGGTCCATGTGCCGTGGGCTGTTCGTCATTTGGAAAAAACCTTTGAAATTTTCAGAGCAGCCAAGGAACTGTTATCCCTACCAGCATGAAAATTAGATATGGCTGCCAGTTTTCCCTTAATTGTAAAAAGAGAGCCTGAATTAAACAACTCGGCAAGAAAATCTAAAATTGACTAAGGGGTGAAAAAAGGATCCAAACCCTGTGAATCCACCCACATCACACAGCACTTCCATTTACTTGAGTACTTTCCTAGCAGAGAGCTTTTGGTACGAGGACAAAATATGTAAAACACTGTTCGATAGCCTGGGATTTTTGGCCATCAAGGGAACTGAAAAAAACAAGTGGTTAACTTGAGATACTGCAGATGGTGTTGAGAACCGCACCCACTGGATGAGAAATATGATCAGGACTGGGATCCAGTACCCAAGGAGGATATCTCGGAACAGACCACAGAATGGCAAAAGTACAGTTGTGTACACTTACCATAAATGTAGATGTTAGAGGGTATTCACTGTTGCATTCATTACATTTGTGTTATCTGCTTGCAGGTATCCCTCAGTCAGCCTGATTAACAAAGTCTTGGGTCCTGCGTCGATTGCTGTCCCTTCTTCCATGACATCAAGTCATCAGGGGTATAAAACATGCAGCCGATGCCATTACATCAGTTTTTCTTGCCCCAGATGCCAGGTGCCCCCTAATGGGAAGCAATTAAATAAAAAAGTACAATAATATACCTCCAACAAAAAAGCAAATACATCAAAAAGGCTTTTAAGCATAGTAAAGAAAAAGTAGAGGTACAGCCAAAAAGAAGTTAAGGGGCTGGAGGGAGGGTAAACAGGACTGACCGTGAATAAACTCAAACATCTACATTTATGGTAAGTGTACATAATTGTACTATGTTCTTCATGTTTCACTGTTGTAGTCATTACATTTAGTTAGATTCCCAAAGCTATGGGTGGTAGGAGGAATTTAGATAGCATTAGGACCAGCTATAAGGCCCTGCAAGACTGCAGTAGCAAAGCCAGCTCTGGATTTAGAGAAAGTTGGCAAATGATAATGATTGGTGAAACTACGTACAGAACTCCAGGTAGCAGCTTCTAGGATGTCCCTGGTAGGGACGCCTCTGAGAAAGGCTGTAGAGGTAGATACAGCCCTGGTGGAGTGAGGTCTGATCCACTGTGAGAGGTTTTCCATGGTACTTACAGCAGAAATGAATGCAATGGCTTATCCATTTAGAAATGGTTTGCTTAGAAATAGCCTCCCCCTCTGCCCCTGCAGCAAATGCCAACAGCAGTTCAGATTTCCTTTGAGGTTTAGTCCTGTCCACGTAGAATCAAAGTTGTCTGTGCACATCTAAGGAATGCAGTATCCGTTCCCCTTTGTTCTGTGGATTGGGAAAGAAGGTTGGCAAATGAACTGACTGATTAAAAGCCGCACTGGATACCACCTTGGGCATGAAAGATTGTCGGGTTCTGAGGGACACCCTGTCCGCATGAAAGATGATGAAAGGCTCCAATGCCATAAGGGCCTGTAATTCAGATACCCTTCTAGCTGAAGTGATAAAAGGAAAGCTGTTTTCCAAGAAAAAAAATTCAAGTTTGCAGTAGCAGCTGGCTCGAAAGGAGGGAGAGTGAGTTTCTCCAAAACAAAGTTAAGGTCCCAGGGCTGGGGTTGGAGCTCTCCTGGGTTGTCTCAAATTTTTGGCCCCTCTGAGGAACTGCATGAGCAGTGGATGAGAGATGAGGGGAGGTTCTGTGTTACAATGACCTGAAATGTCTGAGGCGTGGCTTTTTAATGGAGGAAAAAGACAGGCCCTTGTGAAGCATCTCAGTTAAGTAATGTAAAATGTGAGGTAAATTGGGTGCTGCTGTGCTCATCCCTTGAGATTGGTTCCAGGCACAGAATCTTTTCCATTTTTCAGCATAAGATTTTCTAGTACTACACCTCCTTGCCTCTAAAATGATATCCATCACAGGTTTGCTGAGGGATGGTAAAGCAGAGATTATGTAATTAGCCAGGCTGCAAGGTTCAGTGTTAGAAGCTGAGGGCGCAGAATCTGGTTCTCATGCTGAGACAACAGGGAAGGGAGTCTGAAGCAGGTGTCATGGCGATAACCGTGACACTGCGCAAGAGTGGGTACCAGTGTTGGCACAGCCAGTGTGGAGCAATCAAAATCATGCTTGGTTTGTCCTGTTTGATTTTTAGTATTACTTTGGAGAGCAGAGGCAGAGGGAGGAAGGCATAGACTGATAGGTTTTTCCAGCTGAAGGACAGAGCATCCACCTTCCAGGCTTGTTTGTGGGGAGTACTTGTGCAAAATTTGTCCAACTGGTAGTTTTGGGGAGAGGCAAACCGGTCTATATCTGGGCTCCCCCATTTGCTTGTCAACATGTTGAAAATCCTTGGTTCCAGTTTCCACTCATGTGGGTCCATGAGGTTTCTGCTTAGTCAGTCTGTCAGTGTATTTAATTTTCATGGCAGGAACTGAGCTTGTAGGTGCACTTGGTAGCTCAAGGCTGTGTTCCACAATGCCATGGCTAGTCTGCAGAGGGGGTAAGAATGTGTACCCCCCTGCTTGTTTATGTACCACATTACAGTGGTGTTGTCCAGCTTTACCATTAGTTGTCCTGGAAGAATGTGGCCCTTGAAGGCTGTCAGAGCATTCTGCACAGCTAACATTTCTTTTTGATTGATACGCAGGTGCATTTGACTTGGGTTCCATTTGCCCTGAATGCACTTCCCTGCCAGGTGAGCCCCCCATGCATAGTCTGATGCGTCTGTTAGGGCTTGGCTGGCAGGGGGTGGTGTGAAAGGTAGTCCTTTGTTTTGGTGGCAGGCCTCTGCCCACCAAAGGAACTCTAGGCGTAGGCAAGGTATGATAGGAATCATTGCTTCTAGATCCTGAGAATGCTGACAACATAGGCTTTTTAGATACCACTGTAGTTTCCTCATATGCAGTCTTGCATATGGAATTAGAAGAATGTAGGAGGCCATGAACCTCAAGGCTCGCAGTATTTGTCTTGCAGATAACAGGTTTTTTTTGGCCTCTTGTTTGAAGTAGGATGTCAAACAAATTTGTTTCTCCGGTGTGAGGCAAGCCATCTGGAAAGCTGTATTCAGGCTTGCTCTCAGGAATACAATTTGTTGACAGGATACCAGGTTTGATTTCTTTTCGATTATGGTGTACACCAGACAAGTTAGAACCTTTAGTACAAAGGCTAGATGATTCAAAAGTATGTCCTGGCTTTCTGCCTGAATTAGACAATCGTCCAGGTATGGGTATATTTGAATATTTCTTTGTATGTAAAATGCAATAACTGGAGCTAGGCACTTTGTGAATACCCTGGACGCAGTAGATAAGCCAAAGGGCAGTGCAGAGAACTGATAGTGTGTGTAGCCTACTTTGAAGCGTAGGTATCTTCTGCAAGATTCCCTGAATGGGATGTGCAGGTATGCTTCTTTTAAATCTAGTGTTGCCAACCAGATATCTTTGCCTAGCATAGGAAGTAATTGGCGAAGAGTCAGCATCTTGAATTTTGGAATCACCAAAAAGGTGTTTAGAGTAGACAGGTCCAGGATAGGACACCATGAATTGTCTTTTCTGGGTACCAGGAAAAGTCTCGAGTAGAAACCTTGTCCCTTTTCCTCTTCTGGTTCCAGTTGGATAGCCCCCATGCTTAAGAGAGAAAGTACTTATTTTTGGGCCTCTGCCCACTGATTTTGGGGTAGGTCCGGCCACCTGCTTGGTGTTGGCAGTGTGTGGAAGTGAAATATGTATCCCTGGGACACTATATTTAAAACCCATTTGTCCTGGGTAATGGGTTCCCAGTTCTTTGCATGAAGAGCAATCTTTCCCCCCAAAGGGGCAGTCAGTTGATAAGTGTTTGTAAATTTTAAAAGGAAGTCATTCAGACAGTTTACCATAGGGGGGAGTCTTTATTATTCCCAGATTTGGAAGTGGAGGCCCCACAACTGCTTAGTTCTGTCTCTCCCCTGGGACAGAAACATGGGGTTTTTGCTGTTTCTAGGTTTGGCTTGAGAAGACCTGGAAGAGGCTGGAAAGGACCAATTCTTAGAGGGCCAGTGCCTACTAAATCTAGGAGGCTGAACTTGTAAGAAATCTTTAACAGTTTGCATAGATTTAGCTTTATCTTCCATCTTTCTAAGAACTTCCTCAGCCTTGTTGCCAAACAGGCGGTCCTGATTTAAGGGAGCATCCAAAAATTTAGCTTTAACATTATCAGGCAAAGATTGCTCCTTAAGCCAAGCATGCCTTCTGACCACAAACCCAGTAACATCAACCCTGCAAAAGGCCTATAATGAATCAAAACCACATTGCAAAGTATGTTTTCCAACTTATTCAGCAGAATGCATTAAATCTTGTAATTCTTTATTTTCCACACAGTCCGGAATCAACATCATTTTCTGTTTACGCAGTCCAATAACATGTTGCTGATACTTTAAACATATGAAACTAGCAGTTTAAAGCCCTAATGGCCAAGGTTGCAGAAGTGTAAACCTTCTTACCCCATCTATCCAGCACCCTGGAGTCTCTTATCAGAAGGGGTAGGATTTTTATCAGTAGAAGCCTTAATGCCCTTGGGCCCCTGTGAAATAGTCTCTGGATCTGCAATTGGATTTTTAAAAAGGAACTTGTGTGACTCAGGGACTCTGTAGTATCAGTCAGATTTTCTGGGAGCAAGAGGCAAGGAATCAGGGGCGAAACTACATTCTGAAAAAGCATCATCAACAATGTCTAGTACAGGAGGAACAGCTAAAGGCCTATGCTGATGTAGGAGAAGGAAATCCCCAAGCCTCTTTATTGAATCAGAAAAATCCTAGCTTTCCCAGTGGAAGTGTTCCCTTAGAGTATGTAAGGTTTCCCCAAAAGAAAAATCCTCAGGAGGGGAAGCAGAGGGAATGGAGTTCTCTGCATCAGAATCTTCATCAGTATTTAAGGGCAAATCCAGATCATTAGAAGAATTAGAAAAACCAGAATCCTGGTCAGAAGATTCATAATCAACTTCAGTCCTAGGCCTCTTAGAGGGGGGGGGGTTGGCTACCCCTGATTAGAGTTATTAGATCTTCAGCCATTCTTATTTGTTTTTTAGGCATGGAGGCCTGAGTATGCGGCCTGGGCTTTGTTTTTTTAGGCATGGTTCGAGATTTCGGCCTAAGTAAAGAAGGAGGTGTCTGTTTAATATGCAAGTCCATAGTCCTGAAAACGCCCTCTGAAGCCGGTGCTTGCACAGCAGCTCCGGACACATCCAAGGTAGACACATCTGCGGGTTCCATAGTTGAAGCATCTCGCAGCATACCTGACTCCGAATGGGTCTCAGTAGAGGCCTGCGAATCAGAAGTAGCAGGTATCAGGGGCTGTGAAAGCACCTCACTGAGTACCGGCGAACTGGCGACTGGCTTAGGAGAAGCTTCGTTGGCAGTTTTGGACCTCGGCAGCCAGTCTGTCTTTATATTTGCATTTTTTCGGAATCCCGGTAGTCGGATGGCTAACAGATAACATTTCTGGATAATTAAACCAAGAACCGAAATATTTAGAGGCAAAAATATACAGATAGTGCGCTGATTAAATAAGGCACAAAACAGACAGCAAGGTACATCGTGGTCAGGGCCTAAGCAAGGAATACAGTACGAATAAAAGTCTTTATGAGGTATTTGCTTTCCACAAGTAAAGCAATTATTAACTTTTACTGACATCGGTAAGGAGCAAGAAAAAGTTTCCCCAATGGGGTACTTAGCTTTAGTTGAAGACTTTGGTTCTGAAACTCGAAAATGAAAATTTCAGGAGTCGGCCGACTGGCACTTGCGAACTGCTTCTGCTTCAGGCACCGCACAGCAAGAAAGACTGATATAATGGTGTCGGCTGCATGTTTTATACCCCCGACGACCTGACATCATGGAAGAAGGGGCAGCAACTGACGCAGGACCCAAGACTTTGTTAATCAGGCCGACTGAGGGCTACCTGCAAGCAGATAACCCAAATGTAATGACTGCAAAAGTGAAACACGAAGAACATCCACACCTGACGAGGTCACAAAGAAACTACGAGGATCACTGTTGCTCTGTAATGGGCTGCCTTCTGAAGAAACATGATCTGGAGAAATTGAGGATAAGCATACAGGAGATGGGGGCCAAGTATAGTGAAGCACATCTCCAGGTGACAGCCCCTCAACAGGGACAAAGGCATAACAGCTGCTACATTTAGTGTTGAAAAAGAAAGCAAAAAGGTCTCAGCATCGAGTGCCCTAGCACCAAAAATCCAAGCTATAACTCTCAGTTTCAGAGACCACTCATGAGGAAGAATATTCTTGCTCAAACTATCGGCAACTATGTTGGACCTCCCAGGGATGTGCACTGCAATCTAACAGTTGAGACGAAATTGCCCACTGCCAAACCCTCATGATCTCTCGACAAAGAGGATAATTAAGTGTTCACCTCGCTTGTTCAGATAACAGACACACTGCCTGATCAAAATTACACCCCTAGGGAGAACATTCTGAAAATCCTGCAACATCAGGACAGACCTCATCTCCAGAAAAATGAATGTGCACATTTGCATTCCCAGAAGACAATGACCCTTAAACTGTCCTCTCTCTGAAATGTTCCCTACCAAAGGAGGGAGGCATCCATAGTGACTGCGGCCAAAGGATGGGGAATATTGAACGGTCTCCAAAGGATCAAGAGTGAATGCAACCACCACCAAATCTGATCATGACATGCATTTGTCAATATGACAGGAAAGTCCATCATTTTAGGAGTCAGACAAGAACATTGCACTGCGAAAGTCCATTGCACGGTGATGTGTAACTTTGCTAAGGCAGCCAACCTTTGAAGCTGCCAAATGACCCAAGAGTTTCAAACCTTGTAGCTTTACAAAGGCAAGTGCAGATGTTGCCTGGGATCGAAGACCAATGACTCTGGAACTTGGGAGCTTGCAATCTGGGAGACGGTATCTAAGTGACAGATAATGAACTCCAATAAATGACAGGTTGGAAACTTTGCTTTTGTTGACTGACAGTTATCCACCAAATGGCCTCAGCTGGAGTAAGGTGCCCTGGGCCATGACCAGAGAAACTATCATGAGGACAGTGAGGAGCCAATAGTCTGGATAAGGAAAGACCTAAAATCCCTGCAGCAGTAGCCAGGTTACCACCAGTGCCATACACTTGGTAAACACTCAGGGGAGAGTGGAGAAACCGAATGGTAGGACTCTGAACTGATAATCGGGCCCAAACTCAAGTGCAAGAACCTCTTGGAAAGTCTGTCTTGACATGATGGTCTTGGGACTTTCAGGTCTGGGAAGCCAAATGAGGGCCCAGATGTGCAGAGAAAAAGACCTCTTATAGTTCCCTCCAAGCCTTGGAGTCCTCAGGAAAAGGATGGAGGCTCTTGTCTGAACCCATCCTTCAGAGCCAAAGAGGAAGGGCCAGCAGAGTGGAGACCATTTAAAACCAGCTTCACCCTTCTCTCATGGTTAGACCTGGACCTGAAACCTTCACAAACCGAATAGGAGGAATCAATGTGAGCAGTGCCCCCAAGCAAAATACATGCTTGTCGTGCACATCCTGCAAAGGGAGATTGCGGAACAAGTGGCACATTTCATAAAACCTCATCCATAGCAAAGAAAAAAAATATGTAAATTACACTAACAAAACACTACCCTAACAAACAGAAAACTACCGTACACGGATAAGGAAATAAAGAGACATGGTAATCAGAAATTCTCTAAGGTGGGAAAAACCCGCCAGGAGCTACAAAGACAATCACCCCAAAACATTAAATTCTAACACCTACAAATCTAGCTAATCTCTCTAACCTATGAGCTAACACCAACATCTAAAGGGTAGGGGAAGAAAGGTGCCAAAAAACACACAAAGACTATGCTGCAGAGCACAGCCATGGACCAAGCTTCTAAATGGAATGGTGGCAAACTTGATCTAGGGTATTCATTATGGAGTGGGTAATGTAGGTAGGGAGGCAAAGCTCAGCATGTTCAAGTCTCATGGATTTGGCCAAGGTCTGATCTGATAGCTCCCAGGCTAAAGCCAGACTGATTAGACATCATCAGATCAAAAGTTAAGTACTTACCATAATGACAGATGCGAGTTATCTCTTTCCATCTGTTCAACCTGTGGGGGTTATCTGATCAGACTCAAGCCACATCCAAAACATTTCAGCTCCCCAAGCTCTATCTCCTCTACCCAAAATGCCCAATCCTGACAGACTACCTTTAGATCAAGTTTGTCCTCTCCAACAAATAGTTCAACTGTCTAACTTCAAAAATTCCTGACATCAAGGATCCCCAAAACAGGAGAGAAATTATAGCTCCACAACCCAATCAACCAAAGGATCAAAACAACAAAAAGAGAGGGATCAGGAGGGCAGGATGGTTTAACCAGATGGAGATAATCAACATGGATCTACAGTTATAGTAAGCACATAACTTTCATATCCAATGTTGCCTTTCCTGTCTGGGTTCAACCTGTAGGACAGACTCCCCAGCCACATTACATGCAAGGGTGGCAGTAGCATTGCACATTCTGCAATATGGTGGAACCAAGAGAAATCCTAGGCTTTGACTATCCAATATGTAGTAAGACACAAAAGTATAAGGACCCACCCAAGTACCAGAAGCACAGATGTCATCCCATAACCATCCTCAGCAGGAAAGCCGTAGAGGTAACAATGGCTCTAGCAGAATGACCCTTCAGTTTTGCAAGGCAAATTCTTTCCTTTCATAGTGTAAACAAAATGCAATCCGATAACCACTTTAGACATTCTTTGATACGGATTTCTCCAAACAGGCTGTACAGAAAGAAACAAAACAAATGGCTAGAGTTTCTAAAGGACTTGGCCTTACCTAGACAGGATCTCAAATGTTTATGAACATAAAGGCAATAAAGTAAATGAAGTTATGTGCTTACCATAACATTCCATCTGTGTTGTCAATATTTATCCTTGACATACGGGTTCAGTTCCGAGTATCGGAACAGACTCTGCAACTACTACAGCCTGCAAGAACCACAAACTCTCAAGCTCAAGTCCCATCCAGAATGCTCATCTCCAATTTACCTAAGATTGGATTTGCAGATAAACATGCTAAGACATAAATCTAGTATCACTTTAGTGGATACCATACCTAATGTATATGAAATGTATAACTAAGGAACAGATTTCATTCCACCAGATTTTCAGAATGGAAGGGGGATGGAGGGTGGAGAGTCGAGGATAAATGAACACAGATGGAACATTATGGAAAACACACAACTTCTTTTTCTGATGTTGTCAATCTTCATTTATTCCTTGACATATGGGACACAGTCTCCAGCTACCTTGTTATCCTGGGAGGATTTAGAGGAGGATATGCTTGAGCACCACAGAACCAAAGGATGCTCTTCCACTAAAGATCAAATCCAATTTGTAATAAGTAATAAAGGTACATGGAGAAGCCCATGTCACAGTTGCACAATTATCCATGGAAGCATTAGAATAAAAAGCTGCGGAAGTAGCTATAGCTCTAGTACAATGTGCACAGACAGCCCCAGACAATTCAATGTCCCTGTTGCCGTACATGAAGGATATACAATCCTTCAGCCATCTAGATAAGGTAACCTTAGATACTGTTTATTCATTCTGGCATTTGAAAAAGAAAAACGGTTGGTCAGATTTTCTAATCTTTCATTCTATGGAGATACAATTGCAATTGTCTATGGACATCTAGTATATGCAGAGAGTATTCAACTTTGAAAAATTGGGAAAAAGGACTAGTAAATTGACTGTCTATTTGTCCCTGACTCCACCTTTGTGAGAAAGGAAGGGTTCATCCTCGAAGAAACTGTCTTTGTGAAAGACCAAATATGGTGTTTGCAAGATCAGGCTTGAATTTCTGAAATTCCTCTGGCAGAAGTAATCATTACCAGATAAATAGTTTTCCAAGTTAAAAATTTTAGGTCGCAGTTGGCAGCAGGCTCAAAGGGAGAATGTACTATCGTTTGTAACATTAAGGCAAGATTCCCGGGTACAAATGGATCTTTACACGTATGTTTTAACAACAATGTCCCTCTTAAGACTGCTTTGCAAAGTTTGAGAAATTAATGAATAGCTCAAACCTATTATGAAAGTCTTAAATAGCCGCTAGCTAAACCCTAATACTAGAGACAGAACTGCCTCCTTCAAAGAGTAAAGCCAAAAATTCTAAAATTGTCAACAGGAGCAGAGAAAGGGTTGTTATTAATCACGAGCCCACTAAAAAGTATCTGCCACTTACTCTTGTAGAGCTTCCTACTGGAGGGTTTGTATGATACCAACAGAATCTTATGAACTGGTGAAGATAGAGAATTATGCCTGGCAATTAGTGGAACTGGAGAAGCCAAGCTGTCAGCCTGAGGTTCTGAAGTTTGGGTAAACTAATTCCTCTGGATGGGATAAGAGATCTGGAGCTCAGTCCCGAGTCCATGGGTGTAGAATCAGATAAGGCCAAAGAAAGGGGAACCAAATCTGCCAAGGCCAGACAGGAGTAATGAGAATTACTTTGCTCTTCAACTTTATTGCTTTCTTCAAGAACTGAGAGATTAAAGTAAAGGCATACAGAAGTCTGGAGGGCCAATCATGCAGAACAGCATCCCTTGGGTACTCCCCCCAAAGGTGGGGACTAGGCCAAAGTAGCTGCTGCACTTGTTGCTCAGGGGAGATGCAAATAAGTTGCAGCAAGGCTGGCCAGAGTGAGGAAATATTTTTCTTGCCACTTTGGAATTAGAGAGACCACTCATGAGGCAGGAGAATGCATCTGATCAGTTTGTCCTTAATCACACTGGAACTTCCCTGAATGTGCGTTGCTATCAGAAAGCAGTTGAAAGAGATTGCCCACTGCAAGAGACAGAGCTTTTCGACAAAGGGGATATGACTTGGTACCTCCGTGCTTGTTGATATACCAAACTACTGACATGTCTGTTTGGACTGTAGTCATGCCCAAGGGGAGAGCAGTTTGAAAGGCCTTCAATGATAAAAAGCACTGGCCTAAGCTCTAGAACACCGATATGCAAGCTGGCCTCCATGGGGGACCAACAGCCTTGGACAGTCTTGCCCAGATAATGTTCCCCCACCCCATCTGGGAGGAGTTCATGGTCACTATGGCTTGGGACTGAGAAGGAACAAAGGGGTGGCCCAAGAGAATTTCATCTGACTGAAACCACCAACCCAGGTCTTACGTGCACTGATTGGCAATCAAAATCTGATCTGACATTGGCCGACACAGAATGGACCCCTGAGAAGCTAAAAGCCACTGAAGAAATCTCATGCAAAATCTTGCTAGAGGAACTAATGTAATGGCTGCCACCATCGATCCTAAGGCCTGTAAGGCTAATCGTGCAGCTACTCTCTTGCTCCTGACAATCTTTTACTTGTGTCTTGATATTCTGCAGTCTTGGAAAGGGAAGGGAAGCTATGTAAGTACTGGTATTAAGCACCGCTCCTATGAATTCTAAAGTTTTTACTGGCATCAGCTGGGACTTTTCGTAATCTATGGTGATGCCCAGGTCGGCGTAGGTCTGGAGAAAGTAGTGTCTTGTTGTTCTAGAAGGTGCCTGGTGGGAGTGGTAATGAGTCAGTTGTCTAGGTATGGAAACACCTAGAATTCTTAGCTTCGCATGAGCTGCTACTACTGCCATGCATTCAGTGAACACCCTGGGGACTGTGGTGAGTCCAAAGGTCAGAGCTCTGAACAAATGACTGGCTCCCAGCCAGAAGCAGAGAAATCTCCTGGAGCGTTTGTCTACTTTTAAGTGGTAATGTATGTCCTAGAGATCAATCGAGCACATTCAATAATCTTCCCCTAGAAATGGGAAAATAGATCGAACAGTAACAGTCTAGAATTTTGTCGGTCAAACGGACTTGTTCAAAACACTCCGATCCAAAATTGGTCGCCAGTCTCCTGTCTTTTTTGGCACCAAATGAATCTTGAGTAAATTCTGGATCCTATCTGGTCTGGTGGGACCTACTGGATGACATTTTGAAGCAGTTTTTGAATTTCTAGTAATGCTGGTTCCCTCTGATTGGGTGGAACATCGAGGATTCTGTTAGACTTGTTTGGGAAAGAGAGAAAGGGCACGGCGTATCCTCTCTGCACGCAAACATCGGAAGTTTTTTGGAGCAAGGCGTGTTGGTGCAAGGACAGATGCCACCCCCCCACCCCGACTGCTTCCAGAGGAAAGCAATCAGGCCACCTTTCAGAAGCTTTGGTAGGATTTGCCAGGAAATGAGTCCCTGGAACCCTGATTTTGTGGGCTTACTCTGCTGCATGGATGGCATCTTCAATTAAAGCTCCCTTCTCTGCCCCTGGGACAGCCACTGCCATGTGTCCTGAAAAGGCCCTTCGAACTTTCTGAACCACATTTTCCCACTCCTTTGGTTCCAACAGAAGGGCCGCTGAGGAGTAGAAAAACGTACACCCACTGCAGAAAGTGTCTTTCCATCTTTCTCACATTTGGACAAAGTTTCTCGAACTTTAGGGCCAAAAAGGGACGATCCATCAAAGGGCGCATTGACGAAATGATGATTTGAATGGCTCTGCAAATTGGCATATTTCTCCTAAAGCCTACACTTGATCCTGCTGCTCTGGTCGCCCCTTCGGCTGCATGTGCAATGAGCCTTATGGGCGATTTTGAAATGGACTCTAGAGTGGCCAGCTGAGAACACTGTCTAGGGCCTCTTCAGACACAGCTTCTGCAAGGGTGTCTGACAGCTCTTTAATCACTCTAAAGTTTGAAGTGTAGCACAAATTTCAAAGACTGCAGTGCACAGGTCGATGAAGCATAAACCCACTTTCCACACCTATCCATCGCCCAAGACAATCTATTGGGAGAATGGATAGTGGAACTTTCTGCTGCCAGTTCCTTTTTTGTGGCCGCCTCCACGGCATCTGCTGGTAATATCTCTGCCCAAAATTGCTGGTCTTCTGGTGCAGAATGAATTTTGTCTGGCATCTTGGGAATAGGTTCTATGGTGTCAGGAGCCTTCCACACCCACAGCAAGAGCAACTTAATGAGCTAGCCAGCAGGCAGAGTAACCCAAGAGATGGATGGTCGAGCTCTGAATGCATGCAGCTATTTTGTTAAGGATCTCAAGGATGTTTCCAAAGAAAGACATCTTCTGAGGGTGACCATGGGAAATCCACCCACTTATCAAAATCAGTATCTTCTGTGATGGATTCCTCCGGGGAATGTAAGTGTTTCCTCTTACACTTCCTATTCAGTTGGACTATCTTGGGTGGTATCAGAAGAGGACAATACCTGAAAAGGTGTCTCCTGTGGCCTTGGCGCTCGCAGTCCAGGACTTGAGACTAGAGGGTCAACAGGAAGGTTCAGGAATCTGCTCAAACAAAGGAGGAACAGATTTTGTGCCCACAGTGGACAAAACCCTCTCCATAGCCTAGCACCACCCCCCCCCGCCCCCCAGAAGAGGGACAGGAACCAAGCAAATGTACAGTTGTGCACACTTACCATAAATGTAGATGCTCAAGTGTATTCACAGTTGCAGTCATCACGCATGGGTTATCTGCTTGCAGGTAGCCCTCAGTTGGCCTGAATACCAGAGTCTTGGGATTTCTGCATCGGATGTTGTTGCCTCTTCCATGTCGTCAGGTCATCAGGGGTATAAAACATGCAGCTGACCCCATTACATCAGTTTTTATTGCCCCAGATGTCAAGAGCCCCCAAAATAGGAATCAATTACATGGTGTGGAACACCTCCAGTAAAAAGTAAATACCAGTGCCATAAGACATAGCCAAAAAAAGAGGATAAATAGAAGTACTGAAAAATCAGGGGGAGGGAGGGTAACCAGGACTGCAACAGAGAATACACTCAAACATGTACATTTATGGTAAGTGCACACAACTGCACTATGTTCTTCGTGTTTCACTGTTGCAGTCATCACACTTGAGTTGATTCCCAAAGCGGAGGAAGGGTGGAGGCAGTTGAAGTATTAGGGCTGGCTAGCAGGCCTTGTAAGATTGCTGTAGCAAATCCAGCTCTGGATTTAGAAAAAAAAGGTAAGTGGTAATGCTTGGTGAAGGGTGTGTACTGAACTCCAGGTTGCAGCTTCCAGGATGTCCCTGGTAGGAACTCCCCTGAGAAATGCTGTTGACTTTGAGGTAGCACTAGTGGAATGGGTTCTGATCCCCTGTGGGCTAAGTTTTCCATGGTGCTTGTAGCAGAAATGGATGCAGTGCATTATCCATTTGGAAATGGTTTGCTTTGAAATGACCTTGCCCTCTGCCCCAGTAGCAAAGCTGACTAGCAGCTGGTCAGATTTTCTAACGGTTTAGTCTTGTCAAGGTAGGACCTAAGCTGTCCGTGCATGTCCAAGGGGTGCTGGATCGCTTCCCCTTTATTCTGAGGATTAGGAAAAAAGGTTGGTAAACAGATGGATTGGTTTAAAGCCACACTGGATACCACCTTGGGCATAAATGATGGGTTAGTCCTGAGGGAAACCCTGTCCGCATGAAAGATAATGAAGGGTTCCACAGCCATAAGGGCCTGTAACTCGCTCTTTTTGCTGAAGTGATGGCTAGAAGTAAGGCTGTTTTCCGAGAGGCATTTTAGCTCTGTTGTAGCAGCAAGCTTAAAAGGGGGAAGCATGAGCTTCTCTAGTACAAAGTTAAGGTCCCAGGCAGGAGTGGGAGCTCTCCTCGGGGGTCTCAAATTGTTAGCCCCTCACAGGAACCGTTTGACCAGAGGGCAAGAGAAGAGGGGTGGGCTCAGTATTGTAGTAAGCTGAGACGGCAGAGGCATGACTCTTAACGGATGAAAAGGATAGGCCTTTGTGAAGCAGCTCTGCTAGATAATCTAGGATTTAAGGTAAGGTGGGCAACGGCTGTGTCCTTTCCCCGAGATGGACTCAAAGAACAGTATCTTTTCCACTTTTCTAAATAGGACTTCCTAGTAATAGGCCTCCTGGCCTCAAGGATGACATCCAGCACCTGTTTGCTGAGGGTTGCTGGTGATGTATTCAGGAATCAGCCAGGCTGCTACGTTCAGGGTTTGCAGCTGAGGATGCAAAATCTGGCCCTCCTGCTGGGACAGCAGAGAGGGGGGATCTGATGCAGATGCCAGGGTGGCACTGTTGTCATACGGCGTAAAAGTGGGTACCAGTGCTGGCATGGCCAGTCTGGTGCAATAAGGATTGTCCTTGGCTTGTCCTGTTTGATCTTGAGTAGTACTTTCGAGAGGAAGGGCAGAGGGGGAAAGGCATAGATTGTAAGGTTTTCTCATGTAAAGGATAGGGTATCCACTTTCCATGCTTGGCTGTGGGGAGTTCTGGTGCAAAATTTGCTCAATTGATGGTTCCGGGGGGGAAGCAAAGCGGTCCACCTCTGGCGTCCCCTACCTGTGGATTAGAAGCTTGAAAGAAGTGGGTTCCAGTTTCCACTCGTGTTGGTCCATAAGATTTCTGCTTAAGTCATCTGCCAGTGAATTTTGATTGCCTGGCAGGAACTGAGCTTACAGGTGCACTTGGTTGCTCAACGCTGTGTTCCAGAGAGCCATGGCTAACCTGCAGAGTGAGTAGGAATGAGTCCCCCCCCCCTGCTTGTTTATGTACCACATGACTGTGGTGTTGTCTGTCTTTATCAAGAGTTGTCCTGGAAGGATAAGGTATTTGAAGGCTGTCAGTGCATTCTGTACAGCTAACATTTCTTTTTGACTGATATGCAGGTGCATTTGTCCTGGGTTCCATTTGCCTTGAATGCATTTTCCTGCCATGTGAGCCCCCCCCCCCCCCATACATAGTCTGATGCGTCTGTTGCCAGGGTTTGGGTGTGGGGGGGGGGGGTTGAGTGAAAAGGAGTCCCTTGTTGTGGTTGCAGGCCTCTGCCCACCAAAAGAACTCTGTACTTAGGCAATGAATGATCGGAATCACTGTTTCCAGGTCCTGAAAATGTTGACACCAGAGACTTTTTAAGTACCACTGAAGTTTCCTCATATGTAGTCTTGCATATGGAATTAGGAGAATGCATGAGGCCATGAACCCTAGAGCTTGCAGTATTTTTCTTGCAGATAGTTGGGTTTGGGTGGCCAGTAGTTTGAAGAAATTTGTCAAATAAACCTGTTTTCTGGAGTGAGGAATGCCATCTGGGAAGTTGTATTCAAGCGTGCTCCCAAGAATACAATTTCTTGGCTGGGTACCAGATGCGATTTCTTTTCGTTGATGGTATACCCCAGAGAAGTTAGGGGTCTCTCTACAAATGACAGGTGCTGAAGTAACGATTCCTGACTGTCCGCCTGAAACAGGTAATCGTCCAAGTATGGGTAAATTTGAATGTTTCTCTGCCTGCAGTATGCAATGGCTGAAGCCAGGCACTCTGTTAATACCCTGGGTGCAGTAGATAAGCCAAAGGGAAGTGCAGAGAACTGATAGTGCATAAAATCTGTCCTGAAGCATAGATATTTCCTGCATGACTCCCTTATGGGGATGTGCAAGATAAGCTTATTTTAAGTCCAGGATGACCAGCCAGGAGTCCTTGGCAAGCATAGGCAGCAGCTGTTGGAGTGTAAGCATTTTGAACTTCGGTACCACCAGGAAGGTGTTGAGAATTGAAAGATCCAGGATAGGGCGCCAAGAATTTTCTTTTCTGGGCCCCAGACACAGTCTGGAGTAAAAACTCTGTCCCCTTTGCTCTGTTGGAACAGGCTGAATAGCCCTGATACTGAGAAAAAAAATGTACTTGCTTTTGGGCGTCTGCCCACTGGTTTGGGGGAAGGTCTGGCAATCCGCTTGGAGAAGGCAGTGAATGGAAGTAGAATCTGTATCCCTGGGATACAATGTTTTAAGACCCAATGGTCCTGGGCAATGTATTCCCAGTTTTTTGCATGCAGGGTGAATTTTCCTCCTAGGGGTGCAAGTACTTGGGCGTGGCTGGGAAGGATGCAGGAGAAGTAATTGTGAACTTTTTCCATATGAGGGTGGCTTACCACTCCCTGTTTTTGAGGTGGGTGCAATCCATTGCTTAGATCTGTGCATACCCTGAGACTGTAGTCTTTGTGGTCTGTTCCCCCTGGGTTTGGGCTGAGAAAGCCTGGAAGGCACTATAAAGGACCAGTTTTTCCAAGGCCAATGTCTACTGAACCTAGATGGCTGTACCTGTACAAAATCTTTAACCGTTTGCATAGATTTAACTTTTTCCTCCATCTTTTTAAGAACTTCTGTTTTTGTGCCTAACAAACCATTCTTGATTTAATGGAGCATCTAGTAATTTTGCTTAGACATGGTCTGGCAAGATTTGTTCCTTCAGCCAATCATGCCTTCTCAGAACAGACCCAGTGACAGAAGCACTGCAAGATGCTTCTAAGGCATCAAAACCACACTGCAAAGTATGCCTACCAACTTGGTTTGCAGAATGCATTAAAATCTTGTAAATCTTTATTTTCTGCACAATCAGGAATCAACAACATTATTTGTTTAATTAGCTCCATAATATGCTGCTGGCACACAACACATGAAACTGGCAATTTAAAGCCCTGATAGCAAGAGTTGCAGAGGTACACACCTTCTTACCCCATCTGTCTAAAGCCCTAGAATCCCTGTCCGAAGGGGTAGGGTTTTTGGCTATAGTAGCCTTAATACCTTTGAGTCCCTGGGAAATGGTCTCTGGATCAGCAGTAGGATTTTTAAAGAGAAATTTGTGCGAGTCAGGTATTCTGTAGTACCTGTCAAGCTTTCTAAGAGCTGGAGGTAAAATTATCAGGGTTAAGACTTAATTCCATGAATACCTCATCTACAACATCCAGGACAGGGGGTATAGCTAGAGGCCTGTGCTGAAGTCTAAAAATGTTTTTTTGACGGAGGGTAGTCTGGGAAATTCCCAGTGGAAATGCTCTCTTAAGGTATTCAAGATTTCACTGAAAGAAAAGTCCGCTGGAGGGGAGGCAGAGGGAATGGCATCCTCTGCATCTGAATCTTCATAGGTGGATAAGGGTATGTCTTGGTAATCAGAGGGGTCAGTCTCATCTGACTCGGTCTGTAAAATCCGTAGGAAAATTCTGTCTATTTTAGAGGGGGAAGGAGGGCTTCCCCTAATTAAATTAATAAGGTCTTCAGCCATTCTAAGCATTTGTTTGAGGCATGGGAGCTTGAGAATGCGCTTTGGTCTGTTTCCTAGGCGAAGTGTGATCTGTGGGCCAGAAAAATTCGGTAATTTTAGGCAAAAACGAAGTAGTCAGTTTAATACGAACATCGGAAGGCCTGAACACACCCTCAGAAGCCGGTGCCTGCACAGCAGCTACGGATCCATTCAAGGTAGAGACATCTGCAGGTTCCATAGTCGAAGAAGCATCTCGCAGCATACCAGACTCCGAACGGGTCTCAGTAGAGGACTGCGAATCTGTAGAAATGGGTATCAGGGGCTGCGAAAGCACCTCATGGAGTACCGACGGACTGGAGACTAACTTAACGGAAGCGTCGTCTGCAGTTTTGGACCTATGCAGTCTCTCTCTATCCTTACGTTTTTTAGGAAGATTGTTAGTCGGATGGCTTAAAGCCATTTCAGAATACGGAGAATGAGAGCAAAAGAATTTAGCGACAAAGATAGCCAGATAACGAATAGTTCGGACGTTGAACAAGGCACAAAACCGACAGCGAGGAACATCGTGGTCTGGGCCTAAGCAGGTGATGCAGTAAGAATGAAAGTCTCTATGAGGTATTTGCTTTTTACAGGCAAGACAATTAACTTTTTCTGACATCGGTTAGGGCAAGAAAAAAGGATCCCCAATGAGGTACTTAACTTTAGAAGACTTCAGGTTTGAAACTCGAAAAACAAAAATTTCAGGTAGCAGCCGACTGGCACTTGCGAACTGCTTCTGCTTCGGGCTCCTGTACGGCAAGAAAAGCTGATGTAATGGTGTTGGTTGCATGTTTTATACCCCTGACATAATGGAAGAGGTGACAGCATCTGACGCAGAAATCCCAAGACTGGTATTCAGGCTGAATGAGAGCTACCTGCAGGCAGATAACCCAAGTGTGATGACTGCAACAGTGAAACACGAAGAACATCTGCCTCGGAGCCATGGTCACTTCCCACTCCGAAGAAGCCACTGCCGAAGCTGAAGCCAGGGTAGAACTAACAAGTGCGAAATCCCCAAGGTGTAGATACTGCGCCAAAAAATAAAAGTGTAGTCCTGCCGCTCAGAGCCAATAGCTTAGCCACAACCCAGAGTTCTCAGACTCCGACAGAGCCAAAGAACTCAGGGTAGAAATCTGCAGTGGAGAAGATCTCGTCGGAATCGAAACAGTCACCACTGGAAAACTCAGAGCCGCAATCTCCAAGGCCTCAGACGAGGTGAGAGGAGGAAAAGTAGAAGGGTCTCAGGAGGGAGGGTATTCAGCACCTAAAAGAGCTGGAACCAAGGATACAACTGTGAGTCTCCTCGCCGTAAGGAGCTGATCCACCAATGTCAAGACATGTAATTCTGTTAGGCTCCTAGTGGAATGAATTAACTGTTTCGAGGGGGACTTTGTCTTTCCAAAAATGGACTTGCCAACTGACCAGCAAAGGGGTCTACGGATAAGGAATATATGGTCCTAGGTCTATCCAGAAAAGAAAATTCAGGACATTCTGTTGTATCCGAAGATATAAGTGCCGTAGTAGAAGATGGCGCTGAAGCTGCCGGCTCAGTTAATTTTGGCACCAGTGCTGAAGTCAGCACCAAAGAAGCCTTTGAAGAAACTGTCACTTCTGTAGAATCAGGAACCAAGTCCTCCATTTTTTGGTCGTCGGTGCGGCGGGAGATATGGGCACCGATCAACTCCTCTTTTTATGGTTTGTCTAGTTTGTCAGATGAAGCTTAAGGGGAAGATGCATCTTTTACTTTTACCAGAAAAACTAGATAAGCCTCCTCAAAAGCAGATTTAATCATCCCCTTTAGCAACAATCTTGTTTTTCCATTCTACCCCTGCCCAGTGACTGAAGGCATGACAGACTGAACAATCCTCTTGCAAGTGCACCAGGCCCAGGCAAAAGACCCAAAGAATGCCCATCAGAATTGGGCATCTTACAGTCACAATCGACATTTTTAAAAACTAGAAGCTCCTTTAACTTTGTCAACCATATCTGCTCTTATCATAACAGCAAAACAACAAAAACTAACTATACCAGAAAGGGACAGGAAAGCTACAATGGTAGAAAGGAGAACAGTACAGAAAACTACCAACAACGTTAAAATGACAAGTGTAGGGAGAAAAATGAAAAAAATACGACAACTTTTTTTTAAGGAGAGGTAGAAGAAAAAAATTCTACCAACAATGGTACTTACAAGATACACCAAAGAGTATAAGAAAAAGGAAAGAAGACAAAAGATTTATAGTAGAGAAGTACTAAAAAAGAAAAATCAACAAATTATATACTATTAAGGAAAAAGCATTAAGTTATAGAAAAGAACTTAAAAACAGATCAAGAAAATTTAACTTGGATCGAGAGCAATTTAGCAATGCATCTCTCACAGGAAGTGGCAAACAAGATCTGAGATACTGGAGAGGAGCATTCTGGGCAGGACTTAAGCTTGTGAGTTTTGGGCTCTTGCGGGCTGTACTAACAGCCTAATTGGTTCCGATGGTCAGAACAAAATCCGTATTTCAAGGAATAAATGAAGACTGACATCACATACTCTTATTGGATAACTCGGGAAAACACCGGCAAGTGAATGGTCTGATTTAAATTGTTCGGCAAAAATGCAGGATCTGTTCTGAGACACCCAAACCATGGTCAAGGTTCAAAAGGAGATCCAGCAAGCACTTCAAGTATAAAGGGCAGATTCCAGAAGAACTGGGTCTCTGACGAGAGAATGCAATAAAAGTTTCCTTAAGGAAGCCCTTTGAAATCTTTAAAGCAACTACTGGAGTCTTGCCTCTACAAATGTGCAAGTTAGAAATGCCTGCCAGCTGTACCTTAATAGTGTAAAAACTAAATCCTGAATAAATTAAATCAGCCAGGAAAATTAAGGAGAGCTTCTACTGGTAAAATGTATTAAAACACAAGCCAACTGAAAAATAAAACCGATGTAACTGACAAAAGGGAAAACAATTTCACGGCTAACAATCCTTAATGAACACAACAGTTAAGCGCTTTCATTCCTACTTAAACAGAACTTCATCAGAACAATATTATTAAAATCATTCCATCAATTTATACACTAATCAACACATCATGTGACCTTAATCATTTAAACAAACATTTAAATTTTTTTTAATTGTGTAATATAAATAAACTATACCATAAAATACATATAAACATCAAAAATATCTTCTCATGTCACTCCGGTCACTACACCTTTATATTTTATAATGTCTTAATTTTAAAATAGGACATAATGAACAGCTTTCAATTAATCCTGGATATGAGGACGCATTTAACTGTCACTGGGTTCCCTTAAAATTAAGATGAACTATTCTTAATGGAGGAGGAGGATACGCATACAGAAGAACCTGAGGCAAAGCATACATAAAAGTTAGTCTTTGGACGACTGTCTCTGTGGAGGAACTAAGGCATAATAACTGCTGCACTTGGTGTTGTATAGAGAGACAACAGATCACAACACACAGTGCATCAGCACTGAAAAATCTGAAAAGCAACCTTGGGATTTAAGGACCACTCATGAAGTAGAATTTTCCCTGCTAGAACTGTCTGCTAAAATTTTCGACATCTCGCAATGTGCATTGCTATAAGAAACTGTTAAATTGCCCACTCCAATACTCTCATGGCTCTCCAATGATAAAGATATGATTGGGTTCCTCCCAGTTTATTCATATACCAGACAAGCATCATGTCCATCTGTACCGAGACCATGTCTTGGGGAAAAAGGTCATGAAAGGCTTGCAATGCAAGGATGACCACCCTCATCTCAAAGACATTAATGTGAAAATTGGCACTGTCACAGACCAGGTCCCCTGCACTGTCTTCCTCTTAAAATACCCCTCCCCAACAGAGAAGAGAGGCATCAGTCATGACCATACTTTGAGGGGTAGGAAGATCAATCGGTCTTCCATTCAATACCTGGGGAGGTTCCAATAGCCATTTGATCCATCTCCAGAAAATGTGTGTTATTACCAGAAAAAACATCAGATGAGTCAAGTAGGACCACTGCATCAGTAGTGTCCACTTCAGAATTGTCATGTGATACCTCACCAGGGGAACCAGGTAAATTGCTACAGCTGTGTGACCTAAAGGTCTGAGAATCATGTAAGCCAGACGTTGTCTTTGGGACAGCAAAGAGGTAGCCCTGAAGGCAAAGGGAAAAAAAGTAGAGATGTGTACACTTACCATAAATGTAGATGCTAGAGTGTATTCACTGTTGCAGTCTTCACATTTAGGTTATCTGCTTGCAGTAGCCCTCAGTCGGCCTGATTATCAAAGTCTTGGATCCTGCGTCAGTTGCTGTCTCATCTTCCGTGACATCAGGTAGTCAGGGATTATAAAGCATGCAGCCAATGCCATTACATCAGTTTTTCTTGCCCCAGATGTCAGGTGAACCCCAATGGGAAGCAATTAAATATATATAAACAAGATTATACCTCCAACAAAAAAGCAAATGCACAAAAAAAGGTTTTTAGCATAGTAAAAAAGAATAGAGGTATAGCCAAAAGAAGTCAGGGGGCTGGAGGGAGGGTAACCAAGACTGCAACAGTAAATACACTCAAACATAAGTGTACAAAAAGTACAGTTTTGTACCTACCATAAATGTAGATGTCCGAGAGGTATGCATCTGCAGTCCTAACAAATGGGTTGTCCTGGCCTCAGGCAGCCCTTCAGTCGGCCGGATTCCAAAGTCTGGGTCTGGCCTCGGCTGATGTCGCACTTCACCCGATGTCATAGCTGCAGTTCAGCGGGTATAACGGCATCAGCCGACGCCATTTTCCTCAGTGTTTCTTGCCCCAGATGCCAGGAGCCCTCTAGGAAGGCTAAATTTGGATAAATGCAAATGTTTCCAAAAAATAGAGAGCAAATAGAAATAAACAAGTATATACATATATACAAACAAATACACCATAATAGATTCCCCCAGCTAGCTACAAGATGGGCAAATACCCTAGGAGTACCACAGAGGGGAAGGAGGGTGGGTAATCCTGACTGCAGATGCATGCCTCGGACATCTACATTTATGGTAGGTACAAAACTGTACTATGTCCTTCAAGGATGCATCTGCAGTCCTAACAAATGGGTAGAATACCATAGCCAAACTGGGGGAGGAGGTAATAATTAGATTATGGTGTAGTTAAGATCCCTTGCAAAACAGCAGTGGCAAAACCTGCTCGGGATCTGGAGTATAAGGGTAGATTATAATGCTTGGCAAATGTATGCACGGAGCTCCAAGTAGCAGCCTCTAAAATGTCTTTGGTAGCCACTCCTCGTAAAAAGCTGTAGTAGTGGCTGTAGCCCTTGTGGAGTGAGGTCTGATGTTTTCTGGAGTTGTCTTTCCATGGTAAGAGTAACAAAATCTAATGCAATTTCCTATCCACTTTGAGATTGTCTGTTTTGAAATTGCTTTTCCTTCCATTCCTGTTGCATATGCTACCAGTAGCTGGTCAGTTTTTCTATTGCTCTTGGTTCTGTCCAGGTAGTAGCGCAATTGCCTATGTACATCCAAGGTATGTAATAATCTTTCTCCCCTGTTCTGTGGGTTGGGGAAGAATGTAGGTAGGTGGATAGCTTGGTTTAGAGATACCCTGGAGACCACCTTTGGCATAAAAGTAGGATTAGTTCTCATGGACACTATCTTGATGGAAGATAAGGAAGGGTTGCACTGCCATTAATGCCTGTAATTCAGAAACCCTTCTTGCTGAAGTGATTGCAAGCAGGAAAGCAGTTTTCCATGATAAGTACTGTAATTCTGCTGTTGCTGCTGGTTCAAAAGGAGGGAGTGTCAACTTTTCCAGCACAAAGTTCAAGTCCCATGCGGGCAATGGTGGCTTCCTTGGTGGCTTTACATTTTTAATTCCTCTCAGAAACTGCCTAAGTAGAGGATGAGAGAAGACTGGAGGGTCCATGTTGTATTCTGCTGAAATAGCTGATGCATGAAT
Organism: Protopterus annectens; assembly: GCF_019279795.1. Classification (NCBI taxonomy): domain Eukaryota; kingdom Metazoa; phylum Chordata; order Ceratodontiformes; family Protopteridae; genus Protopterus; species Protopterus annectens. The sequence goes on from NC_056749.1 coordinate 258,037,589, forward strand.
CTTAATGGAAGAATAGGACAGGCCATTGTGGAAAAGTTCTGCCAAGTATTCCAGGATGTTAGCCATGTTTACCAGTGACACATCTTCTCCTTTAGCTGCACTCCAAATGAGATATCTTTTCCATTTTGCTGAATAAGTTTTCCTTGTTGAGGGTCTGCGAGCCTCCAAGATAATGTCTTTAACCCTTTGAGATAAATCTGGGTTATTTTGTCTTATGCAATGTTCCAGGCAGCTAGCTGCAATGTTTTCAAGTTTGGATGCAGGGTTTTGAAGTTGTTCTGTGTTAGCAGTAAGGGAACTAGGGGCAGAGGCCATATTTGTCCCAGAGACATACTCCTCAGTAATGGGTACCAATGCTGCCTCGGCCAGTCTGGAGCTACCAGGATGATCCTTGGGCGGTCTTCTTTGATCTTCAATAGCACCTTGTGCATCAAAGGAAGAGGTGGGAATGCATATGCTGTCAGGTTTTCCCAACTGAAAGATAGGGAGTCCACCTTCCAAGCCAGAGGGTGGTATGTCCTTGTGCAGAATTTTTTCAATTGGTGGTTGTGTGGGGATGCGAATAAGTCTATTTCTGGTAGTCCCCATTTCCTTGTAATGGATTTGAAGATGTCTGGATGCAGCATCCATTCGTGGGCATCCGTGGTAGTTCTGCTTAGAATGTCTGCTAGTATATTTTCTTTTCTTGGTACAAATATTGCCTGGAGCTGAATGTTGAAGCTCAGGGCCACATTCCAGAGGTCCATTGCCATCCGGCATTGAGGGTATGAATGTGTGCCTGCCTGTTTGTTGCTGTACCACATAACTGTGGTGTTGTCCGTCCTTATCAGCAATTGACCCTGTTGAAGAAACGGTCTGAATGTCTGAATTGCCAGTTTTACTGCCAGCATCTCCTTTTGATTTATGTGTAGGTTCAGCTGGTCTTGAGTCCATAAGCCTCGTATGCACTTGTCCAGCATGTGTGCCCCCCAACCGAGGTCTGAGGCGTCCGTGGTGATAGTCTGGCTTGGTTGAGGGCTGTGGAAGGGCAGTCCTTTGTTCAATTGACAGGCCTGAGCCCACCATTGGAATTCTTGCTTCAGGCATGGAATTATTGGAATTTGGGTTTCTAGGCTGTGCTTGTGCTGAGACCATAAATTCCTTAGGTACCATTGCAACTTCCTCATATGTAGTCTGGCATGTGGAATCAATATTATGCAGGATGCCATGTAACCCAGGGCTTGCAGGACTTTCCTTGCTGTTAGCTGGTTCTGCGTTGTTAATGCCATGAAATAGAGAGGAAGGTGCTTCTGCTTTTCTGCTGTGAGGGATGCCATTTGATTTGATGTGTCCAGTTCTGCACCCAAGAAAGTTATCCTCTGGGATGGTATCAGCCTTGACTTTTTTATATTGACTGTGTATCCCAGGGCTTGTAGCAGATGAATGACCTTTTTCAAATCTTTTGCTAATTTGTTTTTGTTGTCCGCTTGTAACAGGCAGTCGTCCAGGTAAGGGTAAATTTGAATTCCCTGAAGCCTGCAATGAGCAATTACTGATGCCAGGCATTTCGTGAATACTCTGGGCGCAGTAGATAAGCCAAAGGGCAATGCTGAGAATTGATAATGCTCTGATCCTGCAAGAAATCTGAGGTATCTTCTGCAATTTGGTGGTATGGGGACGTGCAGGTATGCCTCCTTGAGATCTAGAGTTACCAGCCAAGACTCCTTGCCCAGCATGGGAAGAAGCTGCTGTAGGGTCAGCATCTTGAATTTTGGAACAATGAGATATGTGTTCAGAGCGGACAGGTCTAGAATAGGTCTCCATTGGTTTTCTTTTCTTGGCACCAGGAAAAGTCTGGAGTAAAATCCTTGCCCTTGTTCCATAGACGGTACCTTTTCTATAGCTCTCATCCTTATTAAGTTGTCTATTTGTTCTAGAGCTTTTGTCTTTTGATTTGGAGGTAGGTTTGGCATTCCTCTCTTCCTTGGTAGAGTATGGAAGTGAAACCTGTAACCTTTGTCTATTGTCTGTAAAATCCATTTGTCTCCTGTGATGTAATGCCAGTTTACTGAAAATAAGGCTAGCTTTCCGCCTAAGGGTGCATCTAGTTGTTCCCTGGTAGGCGGTCTCAGAGCCAAGTCACTGTGATTGTCCTGTGGAAGTGGTAGTGGCTGGATCTGTGGCAGTACTTAGCTGGTTGTTAGGCTGCCACTGGCGCCCTGTAGGCACCTCTGGATTGACCCCTGCCTCTTGGGCACCTATTCCTGCCTCTCTGTGCTCTGGTGGTGTCTGGAAAGGACCAATTCTTGGAAGGCCAGTTCCTACTAAACCTTGGAGGCTGGACCTGTAAGAAATCCTTGACTGTCTGGACAGATTTTGCTTTCTCTTCCACCTTCTTCAGCACCTGCTGTGCAGGTGAGCCAAACAAATTATGCTTATCCATGGGAGCATCTAGGAGCTTTGATTTTACATGGTCTGGTAAGGACTGCTCTTTTAACCATGCATGCCTTCTGATCACTGTACCAGTCATAGCTGATCTAAAGGAAGCCTCCAGTGCATCATAGCCGCATTTTAAGGAATGATTACTGACCTGCTGTATGTTATGTACCATTTCCTGAAGAGACTTTTTGTCTAATGGTTCAGGCGAGGACAGTTTTTTAGTTAACTGGTCTAACATAAATTCCTGATACTGAATCATGTGGAATTGACAGTTTAAGGCCCTAGCGGAAAGAGTAGCAGAAGTATAAACTTTTTTACCCCATCTCTCTAAGGCCCTAGATTCCCTTTCAGAGGGGAGGGGGTTTTTGGTAGAGGTAGCTGCTACAGCCTTGGGTCCCTGTGAAATAGTTTCAGGATCTGCAAAAGGAGCCTTATACAAATGATAATGTGTGTCCGGAACCCTGTAGTACCTGTCGGGCTTAGCAGGGGCCAGAGGAAGTGAATCAGGGGCAGTACAAGCATCATTAAATGCATCATCCACAACAGTAAGTACTGGAGGAATGGCTAAAGGCCTATGCTGTGGCAAATGCAAAAAGGTCCTAAGCCTTTTCCTAGAGTCTGAAGAATCCTGGCCCTGCCATTGAAATTGTTCCCTCATAGCATGCAAGGTTTCCCCAAAAGAAAATTCCTCATGCAGAGAGGCAGAAGGAATGGAGTCTTCTGCATCAGAGTCCTCATAAGGAGAATAAGGGCTTTCTGGAGGGTTTGTATTTTCTGAATCATCAGAAGAGTAATCTGAAGAAACTGGCTCAGGGGGCTCTGCTCTAGGCCTCTTCTCTGGAGGTGGGTGAGAGGCCCTGTCAGGGTGAGGTTGTGATCCCCTGATCAAAGAAATGAGATCCTCTGCTAGACTAAGCATTTGAGTACTAGAGCTAGGCCTGTGAGAGGGGGTCTTAATAGGCACAGTCTTGGTTGATTTTGCTGCTTTAGCCCTGGCAAAAGCCTTAATCGACCTGGCTGCAGGGGGCCTAGCAGCTCCACGTGCAGGAGTGGATATATCTAAAGGGATAGTATCAGATAAATCCTGTGAACCTGTAAGAGCAGGTGGAATTTCAGTAGCAGATTCAGCCATGCTGGATGAGGCCTCGGTGGGAGGCAAGCTTTCGGCCGAAGGAAGAACCGAGGGCTCGGTTTCAGCCAAAACAGAGACACTCGCGGTTGACAACCGCGGTTTCGGCCGAAACCGCGGACCGTGTCGGTCCTTTTCCTTGCGCTTTTTAGCTAATTGTGAAGTCGGAGTTTCCGACGGCATGTTGTAAGAAAAAGCGGAGCCGAAAAACTCCTCAGCAAATTCCAACCGACGTCTAAGTGTCCGTCGGTTGAAAGAAGCACAGGCTAGACAGGCTGCTACGTCATGGTCTGGGCCTAAACAAGGTAGGCAGTAAGAGTGGAAATCTTTATGAGGTATTTGTTTCCCACAAGTTAAACAGTTATTCACTTTTTCTGACATCGGCTGAGGCAAGAAAGAGTCCCCAACGGGGTACTTAGCTTTTTAGAAGTCTTCGGTAGTAGCAATCTCTGGTTCTGACCGACCGGCACTTGCGAACAGCTTCTGCTTCGGGCTCCACGCGGCAAGAAAGACTGGAGAAAATGGCGTCGGCTGATGCCTTTATACCCGCTGAACTGCAGCTATGACGTCGGGTGAAGTGCGACATCAGCCGAGGCCAGACCCAGACTTTGGAATCCGGCCGACCGAAGGGCTGCCTGAGGCCAGGACAACCCATTTGTTAGGACTGCAGATGCATCCTTGAAGGACATCTGTACTATGATCTTTGTGTTTCACTGTTGCAGTCATCACATTTGGGTAGATTCCCAAAGCTAAGGATGGGAGGAGGAATTTAGATAGCATTAGTACCAGCTATAAGGCCCTGCAAGACTGCAGCGGCAAAACCAGCTCTGGATTTAGAGAAAATTGGCAAGTGGTAATGCTTGGTGAAAGTATGTACACAACTCCAGGTACCAACTTCTAGGATGTCCCTGGTAGGGACACCTCTGAGAAAGGCTGTACAGGTAGATGCAGCCCTGGCTGAATGTGGTCTTATCCCCTGTGGGATAAGTTTGGTGCTTACAGCAAAAATGAATGCAATGGCCTATCCATTTCAAAATTGTTTGCTTTGAAATGGCTTTCCCCTCTGCCCCTGCAACAAATGCCACCAGCAGCTGTTCAGATTTCCTGAGAGGTTTAGCCCTGTCCAAGTAAAATTTAAGTTGTCCGTGCACATCTAAGGAGTGCAGTATCCATTCCCCTTTGTTCTGTGGATTAGAAAAGAAGGGTGGCAAATGAATGGACTGATTAAGAGCCACACTGGATACTACCTTGGGCATGAAGGAGGGATTGGTCCTGAGGGACACCCTGTCAGAACGAAAGATGATGAAAGGCTCCACTGGCATAAGGGTCTATAATTCAGACACCCTTCTTGCTGAAGTGATGGCTAAAAGGAAGGCTGTTTTCAGAGAAAGGAATTTCAACTCTGCCTTTGCAGCTGGCTCAAAAGGAGGTAGAATAAGTTTTTCCAATACAAAGTGAAGGTCCCAGATTGGAGTAGGGGCTCTCCTGTGTGTTAAGTTTTTGGCCCCTCTGAGGAACTGCTTGAGCAATGGATGAGAGAAGAGGGATGGGATCTGTGTTGTAATGAGCTGAAATGGCTGAGGCATGAATTTTGATGGAGGAAAAATAAAGGCCCTTGTGAAGCATCTCAGTTACTATTGAAGAATCTGAGGTAAATTGGGCGCTGCTGTGTCCATCCCCTGAGGTTGGTTCCAGGAACAGAATCTTTTCCATTTTTCAGCATAAGAATTTCTAGTACTAGGCCTCCTTGCCTCCAAAATGACATCCAACACTTGTTTACTGAGGGATGGTAATGGAGAGATCAGGTAATTAGCCAGGCTGCCAGGTTCAGGGTTTAAAGCGGAGGGTGCAGATTCTGGCCCTTCGGCTGGGACAGCAGGGTAAGGGTCTGAGGCAGGTGCCATGGTGCCAGCAGTGACACACTGCGTAAGGGAGGGTACCAGTGTTGGCGTGGCCAGTCTGGTGCAATCAGTATTGTCCTTAGTTTGTCCTGTTTTATCTTTAGTAGTACCTTGGAGAGGAGGCATAAACTGATAGATTTTCCCAGGTGAAGGACAGGGCATCCACTTTCCAAGCTTGTTTGTGGGGCGTCCTTGTGCAGAATTTGTCCAATTGGTAGTTCTGGGGGGAGGCAAAAAGGGCCATCTCTGGGCTCCCCCATTTGTTTATCAACATGTTGAATGTCTTTAGTTCCAGTTTCCACACGTGTGGGTCCATGTGATTTCTGCTTAGATCGTCTGCCAGTGTATTCAGCTTTCCTGGCAGGAATTGAGCCTGTAGGTGCACTTGGTAGCTCAAGGCTGTGCTCCACAGAACCATGGCTAGTTTGCAGAGACGGTATGAGTGGGTTCCCCCCTGCTTATTTATGTACCACATAACAGTGGTGCTGTCCGTCTTTACCATTAATTGTCCTGGAAGAATGTGGTCCTTGAAGGCTGTCGGAGCATTCTGTACAGCTAACATTTCTTTCTGACGGACATGCAGGTGCATTTGATTTGGGTTCCATTTGCCCTGAATGCACTTCCCTGCCAAGTGAGCCCCTGTGCATAATCTGATGAGTCTGTTGTTAGGGTTTAGGCGGCAGGGGGTAGAGTGAAAGGCAGTTCCTTGTTTTGGTGGCAGGCCTCTGCCCACCAAAGGAACTCTAACTGTAGGCAAGGTATGATAGAAATCATTGCTTCTAGATCCTGATTATGTTGACACCATAGGCTTTTTAGATACCATTGTAGTTTCCTCATATGCAGTCTTGCATATGGAATTAGGAGAATATAGGAGGCCATGAACCCCAAGGCTTGCAGTATTTGTCTTGCAGACAGCAGGGTCTTTGTGGCCATTAGTTTGAAGTAAGCTATCAAATGAACTTGCTTCTCTGGCATGAGGAAAGCCATCGGAGTTGTGTTCAAGCTTGCTCCCAGAAATACAATTTATTGGCAAGGTAGCAGATGTGATTTCTTTTTGTTTATGGTGTAACCCAAAGAAATTAGCACTTTTTGTACCAACGCCAGATGATTTAACAGTATGTCCTGGCTTTCTGCCTGAATTAGACAATCGTCCAGGTATGGGTATATATGAACATTTCTTTGCCTGCAAAATGCAATGACTGGAGATAGGCACTTTGTGAATACCCTGGGCGCAGTAGATAAGCCAAAGGGCAGTGCAGAGAACTACTTTGAAGCATAGGTATCTAATGCAAGACTCCCTGATTGGGATGTGCAGGTAGGCTTCCTTTAAATCCAGTGTTGCCAACCAGGCAACTGTTTGGGGTTGTGGAAATGGAATCTGTATCCTTGGGAAACTACATTTAAAACCCATTTGTCCTGGGTAAAGAGTTCCCAGTTTTTTGTCTGCAGAGCAATCTTTCCCCCTAAAGGAGCAGTCAGTTGAGAAGGGCTTGGAAGTTTCAAAGTTAAGTCAGTGAGACAGTTTACTACAAGGGTGGGGGGGCTCTTACTACTTCCCTGCTATGGAAGTGACAGCCCCCCACTGCTTAGTCCTGTGCGTACCTTGGGACTGAAGCCAGAGTGTTCTGCTGGTTCTGGGTTTGGACTGAGAAGGCCTGGAGGAGGCAAGAAAGGACCAATTCTTAGAGGGCCAATGCCTACTAAATCTTGGAGGCTGTACTTGCAGGAAATCTTTAACAGTTTGCATAGCTTTAGCTTTTCTTCCATCTTTTTAAGTACTGCTTCTGCTTTGTTGCCAAACAGACGGGCCCGGTTTAAGGGAGCATCCAGCAATTTAGCTTTAACATGATCTGGTAAAGATTGATCCTTAAGCCAAGCATGCCTTCTAAGTAGACCCAGTGACAGCAGCCGTGCAAGATGCCTCTAGTGAATCAAAATCACATTGCAAAGTATGTTTTCCAACTTGTTCAGCAGAATGCATTAAATCCTGTAAATCCTTATTTTCAGCACAGTCAGGAATCAACATCATTTTCTGTTTAAGCAATCCAATAATATGGTGCTGATACTTTAACATATGAAACTGGCAGTTTAAGGACCTAATGAGTGTATACCTTCTTACCCCATCTATCCAGCACCCTGGAATCTCTATCAGAGGGAGTAGGATTTTTTGCAGTAGTAGCCTTAATGCCCTTGGGTCCTGTGAAACATCTCAGGCTCCGCAGTAAGATTTTTAAAGAGGAACGTGAGAGTCAGGAACCCTGTAATATCTATCTGGTTTTCTGGGAGCAGGAGGTAAGGAGTCGGGGGCCAAGCTGGACTCCGAAAAGGCATCAACAATGTCCAGTACAAGGGGGATAGCTAAAGGTCTGTGTTGGGATAGGAGTAAAATCCCTAAGACTCTTTTTAGAATCAAAGTAATCCTGGCTTTCCCAGTGGAAATGCTCCATAAGAGTATGCAAATTTTCAGCAAAAGAGAAATCCTCTGGAGGGGAAGCAGAGGGAATAGAGTCCTCTGCATCAGAATCCTCATAGGTAGATATGGGTAAATCCTGGTCATCAGAGGAAACAGAAATTTCAGAATCCTTATCAGAGGAATCAAACAAATTCAGTCCTAGGTCTCAGAGGGGGGAGGCTGGCTTTCCATGATTAAAGTAATAAGGTCTTCAGCCATTCTTATTTGTTTTTAATGCATAAAGGCCTGACCATGCGGTCTCGGCGTCTGTTTTCTAGGCATGGATCGAGGTTTAGGCCTTGAAGAAGAAGATGGTGTCTGTTTAATATGCAAGTCAGTAGGCCTGAATACACCCTCAGAAGCTGGTGCCTGCACAGCGCCTCCGGACCCATCCAAGGTAGAGACATCTGCAGGTTCTACAGTTAAAGCATCTCGCGGTATACCAGAGTCCGAATGGGTCCCAGTAGAGGCCTGTGAATCTGAAGTAGCGTTTATCAAGGGCTGAGAAAGCACCTCACTGAGTACCGGCGAACTGGCGACTAGCTTAAGAGAAGCGTCGGCAGCTTTGGACCTAGGCGGCCTGTCTCTGTCTTTATCTTTGCATTTTTTCAGAATGTCTGTAGTCGGGTGGCTTACCGAAGCCATATCTGGATAACTGAACAGAGTACCAAAACATTTAGAAGCGTAAATATACAGATGACAAATAGTTCATTGTTTAAATAAAGCACAAAACCGATAGTGAGGTACATGGTGGTCAGGGCCTAGGCAAGGAATACAGTATGAATGAAAATCTTTATGAGTTATTTGCTTTCCACAAGAAATACAATTACTGACTTTTACTGACATCGGTTTAGAGCAAGAAAAAGTTTCCACTTTGGTTCTGAAACTCGAAAATGAAAATTTCAGGAGTCTGCTGACTGGCACTTGCGAACTGCGTCTGCTTCGGACACTGCACAGCAAGAAAGTCTGATGTAATGGCATCGGCTGCATGCTTTATACCAGACTACCTGATGTCATGGAAGATGAGATAGCAACTGACAGAGGACCCAAGACTTTGATAATCAGGCCGAATGAGGGCTACTGCAAGCAGATAACCCAAATGTGATAACTGCAACAGTGAAACACGAAGAACATCCCTGAGTGTTGGAAGCTCGGCAATCTGAGACAATGTTCAAATGACAGCCTATGAACTCTAAAGGTAAGAAATAGCTGCAGAGTCGACTTCTGACAGTTTATGATTCCCATGAAAAGGCATAACTGGAGTGAGCAGTCCCCGGACTTAACTAGGGATGCCCTTATGGAGGCAGGAAGAAGCCAATCATCCAGTTATGGCAAGATCTGGAACTAGTGTAGCCTGAGCCAGGCTGCCAGGACAGCCATACACTTAGTGAACACAAAGGGGGCAGTGGTGAGACATAACAGCAGCACTCTCAATTGAAGACTGGTTCTCAGCCAGAAGCAGAGAAATCTCCTGAACTGCCTCACTCTCTTTATAAGATGGTAGGCATCCTTGAGGAAGATCGAACACATCCAATCAGCCTTCCTCAAGGGGCATGATGGATTGCACCATGACCATCTGGAATTTGGTCCATTTGACAAACAGATTTAACTTGGCTTGAAGTCAATGCTTTTCTTTGAACCCCCCCCCCCAAAAAATCTGGAACAGACCCCAGAACTGCATTGGTCTGGTGGGACCTCCTGGACGACCTGAGCATGACTGGAAGTTATCTGACAATTTCTTTTGGAGGAGATAAAAATGAATAGCGGAGCCTCTGGATACGACTTGTAATATCAAAGTGAGTGCAGAGCCAAACAACATCGGGACTACCTTCCAGAGTCAAACTGTCAGGCCACACTACAGGTGTGCTGGTAGGGCCTCCCAAAGTAAGCTCTGAGGAAAACCTTGATTCTGTGGACCACCTCAAAGAATTAGTTGGAACAGATCTGACCTTGGCACTTTTTCTGGCTCTAGGGCTCTGACTTCCCCCTAGCCATAAATTCCCGCTTGTCCCTAGTTTACTTCAGATCAAGTTGTTTGCCTGCTTGCACACAATATCGTCCAAAGAACAAAACATAGGTATAATCAGCTCACCTAGATAAATCATGGAAATGTGTAAACAGCAAAAGGCTGTCCAAAAGAGGAGGTCCCTGGTTGGGTCCAACCTATCACCCAGAAGCCCACAAGTGACAACTTAGGATGGGGTCGAGGGGAAGTGGGGAAGATAGGGATGTTGGTTGAACCAAACGTAACAAGAACACAGATCTAGTGTTATGTTAAGTTCATGACTTTTGCACATATTGTCTTCAAGCAACTAGAAAACAGAGACATATTCCCAGGCTACCAAAAAGTATAATCTTAATGTATAATCATGAGTATGGTGGAGCCAAATGATGTACAAGATCTGGATTGTAAATCCAAAGTATAACGCAACACAAAACTTATGAACAATAGACCAAGCAGCTGCAGCACAAATCCAATTAATGGGAACTTCAGCCAAAAAAAGTGGAGTCAGCCATCACTCTAGATGGATGAGCCTTTGGTTTACCAGGGAAGGGTTAATTCCATTTTGTCAAAGGAAATAAATGCAGTTGGACAGCTGTCTAGACGTTACTTACAAACTCCTTGTCCCAATTTAGCTTTTGAGAAGAGGAGAAAAAGTTGGTTGGACTGCTATCCTTCAAGCAATGTGAATAAAAAGCAAGTTGACAAACATTCAATAAATGCACAAAACACTCTCCTTTCTTTGAGGGATTTGAAAACAGTACTGGTAATTGATAAAGATTTTCTTCAGAGGTTACTTCAGAAAGAAAATGATTAGCTCGCAAAGATACTCTGTCTTTATGAATGACAAAGTGAGTGAGTTTACAAGATGGTGCTTGTAATTCAGAAATCCAAAAGACAGTTTTCCAAGTAAGAAATTTTAGATCCACTGAAGAAGCATGCTTGAAGAGCCCTAGGCAAAGCTTGCAGTATGATAAGTAATATCCCATGGAATCGGATCCCTGACGGGTGGTCTTAGGTCAAAGTTTCCATTCCAAAAGGCTTGGGAAATTTTTAAAGAGGCAATGGAAGTTTGGTTCTGTCTCGCACAGAAATTGGAAATGGCTGCCAGCTGGACTTCGGCAGTTGAAAAACTGGCACCTTTGTGAAAATTTCTAAGGAATCAGAGGGAAGAGGGTCTGAAAAAGGGTCCAGACCTCTGGAATTGGCCCATATGTTAAAGCTTTTCCTGGCATTTGTTTTTTGTAAGGACAATAAAATTCAAATGACTAGAGCATACAGCCTGGCATCTCTGGCCATCATTAAAACTGTAGAAATCATGAGGTCAATTTTAGGGTCCAAGTCCCGGTGAGGCTGACCGGACAAGGGTCTGACAGACAGAGGATTTTTGAGAAAAAGGAGTAATCAAACCTGCCAAGGAGAATAACTTTAGGCTTGCAACTCCAGGCTTTCTAAAGAAATTTTATCAGAAGGAAGGGAGGAAATGCATTGAGACCCAGGGGCAAACTGTGAGCTACAGCATCCTTCACAGTGACTTCCTGTGAAGGAATCATGACAAATCACCAGCTGCATTTGCTATTTAGTCAGGAACGAAAAGGTCACAGTAAGACTGGCCCCAACAAATGAAAATCAATGTTGCTACTGACTGATTGAGGGACCACTTCTTTGTCTGCAAAGCACTGGAAATCCCCAAGATGTGCACTGCGACTAGAAAAAAATCAGGAAGACTGCCCACTGTTATACCCTCATGGATTTCCAGTACAGAGGATATGAACATGTTCCTTCCGGTCTGTTGATGCATCAAACTACTGCCATATTGTTTGCTTTGATGGAAATCACACCCTTGGGAGATGGTCTTAAAATGCCTGCAACGTCTCATCTCCAAGACAGTGATATGAACACTGGCCTCCATCGATGACCAAGAACCTTGAAGCATCTTTCCTTCAATATGTTCTCACCCACCCACCCCAGAATTAAAGTGTCTGTGGTTATGGTGGCTACTAGGTTTGACAGGGTGAATGGCCGAACCCCACGACAATATGGATGATGTCAACCACCAACTGTGTTTCTGCATACTGGAGTGAGACGTACTGGTACATGAAAGGAGTGAGACCATCAAGAACCAGTGAACTGAAAGTTTCTAATGAAAACCCCTGCAAGTGCCTTGCCTGAGATACTAATGTGAACGAAGCAGTCACTGAGCCCAAAAACCAAAGAGCAAGTCTCACTGGGGGGGTGATGAAGGACCTCTGAAGCTATCTGATGCAGGTACAGGATTCTGGACTGTGGGAGTGTCGCTATTTCAGTATTTGAGTCCAGGTGGCATCTGATAAACTCTACAGTCAGTGTTGATGTCAATTACTGTTAACAAGAATGATGGTAATCCTTCAACACAGACCTAGGTGGAGCAAGAAGTGCCCACACTAAACCAGTAGATCTCAGGTTACTGCAGTGAGGAGACAGTCATCCAAACAGGGAAACATCTGGAACTTTTGCAGCCTGATATATGCTGCCAAAACTGTCAAGTATCTGGTGATCACTCAGGGGGCTGTGGCAAGAACAAAAAGCAGTGCTCTGAACTGAAAAGGGTGGGCTTCCAGTCAGAAACTGAGAAATCTCCTGGACTGCTTTGCTATCTTGATAGGAAAGTATGGGGCTCCTGGAGATTTATCTAGCACAGCCAGTCATTCTTCCTCAGTAGTAGTAGGATGGACTGAATCGTGACCATCACGACACGTCTTTTGAAACAGATGAGGTAACCTGAGGTCCTTTTTGGTTTAAAAAGAACCCTGAATAGGCCACATAGAGATTTTTGCTGGTCTGGATGGCCATCCAGAATGATGCTTTCTAGCAGCTTTGCTACCTCTGCTACTGCCAATTCCATCTGACTAGGTGGAACGTCAGGAATTCTCTTCCTCTTCTGAGGAGGGGAAACAAATGGAATAATATAGCCTCTGGTAACTGTCCGCTGCACACATGAATCTTGGGTGATGGGCCTGCCAGGCTGGAGGGTACAGGAATAAGCAGTCTGGCAACCATTCAGGAGAGCTAGAAAGGTTTCTCCATAAAATTTCTTTGTTTGAGAGTCTCCCTCTGCCCCAGGGTAAAGTCCATTAAAACTACCCCCAGAGGTTGCTGGTGGGGTGGTGTTTGTCTCAAGAAGCCCGCAGGCAAAATCACTGGCATGCTTGAAACCTTACAATTTCTTTCCATCATTTTATCAGGTCAGAGTCCCTTTGTGGGGTGTAAGACTATTTGCCAACTGCAGACAGGGTCTTTTCTTCCAATTAGCTTCTGGCAAGAGAGTCTTTTACCTCAAGTTCAAAAAGGGTTGAACCATGCAAGGGAGCACTGATGAAGGCTGTCTTGACACCTTCACAAAACTGCATACACACAGCCAGGCATGCCAGCAGAGGGCAATGCTACAGCCTGCTGCCATCAGTGTGCCATCAAGCTGCATTAGAGAACAAACACATGGTCACATTAGTCATGGATTGTAAGATAAACAGCTGAAACTCCACAGACTTCTGGCTGTCCCCAGGGAGGTTACCAAAGAGGGATTTTGACACCTTCACCAAGTCCCTCTGGAAAGGTCATGTCATCTAAGTTCAGCTGTCGGAGTGCAAATGTCTCTCAAGTGTTTGTCCATTTCCCAAATCTTTCCAATGCCCTAGTTTTTTTTTATTAGATCAATGAAGAGATGGGCTCTGCAACAGCTCCTTTGTTCTGGCAGCTAAAAGGGGACTTTTTGCTCTGTTGAGACTTACTCCAAGGAGCCATTAAGAGCTTATCTGGCTAGCGTGAGATTGGCTCGACCATGTTGGTGTTTTTTCAAAGTTGCTAAGAGAACAAATCCATTAGCTCATCAGAAGGTGAAACCACCCAGGAAAAACAACATCTTGAGGACACAGACTCCTCTGAGAGAAGGGCGTATGTGGACCAACCCCCTCTTTGCTTCATCAACTTCCAAACATCTCCAAGAGAGGCATCTTCCAGAGGGGGTAATGCTGCACCCTCCCCTTTACTGAAATCGGAGTCTTCTGTAACCAACTGCAGAGAGTAGTCCAAGTGCCTTCTCTTACAGGCCTGTTTCCTTGGACCCTCCTCCACAGGGGCTTCTGGGGAAGTCAGAATCAAAAGGGAATCTTACCAAAGCTACAGCTCCAGAGGTTGAACAAGGCTGACTGTCCCTGTCAAACAGCATGAGCAGACATAAGATCCATAGGAGTTCAGGATGGAGTTGAGTGAGATAAGGCCACCTCTTCTTTGGATATGGAGAGAAAAGTCTCAAATGCCTTGAAAGTCTAAGCTGCAACCAAAGCTGAAGCAGCTCTCTCCGTGATCCAAGGAGAACAGGGATGGAACATCCTATGCTCCGATCTTACTTGGCTCTGAGGCAAACAACTGCACCAAGCTATTCAGATCCAAAGAGGCAAGGGGAAAGGAAGCCTCCATAAACATCAAAGTCAACACAGACCCTTGGATCTGATGCTTTGGATCAGAGACTCATCTTGATAGTACAAGGCTGGAGTCAAGTGAGACTGAGGGAAACCAGAATCCAAGTTGATAGCACTGGCGGAACAAGACAGAAGTGCTCTGAGAGAAACGTGGATCCAACTCAAACTGGAACAGAAGAGATCTATGGCAGAACAGTAAGGACCATGCCTGAACGTACCAAAAGGGTAGGCACTGGGAGGGTACCCAGTTGGATCTGTCTCAAAAGAAACTTCCCCATCATTCTGCAAACATCCACTTCCAACAAATTTCTCCATCACTAGAAGGACCAAGCTACCGATGGTGGTCGAGATGAGTACTGATGTTTCTCCTTGTAACAAAAAAGGAACCTGCTTCTGGGGAGAAATGAAGGGATGGAGATGGTTAACCGATCTCAGTGTCTTAGGATGTTCAGAGCTGGGCCAGACTGGTCTGATTAGCTGGAGAACTTTTTCTGGATTTTTCAACTCATTTCCTGTTCTCGTTAGCTTTTCTCTCCCTTTCTTTCTCCTTTTCCTTGGAAAACAAGTTTATCACACTTTTGTGAAGAAAAAGATAATGTTTCAGAGGTCACAGGAGCCAATCCTCCTACTTAAAACTGGTTTTGAATGGCCTTCTTCCAGTCCATCATTATGACCTTGTAAAGCTCTTGTCCTGAAAGAGGTGCAGGCTTCACAATCAGCCTTAATGATACCCCTAGAAAAACATAGAGGGAGTGAAGATAATGGGGATTTAATTTGTGCCCACAGGATGAGCAGTTTTAAAGTCAGCAACTTTGTCAGACATGATTTTCCCAAAGGTACAAACAGCAGTGTACACCAACAAATAACAGTGCAACCAACACTATTAAACCTAGGACACAGTTCAGCACAAAAACAGTAATCCTATAAGAAATATCCAAAAAAATTTTTTTACAGCTATGGAAGGTAGCTAGGGAAGGCAGAAAAGGAAAAAAGTTCCCTAAAAATTGTGTTCAGAACATAGTAACAAAAACAAATAAAACAAATCCAACATAACAGTTAGAAGATAAAAGTGCTAAGTAAAGAAAAGTACAGTTGTGTACACTTACCATAAATGTAGATGTTTGAGTGTAGTCACTCTTGCAGTCCTTACAAAACAGGTTATCCGGCTCCCAGTAGCCCACAGTCAGCCAGAATACCAAAGTCCTTGGTATATGACATCAGCTGCCTTCGGTTTAAGCCTGACGTCAGGTACAAAGGAAGGACGCCGACGCCATTTCCTCAGTTTTTCTTGCCTTAACTGTCAGGGGCCCCCAAAAAACGTTAGAGCAGGAAAAGAAAAATCCAGTCTGTGCCCTAGGGAAAAGGGGGCATGGAAGAGGGGAAAATCAGGACTGCAACAATGAATACATTTGAACATCTAAATTTATGTTAAGTGTACACAACTGTACTGTGTTCATCGTGTTTCACTGTTGCAGTCCTTACAAAATGGGTTGATTCCCAAAGCCCAGGAAAAAAACAAAAGGGAGGAGGAACACCCACTGTTTAAGGTTTGGTAACGAAGCCCTGCAGCAGTGCAGTGGCTTAACCAGTCCTGGACTTACAAAACAAGGGTAAATTGTAATGTTTAGTGAAATTGTGGACAGAAGTCCAGGTAGCTGCTTCCAGGATGCCCCTAAGTAGGTAGGCCTCTTAAAAAAAAAAGAGCTGCTGAAGTAGAGGCTTTCTTT